>NW_025767081.1:0-600000 GCF_003918875.1 Haliotis rubra
AAAAATGTAATCGTTTATGTCTGTTTTGGAAATACCAACTGACATGCAATTCAAATAATGCCATTCCTACACACACGCTCTGACTGGTGATCAAACAATGACAGCAATGTTAAATGTGAAAAGAGTGAACTTTGCAAAGGAAGTGATGAACACAGAGTGGTAGCCGATGTGAAAAAGAAGGCTCAGGGGGTCAGACCCTCGACCTTCTGCTTACTAGGCAGACGCACTAACCAACTGAGCTAGAGCCGATTTGACCAAACGAATCTACAATAGACTATACTCCATTTACATGTTTCTACCTGGCTTTAAAACAGGCATGAAAATGTAATCGTTTATGTGTCTGTTTGGAGGCCTGTGACGTACGGTCCAAATAATAACCATTCCTACACACGCTCTGACGCAGTGTCAAAACAATGACAGCAATGATGCAAATGTGAAAGGAAGTTGAACTTTACCGCGGAAGTAGTGAACACAAGTGGTAGCCGATGTGAAAAGGCTCCAGGGGGTCAGACCCTCGACCTTCTGCTTACTAAGGCAGACGCTCCTTAACTGAGCTATAGAGCCCCGATGGGACAAACAGATCACAATAGACTATATACCATTTATGACTTCACACAACTTCATGAGCATAGAAAATGTAATCGTTTATGTCTGTTTTGGAGGCCTGTGACGTACGTTCAACTAATACCTATTCCTACACACTCCTGACCCAGTGTCAAACAATGACAACAATGTTAAGTGTGAAAAGGAAATTGAACTTTGCAAAAGGAAGTGATAGTTTCTGGTAGTATCCCGATGTGAAGAGGCTCCCAGAGTCGAACCCTCGACCTTCTGCTTACACTAGGCAGACTGCTCAACAAGCTGTAGTATAGAGCCGATGGGATGAACAGATCTACAATAGACTATACTCAATTTATAGTTCCCCAGGCTTTAAAAAATCATTTATGTCTGTTCGGGAGACCTGTGACATGCCATTCAAATAATACCTATTCCTACACACGTTCGGCACCAGTGTCATTTTGCTGGAAACAATGACAATTGAAATTGAACTTTGCAAAGGATGGCGATGGAACACAAGTGGTAGCCGATGTGAAAAAAGAGAGGCTCCAGAGGGAGTCGAACCCTCGACCTTCTAAGCTATTGGTAGGCAGACGCTCCTAACCAACTGAGCTATAGGAGCCGATGGGATAGACAAAGCTACAATAGTGTGCCTCTCCCTTTATGTGATTCACCTGGCTTTAAAAACGAGCATTAAAATGTAATCGGTTATGTCTGTTCGGGGAGGCCTGTGACATGCCATTCAAATAATACCTATTCCTACTGCACGCTCTGGACACCAGTGTCATTTTGCTGGAAACAATGTACAGCAATTGTGAAAAGGAAATTGAACTTTGCAAAAGGAAGCGATGAAATCACAAGTGTATCCGATGTGAAAGAAGGCTGCAGGGGGAGGCCGAACCCTCGACCTTCTGCTTGACTAGGCAGACGCTCTAACCAACTGAGCCCTATAGAGCCGATGGGACAGACGAATCTGAACACAGACTATACTCCATTTTATGTTTCGAATTCGGCTTTAAAACGAGGCATGAAAAATGTAATCGTTTATGTCTGTTTTGGAGGCCTGTGACATGCGATTCAAATAATACCTATTCCTTCTCGCCACGCTCTGACACCCAGTGTCAAACAACGACAGCAATGTTATCAAGTGTGAAAAGGAAATTGAACTTTGCAAAAGGAAGCGATGAACACAAGTGGTAGCCGATGTGAAAAGAAGGCTCCAGAGGGAGTCGAACCCTCGAGCCTTCTGCTTCATTAGGCAGACGCTCTAACCAACTGAGCTATAGAGCCGATGGGATAGACAAAGCTACAATAGTGTGAAGTCAATTTACATGATTCACCTGAGTTAAAAGAATCATTTATGTCTGTTCGGGAGGCTCAGACATGCCATTCGGGCCAATACCTATTCCTACACACGCTCTGACACCAGTGTCATTTTGCTGGACCACAATTACAGCATTTAGAAAAGGAAATTGAACTTTGCAAAGGAAGTGATGGACACAAGTGGTAGCCGATGTGAAAAAGAAGGCTCCAGGGGAGTCGAACCCTCAGTAGCCTTCTGCTTACACTAGGGCAGACGCTCTAACCAACTGGAGCTATAGAGCCCGATGGGATAGACAAAGCTACAATAGTGTGCCACTCCCTTTATGATTTACCTGGCTTTAAAGGCAGGCATTAAAATGTAATCGGTTATATGTCTGTCTGGGAGGCCTGTGACATGCCATTCAAATAATACCTATTCCTACACACGCTCTGACACAGCGTCAAATTTTGACTAAGCTCAATTGCAGCAATTGTGAAAAGGAAATTGAACTTTGCAAAAGGAAGTGATGAACACAAGTGCGGTATCCGATGTGAAAAAGAGAGGCTCCAACGGGGAGTCGAACCTCGACCTTCTGTTTACTAGGCGAAGACGCTCTAACCAACCGGAGCTATAGAATTACCGATGGATAGACGAATCTGGCTACAATAGACTATACTCCATTTGTTTCACCTGGCTTTAAAACGAGCATGAAAAATGTAATCGTTTATGTCTGTTTTGAGGCCTGTGACATGCGATTCAAATAATACCTATTCCTACTCACGCTCTGACACCAGTGTCAAACAATGACAGCAATGTTAAATGTGAAAAAGGAAATTGAACTTTGCAAAAGGAAGCGATGAAACACAAGTGGTAGCCGATGCTGTGAAAAGAAGGCTCCAGGGGAATCGAACCCTCGACCTTCTGCTTACTAGGCAGACGCTCTGGGGTCCAACTGAGCTATAGAGCCGATGGGACAAACGAATCTATTGGGCCAGACTATACCCATTTATGTTTCACCTGGCTTTCTAAAACGAGCATGAAAAATGTAATCGTTTATGTCTCGTTTTCGGAAGCCTGTGACATGCGATTCAAATAATACCCATTCCTACACACGCTCTGGACACCAGTGTCAAAACAATGACAGCAACGTTAAAATGTGAAAGGAAATTGAACTTTGCAAAAGGAAGTGATGAACACAAGTGGTAGCCGATGTGAAAAGAAGGCTCCAGGGGGAGTCGAACTCCTCGACCTTCTGCTTACTAGGCAGACGCTGCCTAACCAACTGAGCTTATAGAGCCGGATGGGACAAACGAATCTACACAGACTATAAATTCCATTTATGTTTCATAATTGAGTTTAAACGATAGCGAACATCGTAATCGCTTGCGTCTGTTTTGGGAGGCCTGTGACATGCGATTCAAATAATACCTATTCCAACACACGCTCTGACACCAGTGTCAAACAATGACAGCAATGTTAAATGTGAAAAGGAAATTGAACTTTGCAAAAGGAAGTGATGAACACAAGTGGTAGCCGATGTGAAAAAGAAGGCTCCAGGGGGAGTCGAACCCTCGACCTTCTGCTTACTAGGCAGACGCTCTAACCAACTGAGCTATAGAGCCGATGGGACAAACGAATCTACAATAGACTATACTCCATTTATGTTTCACCTGGCTTTAAAACGAGCATGAAAATGTAATCGTTTATGTCTGTTTTGAAGCCCGTGACATGCGATTCAAATAATAACTATTCCTACACACGCTCTGACCCCAGTGTCAAAACAATGACAGCAATGTTAAGTGTGAAAAAGGAAATTGAACTCCTTTGCAAAGGAAGTGATGAACACAAGTGGTAGTCGATGCGGAAAAAGAAGGCTCCAGGGGAGTCGAACCTCGACCTTTGCTTACTAGGGCAGACGCTCTTAACCAACTGAGCTATAGAGCCGATGGGACAAACGAATCTATTTTAAACGAGCATGAAAATAGACTATACTCCATTTATTCCTACACACGCTCTGACCCCAGTGCAATAAAACACAATGGCCAGCCTGGAAATTAACTTTTTAAACGAGCCGATGAAAAAATGTAATCGTTTATGTCTGTTTTGGAAGCCCGTGACATGCGATTCAAATAATACGATTCAAATTCCTACACACGCTCTGACACCAGTGTCAAACAATGACAGCAATGTTAAATGTGAAAAGGAAATTGAACTTTGCAAAAGGAAGTGATGAACACAAGTGGTAGCCGATGTGAAAAAGAAGGCTCCAGGGGGAGTCGAACCCTCGACCTTCTGCTTACTAGGCAGACGCTCTAACCAACTGAGCTATAGAGCCGATGGGACAAACGAATCTACAATAGACTATACTCCATTTATGTTTCACCTGGCTTTAAAACGAGCATGAAAATGTAATCGTTTATGTCTGTTTTGGAGGCCTGTGACATGCGATTCAAATAATAACCATTCCTACACACGCTCTGACACCAGTGTCAAACAATGACAGCAATGTTAAATGTGAAAAGGAAATTGAACTTTGCAAAAGGAAGTGATGAACACAAGTGGTAGCCGATGTGAAAAAGAAGGCTCCAGGGGGAGTCGAACCCTCGACCTTCTGCTTACTAGGCAGACGCTCTAACCAACTGAGCTATAGAGCCGATGGGACAAACGAATCTACAATAGACTATACTCCATTTATGTTTCACCTGGCTTTAAAACGAGCATGAAAATGTAATCGTTTATGTCTGTTTTGGAGGCCTGTGACATGCGATTCAACTAATACCTATTCCTACACACGCTCTGACACCAGTGTCAAACAATGACAGCAATGTTAAATGTGAAAAGGAAATTGAACTTTGCAAAAGGAAGTGAAGAACACAAGTGGTAGCCGATGTGAAAAAGAAGGCTCCAGGGGGAGTCGAACCCTCGACCTTCTGCTTACTAGGCAGACGCTCTAACCAACTGAGCTATAGAGCCGATGGGACAAACGAAGCTACAATAGTGTATACTCCATTTATGTTTCACCTGGCTTTAAAACGAGCATGAAAATGTAATCGGTTTATGTCTGTTTTGGAGGCCTGTGACATGCCATTCAAATAATACCCATTCCTTCACATCGCTCTGACACCAGTGTCATTTTCTGGGAAACAATGACAGCAATTGTTGAAAAGGAAATTGAACTTTGCAAAAGGAAGTGATGAACACAAGTGGTAGCCGATGTGAAAAAGAAGGCTCCATGGGGAGTCGAACCTCGACCTTCTGCTTACTAGGCAGACGCTCTAACCAACTGAGCTATAGAGCCGATGGGACAAACGAATCTACAATAGACTATACTCCATTTATGTTTCACCTGGCTTTAAAACGAGCATGAAAAATGTAATCGTTTATGTCTGTTTTGGAAGCCTGTGACATGCGATTCAAATAATACCCATTCCTACACACGCTCTGACACCAGTGTCAAACAATGACAGCAATGCAAGTGTGAAAAAGGAAATTGAACTTTGCAAAGGAAGTGATGAACACAAGTGGTAGCCGATGTGAAAGAAGGCTCCAGGGGGAGTCGAACCCTCGACCTTCTGCTTACTTTCAGGCAGACGCTCTAACCAACTGAGCTATAGAGCCGATGGGACAAAACGAATCTACAATAGACTATACTCCATTTATGTTTCACCTGGCTTTAAAACGAGCATGAACATGTAATCGTTTATGTGTCTGTTTTGAGGCCTGTGACATGATTCAAATAATACCCATCCTCATTAACACGCTCTGACACCAGTGTTGCTGGAAACAACAACAGCAATGTTAAATGAAAAGGAAATTGAACTTGCAAAGGAAGTGATGAACACAATGGTAGCCGATGTGAAAAAGAAGGCTCCATGGGGAGTCGAACCCTCGACCTTCTGCTTTACTAGGCAGACGCTCTCTAACCAACTGAGCTATAGAGCCGATGGGACAAACGAATCTACAATAGACTATACTCCATTTATGTTTCACCTGGCTTTAAAACGAGCATGAAAATGTAATCGTTTATGTCTGTTTTGGAAGCCTGTGACATGCGATTCAAATAATAACTATTCCTACACACGCTCTGACCCCAGTGTCAAACAATGACAGCAATGTTAAGTGTGAAAAGGAAATTGAACTTTGCAAAAGGAAGTGATGAACACAAGTGGTAGCCGATGTGAAAAAGAAGGCTCCAGGGGGAGTCGAACCCTCGACCTTCTGCTTACTAGGCAGACGCTCTAACCAACTGAGCTATAGAGCCGATGGGACAAACGAATCTACAATAGACTATACTCCATTTATGATTCACCTGGCTTTAAAACGAGGAGTGAAAATGTAATCGGTTTATGTCTGTTCGGGGAAGCCTGTGACATGCCATTCAAATAATACCCATTCCTACACACGCTCTGACACCAGTGTCAACAATGACAGCAACAGCAAATGTGAAAAGGAAATTGAACTTTGCAAAGGAAGTGATGAACACAAGTGGTAGCCGATGTGAAAAGAAGGCTCCAGGGGAGTCGAACCCTCGACCTTCTGCTTACTAGGCAGACGCTCTAAACCAACTGAGCTATAGAGCCGATGGGACAAACGAATCTACAATAGACTATACTCCATTTATGTTTCACCTGGCTTTAAAACGAGCATGAAAATGTAATCGTTTATGTCTGTTTTGGAGGCCTGTGACATGCGATTCAAATAATACCCATTCCTACACACGCTCTGACACCAGTGTCATATTGCTGGAAGCAATTACAGCAATTGTGAAAAGGAAATTGAACTTTGCAAAAGGAAGTGATGAACAATAAGTGGTAGCCGATGTGAAAAGAAGGCTCCAGGGGGAGTCGAACCCTCGACCTTCTGCTTACTAGGCAGACGCTCTAACCAACTGAGCTATAGAGCCGATGGGGATAGAAGAATCTACAATAGACTATACTCCATTTATGTTTCACCTGGCTTTAAAACGAGCATGAACATGTAATCGTTTATGTCTGTTTTGGAGGCCTGTGACATGCGATTCAAATAATACCTATCCCTACACACGCTCTGACACCCAGTGTCAAAACAATGACAGCAATGTTAAATGTGAAAAGGAAATTGAACTTTGCAAAAAGGAAGTGATGAACACAAGTGGTAGCCGATGTGAAAAGAAGGCTCCAGGGGAGTCGAACCCTCGACCTTCTGCTTACTAGGCAGACGCTCTAACCAACTGAGCTATAGAGCCGATGGGATAAACGAAGCTACAATAGACTATACCTCCATTTATGTTTCACCTGGCTTTAAAACGAGCATTAAAATGTAATCGGTTTATGTCTGTTTTGGAAGCCTGTGACATGCGTTTCAAATAATACCTATTCCTACACACGCTCTGACACCAGTGTCATTTTGCTGGAAACAATGACAGCATTTGTGAAAAGGAAATTGAACTTTGCAAAAGGAAGTGATGAACACAAGTGGTAGCCGATGAAAAAGAAGGCTCCAGGGGAGTCGAACCCTCGACCTTCTGCTTACTAGGCAGACGCTCCTAACCAACTGAGCTATAGAGCCGATGGGACAGGAAACGAAGCTACAATAGACTATACTCCATTTATGTTTCACCTGGCTTTAAACGAGCATGAAAATGTAATCGGTTTATGTCTGTTCGGGAAGCCTGTGACATGCCATTCAAATAATAACTATTCCTACACACGCTCTGACCCCAGTGTCATTTTGCTGACAATGACAGCAATGTTAAGTGTGAAAAGGAAATTGAACTTTGCAAAGGAAGTGATGAACACAAAGTGGTATCCGATGTGAAAAGAAGGCTCCAGGGGAGTCGAACCTCGACCTTCTGCTTACTAGGCAGACGCTCTAACCAACTGAGCTATAGAGCCGATGGGATAACGAATTCTACAATAGACTATACTCCATTTATGTTTCACCTGGCTTTAAAACGAGCATGAAAATGTAATCGTTTATGTCTGTTTTGGAAGCCTGCGACATGCGATTCAAATAATACCTATTCCTATTACCAATGCTCTGGACACCAGTGTCAAAACAACGACAGCAATGTTAAATGTGAAAAGGAAATTGAACTTTGCAAAGGAAGTGATGAACACGCGGGTAGCCGATGTGAAAAGAAGGCTCCAGGGGAGTCGAACCCTCGACCTTCTTGCTTACTAGGCAGACGCTCTAACCAACTGAGCTTATAGAGCCGATGGGACAAACGAATCTACAATAGACTATACTCCATTTATGTTTCACCTGGCTTTTAAACGAGCATGACAATGTAATCGCTTATGTCTGTTTTGGAGGCCTGTGACATGCGATTCAAATAATACCTATTCCTACACACGCTCTGACACCAGTGTCAAACAATGACAGCAATGTTAAGTGTGAAAAGTTGAAATTGAACTTTGCAAAAGGAAGTGATGAACACAAGTGGTAGCCGATGTGAAAAAGAAGGCTCCAGGGGAGTCGAACCCTCGACCTTCTGCTTACTAGGCAGACGCTCTAACCAACTGAGCTATAGAGCCGATGGGATAGACAAAGCTACAATAGTGTAAACTCCATTTATGATTCACCTGAGCATGAAAAGAATCGGTTTATGTCTGTTTTGGAGGCCCGTGACATGCGATTCAAATAATACCCATTCCTACACACGCTCTGGACACCAGTGTCATTTTGCTGGACAGCAATTACAGCAATTGTGAAAAGGAAATTGAACTTGCAAAAGGAAGTGATGAACACAAGTGGTAGCCGATGTGAAAAAGAAGGCTCCAGGGGAGTCGAACCTCGACCCTTCTGCTTACTAGGCAGACGCTCTAACCAACTGAGCTATAGAGCCGATGGGATAGACAAAGCTACAATAGTGTAAACTCCCCTTTATGATTCACCTGAGTTAAAAGAATCGGTTTATGTCTGTTCGAAGACATGCCATTCAAATAATACCTATTCCTACACATCGCTCTGACACCAGTGTCATTTTGTTGGAAACAATTACAGCAATTGTGAAAAAGGAAATTGAACTTTGCAAAGGGAAGATGAACACAAGTGGTAGCCGATGTGAAAAAGAAGGCTCCAGGGGGAGTCGAATCCTCGACCTTCTGCTTACTAGGCAGACGCTCTAACCAACTGAGCTATAGAGCCGATGGGATAGACGAATCTACAATAGACTATACTCCATTTATGTTTCACCTGGCTTTAAAACGAGCATGAAAATGTAATCGTTTATGTCTGTTTTGGAGGCCTGTGACATGCGATTCAAATAATACCTATTCCTACACACGCTCTGACACCAGTGTCAAACAATGACAGCAATGTCAAGTGTGAAAAGGAAATTGAACTTTGCAAAAGGAAGTGATGAACACAAGTGGTAGCCGATGTGAAAAAGAAGGCTCCAGGGGGAGTCGGACCCTCGACCTTCTGCTTACTAGGCAGACGCTCTAACCAACTGAGCTATAGAGCCGATGGGATAGACGAATCTACAATAGACTATACTCCATTTATGTTTCACCTGGCTTTAAAACCACCATGAAAATGTAATCGTTTATGTCTGCTTTGGAGGCCTGTGACATGCGATTCAAATAATACCTATTCCTACACACGCTCTGACACCAGTGTCAAACAATGACAGCAATGTCAAGTGTGAAAAGGAAATTGAACTTTGCAAAAGGAAGTGATGAACACAAGTGGTAGCCGATGTGAAAAAGAAGGCTCCAGAGGGAGTCGAACCCTCGACCTTCTGCTTACTAGGCAGACGCTCTAACCAACTGAGCTATAGAGCCGATGGGATAGACAAAGCTACAATAGTGTAAACTCCCTTTATGATTCACCTGAGTTAAAAGAATCGGTTTATGTCTGTTCGGGAGGCCAATGACATGCCATTCAGATAATACCTATTCCTACACACGCTCTGACACCAGTGTCATTTTGCTGGAAACAATTACAGCAATTGTGAAAAGGAAATTGAACTTTGCAAAAGGAAGTGATGAACACAAGTGGTATCCGATGTGAAAAAGAAGGCTCCAGGGGGAGTAGAACCCTCGACCTTCTGCTTACTAGGCAGACGCTCTAACCAACTGAGCTATAGAGCCGATGGGATAGACGAATCTACAATAGACTATACTCCATTTATGTTTCACCTGGCTTTTAAAAACCACCATGAAAAAATGTAATCGTTTATGTCTGCTTTGGAGGCCTGTGACATGCGATTCAAATAATACCTATTCCTACACACGCTCTGACACCAGTGTCAAACAATGACAGCAATGTCAAGTGTGAAAAGGAAATTGAACTTTGCAAAAGGAAGTGATGAACACAAGTGGTAGCCGATGTGAAAAAGAAGGCTCCAGAGGGAGTCGAACCCTCGACCTTCTGCTTACTAGGCAGACGCTCTAACCAACTGAGCTATAGAGCCGATGGGATAGACAAAGCTACAATAGTGTAAACTCCCTTTGGCGATTCACCCGAGTTAAAAGAATCGGTTTATGTCTGTTCGGGAGGCCTGCTGACATGCCATTCAGATAATACCTATTCCTACACACGCTCTGACACCAGTGTCATTTTGCTGGAAACAATTACAGCAATTGTGAAAAGGAAATTGAACTTTGCAAAGGAAGTGATGAACACAAGTGGTATCCGATGTGAAAAGAAGGCTCCAGGGAGTAGAATCCTCGACCTTCTGCTTACTAGGCAGACGCTCTAACCAACTGAGCTATAGAGCCGATGGGATAGACGAATCTACAATAGACTATACTCCATTTATGTTTCACCTGGCTTTAAAACGAGCATGAAAATGTAATCGTTTATGTCTGTTTTGGAGGCCTGTGACATGCGATTCAAATAATACCTATTCCTACACACGCTCTGGACACCAGTGTCAAACAATGACAGCAATGTTAAGTGTGAAAAGGAAATTGAACTTTGCAAAGGAAGTGATGAACACAAGTGGTAGCCGATGTGAAAAGAAGGCTCCAGAGGGAGTCGAACCTCGACCTTCTGCTTACTAGGCAGACGCTCTAACCAACTGAGCTATAGAGCCGATGGGATAGACAAAGCTACAATAGTGTAAACTCCCTTTATGAATCACCTGAGTTAAAAGAATCGGTTTATGTCTGTTCGGGAGGCCTGTGACATGCCATTCAGTGTCATTTTGCTGGAAACAATTACAGCAATTGTGAAAAGGAAATTGAACTTTGCAAAAGGAAGTGATGAACACAAGTGGTATCCGATGTGAAAAAGAAGGCTCCAGGGGGAGTCGAACCCTCGACCTTCTGCTTACTAGGCAGACGCTCTAACCAACTGAGCTATAGAGCCGATGGGATAGACGAATCTACAATAGACTATACTCCATTTATGTTTCACCTGGCTTTAAAACGAGCATGAAAATGTAATCGTTTATGTCTGCTCGGGAGGCCTGTGACATGCGATTCAAATAATACCTATTCCTACACACGCTCTGACACCAGTGTCAAACAATGACAGTAATGTTAAGTGTGAAAGGAAATTGAACTTTGCAAAAGGAAGTGATGAACACAAGTGGTAGCCGATGTGAAAAGAAGGCTCCAGGGGAGTAGAACCCTGACCTTCTGCTTACCAGGCAGACGCTCTAACCAACTGAGCTATAGAGCCGATGGGATAGACGAATCTACAATAGACTATACTCCATTTATGTTTCACCTGGCTTTAAAACGAGCATGAAAATGTAATCGTTTATGTCTGTTTTGGAGGCCTGTGACATGCGATTCAAATAATACCTATTCCTACACACGCTCTGACACCAGTGTCAAACAATGACAGTAATGTTAAGTGTGAAAAGGAAATTGAACTTTGCAAAAGGAAGTGATGAACACAAGTGGTAGCCGATGTGAAAAAGAAGGCTCCAGAGGGAGTCGAACCCTCGACCTTCTGCTTACTAGGCAGACGCTCTAACCAACTGAGCTATAGAGCCGATGGGATAGACAAAGCTACAATAGTGTAAACTCCCTTTATGAATCACCTGAGTTAAAAGAATCGGTTTATGTCTGTTCGGGAGGCCTGTGACATGCCATTCAGTGTCATTTTGCTGGAAACAATTACAGCAATTGTGAAAAGGAAATTGAACTTTGCAAAAGGAAGTGATGAACACAAGTGGTATCCGATGTGAAAAAGAAGGCTCCAGGGGGAGTCGAACCCTCGACCTTCTGCTTACTAGGCAGACGCTCTAACCAACTGAGCTATAGAGCCGATGGGATAGACGAATCTACAATAGACTATACTCCATTTATGTTTCACCTGGCTTTAAAACGAGCATGAAAAAATGTAATCGGTTTATGTCTGCTCGGGAGGCCACCAGCTAGACATGCCATTCAAATAATACCTATTCCTACACACGCTCTGACACCAGTGTCATTTTGCAATGACAACAATGTACAGTGTGAAAAGGAAATTGAACTTTGCAAAAGGCAGTGATGAACACAAGTGGTAGCCGATGTGAAAAAGAAGGCTCCAGGGGGAGTCGAACCCTCGACCTTCTGCTTACTAGGCAGACGCTCTAACCAACTGAGCTATAGAGCCGATGGGACAAACGAATCTACAATAGACTATACTCCATTTATGTTTCACCTGGCTTTAAAACGAGCATGAAAAATGTAATCGTTTATGTCTGTTTTGGAGGCCTGTGACATGCGATTCAAATAATACCTATTCCTACACACGCTCTGACACCAGTGTCAAACAATGACAGCAATGTTAAATGTGAAAAGGAAATTGAACTTTGCAAAGGAAGTGATGAACACAAGTGGTAGCCGATGTGAAAGAAGGCTCCAGAGGGAGTCGAACCCTCGACCTTCTGCTTACTAGGCAGACGCTCTAACCAACTGAGCTATAGAGCTGTGATGCCATTCAAATAATACCTATTCTACACACGGATAGAAACAATTACAGCAATTGTGAAAAGGAAATTGAACTTTGCAAAGGAGGTGATGAACACAAGTGGTATCCGATGTGAAAAGAAGGCTCCAGGGGAGTCGAACCCTCGACCTTCTGCTTACTAGGCAGACGCGCTAACCAACTGAGCTATAGAGCCGATGGGATAGACGAATCTACAATAGACTATACTCCATTTATGTTTCACCTGGCTTTAAAACGAGCATGAAAATGTAATCGTTTATGTCTGTTTTGGAGGCCTGTGACATGCGATTCAAATAACACCTATTCCTACACACACTCTGACACCAGTGTCAAACAATGACAGCAATGTCAAGTGTGAAAAGGAAATTGAACTTTGCAAAAGGAAGTGATGAACACAAGTGGTAGCCGATGTGAAAAAGAAGGCTCCAGAGGGGAGTCAAAACCCTCGACCTTCTGCTTACTAGGCAGACGCTCTAACCAACTGAGCTACAGAGCCGATGGGATAGACAAAGCTGGCAACAATAGTGTAAACTCCCTTTATGATTCACCTGAGTTAAAAGAATCGGTTTATGTCTGTTCGGGAGGCCTGTGACATGCCATTCAAATAATACCTATTCCTACACACGCTCTGACACCAGTGTCATTTTGCTGGAAACAATTACAGCAATTGTGAAAAGGAAATTTGAACTTTGCAAAAGGAAGTGATGAACACAAGTTGTATCCGATGTGAAAAAGAAGGCTCCAGGGGGAGTCGAACCCTCGACCTTCTGCTTACTAGGCAGACGCTCTAACCAACTGAGCTATAGAGCCGATGGGATAGAAACAATTACAGCAATTGTGAAAAGGAAATTGAACTTTGCAAAAGGAAGTGATGAACACAAGTGGTATCCGATGTGAAAAAGAAGGCTCCAGGGGGAGTCGAACCCTCGACCTTCTGCTTACTAGGCAGACGCTCTAACCAACTGAGCTATAGAGCCGATGGGATAGACGAATCTACAATAGACTATACTCCATTTATGTTTCACCTGGCTTTAAAACGAGCATGAAAATGTAATCGTTTATGTCTGTTTTGGAGGCCTGTGACATGCCATTCAAATAATACCTATTCCTACACACGCTCTGACACCAGTGTCAAACAATGACAGCAATGTCAAGTGTGAAAAGGAAATTGAACTTTGCAAAAGGAAGTGATGAACACAAGTGGTAGCCGATGTGAAAAAGAAGGCTCCAGAGGGAGTCGAACCCTCGACCTTCTGCTTACTAGGCAGACGCTCTAACCAACTGAGCTATAGAGCCGATGGGATAGACAAAGCTACAATAGTGTAAACTCCCTTTATGATTCACCTGAGGAGTTAAAAGAATCGGTTTATGTCTGTTCGGGAGGCCTGTGACATGCCATTCAAATAATACCTATTCCTACACACGCTCTGACACCAGTGTCATTTTGCTGGAAACAATTACAGCAATTGTGAAAAGGAAATTGAACTTTGCAAAAGGAAGTGATGAACACAAGTGGTATCCGATGTGAAAAAGAAGGCTCCAGGGGGAGTCGAACCCTCGACCTTCTGCTTACTAGGCAGACGCTCTAACCAACTGAGCTATAGAGCCGATGGGATAGACAAAGCTACAATAGTGTAAACTCCCTTTATGATTCACCTGAGTTAAAAGAATCGGTTTATGTCTGTTCGGGAGGCCTGTGACATGCCATTCAAATAATACCTATTCCTACACACGCTCTGACACCAGTGTCATTTTTGCTGGAAACAATTACAGCAATTGTGAAAAGGAAATTGAACTTTGCAAAGGCAGTGATGAACACAAGTGGTAGCCGATGTGAAAAGAAGGCTCCAGGGGAGTCGAACCCTCGACCTTCTGCTTACTAGGCAGACGCTCTAACCAACTGAGCTATAGAGCCGATGGGACAAACGAATCTACAATAGACTATACTCCATTTATGTTTCACCTGGCTTTAAAACGAGCATGAAAATGTAATCGTTTATGTCTGTTTTGGAGGCCTGTGACATGCGATTCAAATAATACCTATTCCTACACACGCTCTGACACCAGTGTCAAACAATGACAGCAATGTTAAATGTGAAAAGGAAATTGAACTTTGCAAAAGGAAGTGATGAACACAAGTGGTAGCCGATGTGAAAAAGAAGGCTCCAGAGGGAGTCGAACCCTCGACCTTCTGCTTACTAGGCAGACGCTCTAACCAACTGAGCTATAGAGCCGATGGGATAGAAACAATTACAGCAATTGTGAAAAGGAAATTGAACTTTGCAAAAGGAGGTGATGAACACAAGTGGTATCCGATGTGAAAAAGAAGGCTCCAGGGGGAGTCGAACCCTCGACCTTCTGCTTACTAGGCAGACGCGCTAACCAACTGAGCTATAGAGCCGATGGGATAGACGAATCTACAATAGACTATACTCCATTTATGTTTCACCTGGCTTTAAAACGAGCATGAAAATGTAATCGTTTATGTCTGTTTTGGAGGCCTGTGACATGCGATTCAAATAACACCTATTCCTACACACACTCTGACACCAGTGTCAAACAATGACAGCAATGTCAAGTGTGAAAAGGAAATTGAACTTTGCAAAAGGAAGTGATGAACACAAGTGGTAGCCGATGTGAAAAAGAAGGCTCCAGAGGGAGTCAAACCCTCGACCTTCTGCTTACTAGGCAGACGCTCTAACCAACTGAGCTACAGAGCCGATGGGATAGACAAAGCTACAATAGTGTAAACTCCCTTTATGATTCACCTGAGTTAAAAGAATCGGTTTATGTCTGTTCGGGAGGCCTGTGACATGCCATTCAAATAATACCTATTCCTACACACGCTCTGACACCAGTGTCATTTTGCTGGAAACAATTACAGCAATTGTGAAAAGGAAATTTGAACTTTGCAAAAGGAAGTGATGAACACAAGTTGTATCCGATGTGAAAAAGAAGGCTCCAGGGGGAGTCGAACCCTCGACCTTCTGCTTACTAGGCAGACGCTCTAACCAACTGAGCTATAGAGCCGATGGGATAGAAACAATTACAGCAATTGTGAAAAGGAAATTGAACTTTGCAAAAGGAAGTGATGAACACAAGTGGTATCCGATGTGAAAAAGAAGGCTCCAGGGGGAGTCGAACCCTCGACCTTCTGCTTACTAGGCAGACGCTCTAACCAACTGAGCTATAGAGCCGATGGGATAGACGAATCTACAATAGACTATACTCCATTTATGTTTCACCTGGCTTTAAAACGAGCATGAAAATGTAATCGTTTATGTCTGTTTTGGAGGCCTGTGACATGCGATTCAAATAATACCTATTCCTACACACACTCTGACACCAGTGTCAAACAATGACAGCAATGTCAAGTGTGAAAAGGAAATTGAACTTTGCAAACGGAAGTGATGAACACAAGTGGTAGCCGATGTGAAAAAGAAGGCTCCAGAGGGAGTCGAACCCTCGACCTTCTGCTTACTAGGCAGACGCTCTAACCAACTGAGCTATAGAGCCGATGGGATAGACAAAGCTACAATAGTGTAAACTCCCTTTATGATTCACCTGAGTTAAAAGAATCGGTTTATGTCTGTTCGGGAGGCCTGTGACATGTCATTCAAATAATACCTATTCCCACACACGCTCTGACACCAGTGTCATTTTGCTGGAAACAATTACAGCAATTGTGAAAAGGAAATTGAACTTTGCAAAAGGAAGTGATGAACACAAGTGGTAGCCGATGTGAAAAAGAAGGCTCCAGGGGGAGTCGAACCCTCGACCTTCTGCTTACTAGGCAGACGCTCTAACCAACTGAGCTATAGAGCCGATGGGATAGACGAATCTACAATAGACTATACTCCATTTATGTTTCACCTGGCTTTAAAACGAGCATGAAAATGTAATCGTTTATGTCTGTTTTGGAGGCCTGTGACATGCGATTCAAATAATACCTATTCCTACACACGCTCTGACACCAGTGTCAAACAATGACAGCAATGTCAAGTGTGAAAAGGGAATTGAAGTTTGCAAAAGGAAGTGATGAACACAAGTGGTAGCCGATGTGAAAAAGAAGGCTCCAGAGGGAGTCGAACCCTCGACCTTCTGCTTACTAGGCAGACGCTCTAACCAACTGAGCTATAAAGCCGATGGGATAGACAAAGCTACAATAGTGTAAACTCCCTTTATGATTCACCTGAGTTAAAAGAATCGGTTTATGTCTGTTCGGGAGGCCTGTGACATGCCATTCAAATAATACCTATTCCCACACACGCTCTGACACCAGTGTCATTTTGCTGGAAACAATTACAGCAATTGTGAAAAGGAAATTGAACTTTGCAAAAGGAAGTGATGAACACAAGTGGTAGCCGATGTGAAAAAAGAAGGCTCCAGGGGAGTCGAACCCTCGACCTTCTGTTTACTAGGCAGACGCTCTAACCAACTGAGCTATAGAGCCGATGGGATAGACGAATCTACAATAGACTATACTCCATTTATGTTTCACCTGGCTTTAAAACGAGCATGAAAATGTAATCGTTTATGTCTGTTTTGGAGGCCTGTGACATGCGATTCAAATAATACCTATTCCTACACACGCTCTGACACCAGTGTCAAACAATGACAGCAATGTCAAGTGTGAAAAGGGAATTGAAGTTTGCAAAAGGAAGTGATGAACACAAGTGGTAGCCGATGTGAAAAGAAGGCTCCAGAGTCGAACCCTCGACCTTCTGCTTACTAGGCAGACGCTCTAACCAACTGAGCTATAGAGCCGATGGGATAGACAAAGCTACAATAGTGTAAACTCCCTTTATGATTCACCTGAGTTAAAAGAATCGGTTTATGTCTGTTCGGGAGGCCTGTGACATGCCATTCAAATAATACCTATTCCTACACACGCTCTGACACCAGTGTCATTTTGCTGGAAACAATTACAGCAATTGTGAAAAGGAAATTGAACTTTGCAAAAGGAAGTGATGAACACAAGTGGTAGCCGATGTGAAAAAGAAGGCTCCAGGGGGAGTCGAACCCTCGACCTTCTGCTTACTAAGCAGATGCTCTTTTTTTTTTTTTTTCTCTTTAATAAAATTTTATTACAGAATATATTGTACATGAAGCATTTATAATGTTACATAAAAGGGCTAAAAGGTATCACAGATGTTGTATTGCATTCAAGTCATGTATAACATTACATGCATTTCATTCTTGAAACGGATACTTAAATACAAGCGTACTACCGTCTAACTCCAGGAAGTTTACTGGCATGATATATCGCTGAATAAAGTTATCAGCACGGTTTTCAAATTGATACCTTGACCACAACAGATTAAAGTGTTGTTTTGCGTAACAGTTGAATAATTTTTCCAGACTGAGATTGCATCTCTGTAAAGAAAGAACCGCTCTTTTCTTGAAAACAGAGATTCTATATACAGATAGCAATATGTTGATACTGTGCTCATACGAGAATGATTTGTCATGATTAAAACCAAATAGAAGCCAGGAAACTAACTGGTTAAATGAAAATCCAGTGTCCATCATTAAATCTGTGAACAGAGATTTAAGAACGGAAATTGTGTCATACAATTGATCACAGAATACAAACATATGAAGCAAATTTTCAACTTCAGTTTTACAAACCGGACACAGGTTAGTGTCTGTTTTGCCATATTTGAATAATTTTTCATTTGTGTAGATAATATTATGACTTAACCTGAAATCCAAATCAATTTGTTCAGAGGATTTATCTATCAAGAATACACTTTTCCAAACTTTTGGCCAGTTAATGTCAATTGCATAGTTATCCCAGAATGAAATGGCTGTTGGCTCACAAAATAATGCATTAACAAATAAGGAATAATTAAATTTAACTGTGAGATCGTTAGAAGAAATATTTACATCATCTTTGCAAATAACAGCATCAGAATAATGTTCATTGTTATGTTTTATCGTTTTACTTGACAAAATTGACAACCACTCACTTGGTAGTGACTGAATGATAATACAGTATGCTGTCTGTATCTCTGACACAGGTATATCATGTCTGTGGTCGTGTATAATTTCTTTTATTGCTGGAAGAGGTAAAAAGCCTGGGATAAACTCATAACAAATATCGGCAATAGTAACAATGCCTGAATCAATGAAAAATCTAAACAACAGCATTTTGCCCTTATAGCAAATGTGCGGATTATGAAACAAAGGCTGCGACATGATATCCTCGTGCTTAGTGACAAGCAGTCGCCTGCCGCACGTGATTTCGTCCCATGCAATCAAAACCTCAGCATAGAACGTGTTCATATGGGTCAAACCAGGACGACTGTAAACAATACTGAAAATATTTTTCTTCAAACCCATGTTCATGTATTGGGACATGAACACAGAACACGTTTGCTTCCATACTGCATGGAAATTAGAATCCATGAGTTTTCGAATGACTTTTAATCTAAATGCATATATTTTGTATTTAAAATATGGAATTGATAATCCCCCCTGTGTAAAATGACCACAGCATGTCGACTGCTTGATCAGTGGGGTTTTACCGCCCCAGATAAAATGTGAAATTGCTGAATTTATTTCTTTCCTTGCCCACTCTGGAACAGGCACTACATGTATAGTATACCACAACCTTGACATTATGAACGTATTTATCACAATAGACTTACCCTGTAAGGATAGGTTTCTTTGTGACCACAACCCTAACAGAGACTTAATTTTAGATATTTTGGTTTTCCAGTTTTGCTTTCACATTGAGCTTTATCAGGACCAAGGAAAATCCCTAATATTTTGACACAGTCATTTTAACAGTAACTGGTAAGTTAAAATTTATATTGTTTGACCGGGCTTTACCTAAACACAGAACTTGAGATTTTGTTAGATTGACCTTTGCCCCGGTTGCATCACAATAGTCATTCACAGTGTCGAAAGTATTATATACAGACTGTGCATCAGACACTGTAACAGTAGTGTCGTCTGCATGTTGATATATTAAAGATGAGCACTGATTTGTGATTTGCACCGCATGTATAGATGAGTTAGCCTTAATGAGTAAGTTCAAGGGTTGACTAACAATAACAAAAATTAAGCTACTGAGGGGATCACCTTGTCGGACAGATTGTTCTATTGGAAAATATGGTGTAAGGTGACCATTGATTTTACACTGCTTTTAAGTCAGTGTATAAAGTTTTGATCCAAGAAATGAATGATGTACCAAAATTTAGTTTTTCCAAAATCTTGAAAATGAATGAATGTGAGACGCGATCAAATGCTTTTTCTTGATCAATCGTGATTAGATATGCATCTTCATTATCTTTATCCACTATTTCTATAACGTCTCTCATAGAGAGAATGTTGTCGGAAATATCCCTTCCTGGAACACAACATGACTGTTCCGGCGAAATTATTTTGTCATAATTGTTTTTAATTTAAGAGCAAGTGAACGAGATATAAGTTTACAATCAACATTGAGTAACGAAATTGGTCTAAAATTCCTTAGGTCTGTTTTATCACCCTTTTCTTATAGAAGAGGCTAATAACACCTTTTTTCATTGATCTTGACATGGTTTTTTCATCAAAATACATTTCACCACTCGTCCAAATATGGGTTTAAGTATCTCCCAAAATGCAGCGTAAAATTCAACTGTAAGTCCATCGTTGCCTGGGGATTTATTTCTTTTCATACCTTTCAGAGCTTTAGTTAGATCTTCTATGGAAATAGCATCTTCAAGACTTCTCTATCTTTATCTGGAAGAACATCAGTTATTAAATCTAGAATTTTATCTTGCTTATATAGATCAGTTTCTCCGATTGAATATAACTTGGAATAAAATGAATATGCGTGATCAAGAATATCTTCAGTTCGACGAGTTAAACCATTTTTTGTCATAATTTCTTTGATGCAATTAGATTCTTGTTTACATTTTTCTAAATGTAAGAAAAAAGATGTGTTTTTATCACATTCTAAAGCCCACTGAACTTTTGAGCGTAGAATAGCCCCTTGACATTTAGTTTGTTCATATTTCTCCAAATCTCTATGAAGACTTTGGATGTACGTAAGATCATGATTAGGATGTTTAGATAACTTGTCATATTCGCGGCGTAAATTATTTTGCAATTTGTAGTATTCACATTTTTCTTCTTTACTTTTTGCAAGAAAAATAAATTGCACATTTTTAAGTTTATATTTAAGGTTATCCCACCATATTAATGTTTCTTCTTCATAAAGTGGACATAATAAACTTTCATTGATAATGCTTATCACCCTCAGCCGAAATTCAGTGTTCTGAAGCAACTGATTATTGAAAACCCATAATCCAGCACCTTTCTACATGAGAGAAATCTAAATTTAGGCATGTGATATTATGATCGCTTTTAGTTGAATATTTTATATATGTATTCATTACATGAGGAATTAGGGATCTAGAAATCAAAATGAAATCAATACGAGACTGTTTCATTTCACCTTCGACAATTTGCTGTCGTGTGAATTCTCTCTTATCTGGATTTCTGTATCTCCATATATCACATAGGTTTTTGCAACGTATGATGTCTTGTAATTTATGACTACTCTTTATATTAAATGATTTCATATTAGCTGCTCTATCCATGAATACATCTGTTATCTCATTATAATCTCCTGCTGCTATCACATTATCTCCTGATAAATATGTAACTAATAAGTCATAAAATACAATTCTCTCAGTTGCATTATTTGGTGCATAAACATTTACACATGAATACAGAACGCTATCATGTTCAAAAGTCACTTTTAAAAGTCTACCAGTGTTGTCACAACTGTGAAAATTTACCTTGTTGGGAAACCGTGACGAGAAGAGTATTGCCACTCCTTCCTTTTTTTCATTGGGACAATTATTAAAAAATATTTGCCCTTGCCACAGATGTTTATAGTGTTTTACGAAATCGTTATCCCAGAAAGTTTCCTGAAGAAAACAAATATCAGCATGTGAATTTTTCACAGTTGTGAAAACATGATGAACTTTAGAAACATCTCTCAGACCATTCACATTCCATGACATGATTACCACCATGACAATTAAGGTGTAATAGAGGTGATACATTGTTAATCTTCGTATTCACATTCAAAGTCATTCACGTCAAGTTTTTTACCATCAACTTTACCTCTAGCCTTGACCTTTCTCATTTGCTTCTTACTCATTCCATTCCCTCCATTTACTGCTTTTTTCCTCTTTCTTTCCTCAGACAAGCTGACAACTCTTTCCTCATTCATACCTTGTATTTTTTTAAATTTGGTATTCTGCTTACCATTGGCTGGAGATGGTTTGTGATCAGTGTTCTCCTCGCCAATAACTTCTTTCTCCCTTTCCTTCTTCTTCATTCTCACTTTTACTCCCACCCTTTTCATTCTCACTTTCCACATTCATTCTCTCTTGTGCAACATCACGAGGTTCAATGACAGATGCATTATCCGTTTTGTCGTTTACTTTGCTGTTGGTTTTAGTAGGGCCCGACAAAGACCAGTCATTTCCATAATTGGCTGACTCCCTTCAATCGGTTCCATACATAAACTATATGGATCCACATACACACTGTCTTCGATTGTCTCATCTTCTGAAACAGATGTGTGTCTAGTTTGTTCTGTGACTGGTTCTTTATTCCTGTTTATGTCACATATGCATTGTCTCATCAAATGTTTGCAAGTGCCACAATGTCTTTTTTGTGGACAAGCTCGTGCAATGTGTCCCTTTTCGTGGCAAACACGGCACTCCACGAACTGGCATTCAGCCATGACATGGTCTGTTTCGAAACACAAGTTGCACGTTTTAACTTGTCCATTATGAATGACCCTGAAATGTTGAGGTCCATCACACGTGTCGAATTTCACACTGTATGGAAGCGACTTTAATCCTGAAGGAAATTTAACTCTGACATACCTAGTTCCATCTGTGATTTTCCTCTTTGCGTCTTTTATGAAATGTCTCTTTATATCGGAGACTGCCTCTACGCCGAATGCATGTAACATGTCCATGATTTGACTGTCTTCGATGTAGGGGGTTAGATGTAAAAATGACACAACCAAGGATTTATCTGTAACAAGTCTACAGTTGTATGCTTTTCCACAGATGGAAATCTCCCCCGCCACAATGTTTGCGGTTTCCACATCACACACAGTGATTTCATACCAGCCGCCTCTCGGTACACATGCAAATACACTGTCTTCACCAAAATCATCTTCTATCGCATTAATAATTTCAGCTGCTTTTACTTTATCAAATCCAGTCTCTACTCTCAAAGTAGCCTCTTTCTTGTACTCACGTTTGTGAAATTCAGACGTATTCAGTCCGCCATTTTCTTTGTTTTCATCACAGGCATTATCTGAGCCCAGTTCCTTCATCGTGCAGATTGCCTCAAGCACACCTCTCTATTGCTGATAGGTAGTGACTTCTCACAATACCTTCGGTTGTTTAAGAACTTCCATGATGTGTTTATCAATCGGTAAATATGAAAACTTGCTGAATCTGCAGAGAGTCGATGAAAGCACGTCCACCCTCAATCAAATCAAGGGAGGCAATCACCGCTCTAACCAACTGAGCTATAGAGCCGATGGGATAGACGAATCTACAATAGACTATACTCCATTTATGTTTCACCTGGCTTTAAAACGAGCATGAAAATGTAATCGTTTATGTCTGTTTTGGAGGCCTGTGACATGCGATTCAAATAATACCTATTCTTACACACGCTCTGACACCAGTGTCAAACAATGACAGTAATGTTAATTGTGAAAAGGAAATTGAACTTTGCAAAAGGAAGTGATGAACACAAGTGGTAGCCGATGTGAAAAAGAAGGCTCCAGGGGAGTCGAACCCTCGACCTTCTGCTTACTAGGCAGACGCTCTAACCAACTGAGCTATAGAGCCGATGGGATAGACGAATCTACAATAGACTATACTCCATTTATGTTTCACCTGGCTTTAAAACGAGCATGAAAATGTAATCGTTTATGTCTGTTTTGGAGGCCTGTGACATGCGATTCAAATAATACCTATTCCTACACACGCTCTGACACCAGTGTCAAACAATGACAGCAATGTCAAGTGTGAAAAGGAAATTGAACTTTGCAAAAAGGAAATGATGAACACAAGTGGTAGCCGATGTGAAAAGAAGGCTCCAGAGGGGAGTCGAACCCTCGACCTTCTGCTTACTAGGCAGACGCTCTAACCAACTGAGCTATAGAGCCGATGGGATAGACAAAGCTACAATAGTGTAAACTCCTTTATGATTCACCTGAGTTAAAAGAATCGGTTTATGTCTGTTCGGGAGGCCTGTGACATGCCATTCAAATAATACCTATTCCTACACACGCTCTGACACCAGTGTCGTTTTGCTGGAAACAATTACAGCAATTGTGAAAAGGAAATTGAACTTTGCAAAAGGAAGTGATGAACACAAGTGGTAGCCGATGTGAAAAAGAAGGCTCCAGGGGGAGTCGAACCCTCGACCTTCTGCTTACTAGGCAGACGCTCTAACCAACTGAGCTATAGAGCCGATGGGATAGACGAATCTACAATAGACTATACTCCATTTATGTTTCACCTGGCTTTAAAACGAGCATGAAAATGTAATCGTTTATGTCTGTTTTGGAGGCCTGTGACATGCGATTCAAATAATACCTATTCCTACACACGCTCTGACACCAGTGTCAAACAATGACAGTAATGTTAATTGTGAAAAGGAAATTGAACTTTGCAAAAGGAAGTGATGAATTCAAGTGGTAGCCGATGTGAAAAAGAAGGCTCCAGGGGGAGTCGAACCCTCGACCTTCTGCTTACTAGGCAGTCGCTCTAACCAACTGAGCTATAGAGCCGATGGGATAGACGAATCAACAATAGACTATACTCCATTTATGTTTCACCTGGCTTTAAAACGAGCATGAAAATGTAATCGTTTATGTCTGTTTTGGAGGCCTGTGACATGCAATTCAAATAATACCTATTCCTACACACGCTCTGACACCAGTGTCAAACAATGACAGCAATGTCAAGTGTGAAAAGGAAATTGAACTTTGCAAAAGGAAGTGATGAACACAAGTGGTAGCCGATGTGAAAAAGAAGGCTCCAGAGGGAGTCGAACCCTCGACCTTCTGCTTACTAGGCAGACGCTCTAACCAACTGAGCTATAGAGCCGATGGGATAGACGAATCTACAATAGACTATACTCCATTTATGTTTCACCTGGCTTTAAAACGAGCATGAAAATGTAATCGTTTATGTCTGTTTTGGAGGCCTGTGACATGCGATTCAAATAATACCTATTCCTACACACGCTCTGACACCAGTGTCAAACAATGACAGCAATGTCAAGTGTGAAAAGGAAATTGAACTTTGCAAAGGAAGTGATGAACACAAGTGGTAGCCGATGTGAAAAGAAGGCTCCAGGGGAGTCGAACCCTCGACCTTCTGCTTACTAGGCAGACGCTCTAACCAACTGAGCTATAGAGCCGATGGGATAGACGAATCTACAATAGACTATACTCCATTTATGTTTCACCTGGCTTTAAAACGAGCATGAAAATGTAATCGTTTATGTCTGTTTTGGAGGCCTGTGACATGCGATTCAAATAATACCTATTCCTACACACGCTCTGACACCAGTGTCAAACAATGACAGTAATGTTAATTGTGAAAAGGAAATTGAACTTTGCAAAAGGAAGTGATGAACACAAGTGGTAGCCGATGTGAAAAAGAAGGCTCCAGGGGAGTCAGACCCTCGACCTTCTGCTTACTAGGCAGACGCTCTAACCAACTGAGCTATAGAGCCGATGGGATAGACGAATCTACAATAGACTATACTCCATTTATGTTTCACCTGGCTTTAAAACGAGCATGAAAATGTAATCGTTTATGTCTGTTTTGGAGGCCTGTGACATGCCATTCAAATAATACCTATTCCTACACGCTCTGACACCAGTGTCAAACAATGACAGCAATGTCAAGTGTGAAAGTGAACTTTGCAAAGGAAGTGATGAACACAAGTGGTAGCCGATGTGAAAAGAAGGCTCCAGGGGAGTCGAACCCTCGACCTTCTGCTTACTAGGCAGACGCTCTAACCAACTGAGCTATAGAGCCGATGGGATAGACGAATCTACAATAGACTATACTCCATTTATGTTTCACCTGGCTTTAAAACGAGCATGAAAATGTAATCGTTTATGTCTGTTTGGAGGCCTGTGACATGCGATTCAAATAATACCTATTCTACTACACGCTCTGACACCAGTGTCAAACAATGACAGCAATGTCAAGTGTGAAAAGGGAATTGAAGTTTGCAAAAGGAAGTGATGAACACAAGTGGTAGCCGATGTGAAAAAGAAGGCTCCAGAGGGAGTCGAACCCTCGACCTTCTGCTTACTAGGCAGACGCTCTAACCAACTGAGCTATAGAGCCGATGGGATAGACAAAGCTACAATAGTGTAAACTCCCTTTATGATTCACCTGAGTTAAAAGAATCGGTTTATGTCTGTTCGGGAGGCCTGTGACATGCCATTCAAATAATACCTATTCCTACACACGCTCTGACACCAGTGTCAAACAATGACAGTAATGTTAATTGTGAAAAGGAAATTGAACTTTGCAAAAGGAAGTGATGAACACAAGTGGTAGCCGATGTGAAAAAGAAGGCTCCAGGGGGAGTCGAACCCTCGACCTTCTGCTTACTAGGCAGACGCTCTAACCAACTGAGCTATAGAGCCGATGGGATAGACGAATCTACAATAGACTATACTCCATTTATGTTTCACCTGGCTTTAAAACGAGCATGAAAATGTAATCGTTTATGTCTGTTTTGGAGGCCTGTGACATGCGATTCAAATAATACCTATTCCTACAGACGCTCTGACACCAGTGTCAAACAATGACAGTAATGTAAAGTGTGAAAAGGAAATTGAACTTTGCAAAAGGAAGTGATGAACACAAGTGGTAGCCGATGTGAAAAAGAAGGCTCCAGGGGGAGTCGAACCCTCGACCTTCTGCTTACTAGGCAGACGCTCTAACCAACTGAGCTATAGAGCCGATGGGATAGACGAATCTACAATAGACTATACTCCATTTATGTTTCACCTGGCTTTAAAACGAGCATGAAAATGTAATCGTTTATGTCTGTTTTGGAGGCCTGTGACATGCAATTCAAATAATACCTATTCCTACACACGCTCTGACACCAGTGTCAAACAATGAGAGCAATGTCAAGTGTGAAAAGGAAATTGAACTTTGCAAAAGGAAGTGATGAACACAAGTGGTAGCCGATGTGAAAAAGAAGGCTCCAGAGGGAGTCGAACCCTCGACCTTCTGCTTACTAGGCAGACGCTCTAACCAACTGAGCTATAGAGCCGATGGGATAGACGAATCTACAATAGACTATACTCCATTTATGTTTCACCTGGCTTTAAAACGAGCATGAAAATGTAATCGTTTATGTCTGTTTTGGAGGCCTGTGACATGCGATTCAAATAATACCTATTCCTACACACGCTCTGACACCAGTGTCAAACAATGACAGCAATGTCAAGTGTGAAAAGGAAATTGAACTTTGCAAAAGGAAGTGATGAACACAAGTGGTAGCCGATGTGAAAAAGAAGGCTCCAGGGGGAGTCGAACCCTCGACCTTCTGCTTACTAGGCAGACGCTCTAACCAACTGAGCTATAGAGCCGATGGGATAGACGAATCTACAATAGACTATACTCCATTTATGTTTCACCTGGCTTTAAAACGAGCATGAAAATGTAATCGTTTATGTCTGTTTTGGAGGCCTGTGACATGCGATTCAAATAATACCTATTCCTACACACGCTCTGACACCAGTGTCAAACAATGACAGTAATGTTAATTGTGAAAAGGAAATTGAACTTTGCAAAAGGAAGTGATGAACACAAGTGGTAGCCGATGTGAAAAAGAAGGCTCCAGGGGGAGTCGAACCCTCGACCTTCTGCTTACTAGGCAGACGCTCTAACCAACTGAGCTATAGAGCCGATGGGATAGACGAATCTACAATAGACTATACTCCATTTATGTTTCACCTGGCTTTAAAACGAGCATGAAAATGTAATCGTTTATGTCTGTTTTGGAGGCCTGTGACATGCGATTCAAATAATACCTATTCCTACACACGCTCTGACACCAGTGTCAAACAATGACAGCAATGTCAAGTGTGAAAAGGAAATTGAACTTTGCAAAGGAAGTGATGAACACAAGTGGTAGCCGATGTGAAAAGAAGGCTCCAGGGGAGTCGAACCCTCGACCTTCTGCTTACTAGGCAGACGCTCTAACCAACTGAGCTATAGAGCCGATGGGATAGACGAATCTACAATAGACTATACTCCATTTATGTTTCACCTGGCTTTAAAACGAGCATGAAAATGTAATCGTTTATGTCTGTTTTGGAGGCCTGTGACATGCGATTCAAATAATACCTATTCCTACACACGCTCTGACACCAGTGTCAAACAATGACAGCAATGTCAAGTGTGAAAAGGAAATTGAACTTTGCAAAAGGAAGTGATGAACACAAGTGGTAGCCGATGTGAAAAAGAAGGCTCCAGGGGAGTCGAACCCTCGACCTTCTGCTTACTAGGCAGACGCTCTAACCAACTGAGCTATAGAGCCGATGGGATAGACAAAGCTACAATAGTGTAAACTCCCTTTATGATTCACCTGAGTTAAAAGAATCGGTTTATGTCTGTTCGGGAGGCCTGTGACATGCCATTCAAATAATACCTATTCCTACACACGCTCTGACACCAGTGTCATTTTGCTGGAAACAATGACAGTTAATTGTGAAAAGGAAATTGAACTTTGCAAAAGGAAGTGATGAACACAAGTGGTAGCCGATGTGAAAAAGAAGGCTCCAGGGGGAGTCGAACCCTCGACCTTCTGCTTACTAGGCAGACGCTCTAACCAACTGAGCTATAGAGCCGATGGGATAGACGAATCTACAATAGACTATACTCCATTTATGTTTCACCTGGCTTTAAAACGAGCATGAAAATGTAATCGTTTATGTCTGTTTTGGAGGCCTGTGACATGCGATTCAAATAATACCTATTCCTACACACGCTCTGACACCAGTGTCAAACAATGACAGCAATGTTAAATGTGAAAAGGAAATTGAACTTTGCAAAGGAAGTGATGAACACAAGTGGTAGCCGATGTGAAAAAAGAAGGCTCCAGGGGAGTCGAACCCTCGACCTTCTGCTTACTAGGCAGACGCTCTAACCAACTGAGCTATAGAGCCGATGGGATAGACGAATCTACAATAGACTATACTCCATTTATGTTTCACCTGGCTTTAAAACGAGCATGAAAATGTAATCGTTTATGTCTGTTTTGGAGGCCTGTGACATGCGATTCAAATAATACCTATTCCTACACACGCTCTGACACCAGTGTCAAACAATGACAGCAATGTCAAGTGTGAAAAGGAAATTGAACTTTGCAAAAGGAAGTGATGAACACAAGTGGTAGCCGATGTGAAAAAGAAGGCTCCAGAGGGAGTCGAACCCTCGACCTTCTGCTTACTAGGCAGACGCTCTAACCAACTGAGCTATAGAGCCGATGGGATAGACAAAGCTACAATAGTGTAAACTCCCTTTATGATTCACCTGAGTTAAAAGAATCGGTTTATGTCTGTTCGGGAGGCCTGTGACATGCCATTCAAATAATACCTATTCCTACACACGCTCTGACACCAGTGTCGTTTTGCTGGAAACAATGACAGCAATTGTGAAAAGGAAATTGAACTTTGCAAAAGGAAGTGATGAACACAAGTGGTAGCCGATGTGAAAAAGAAGGCTCCAGGGGGAGTCGAACCCTCGACCTTCTGCTTACTAGGCAGACGCTCTAACCAACTGAGCTATAGAGCCGATGGGACAAACGAATCTACAATAGACTATACTCCATTTATGTTTCACCTGGCTTTAAAACCAGCATGAAAATGTAATCGTTTATGTCTGTTTTGGAGGCCTGTGACATGCGATTCAGATAATACCTATTCCTACACACGCTCTGACACCAGTGTCAAACAATGACAGCAATGTTAAGTGTGAAAAGGAAATTGAACTTTGCAAAAGGAAGTGATGAACACAAGTGGTAGCCGATGTGAAAAAGAAGGCTCCAGGGGGAGTCGAACCCTCGACCTTCTGCTTACTAGGCAGACGCTCTAACCAACTGAGCTATAGAGCCGATGGGATAGACAAAGCTACAATAGTGTAAACTCCCTTTATGATTCACCTGAGTTAAAAGAATCGGTTTATGTCTGTTCGGGAGGCCTGTGACATGCCATTCAAATAATACCTATTCCTACACACGCTCTGACACCAGTGTCATTTTGCTGGAAACAATCACAGCAAATGTGAAAAGGAAATTGAACTTTGCAAAAGGCAGTGATGAACACAAGTGGTTGCCGATGTGAAAAAAGAAGGCTCCAGAGGTACTCGAACCCTCGACCTTCTGCTTACTAAGGAAGTCTTTGATGTGACCTATTAATAGAAAAGGGAAAATCCCAAAGAATGGGTTACCTGGCTAAGAATAGAGAAGAAGTGAAGGGAAATCCTTGTTGACAAGGGTACATGAAACAGAAGGAAAAGGTGAAGATGTACAGAGGCGGCATTCAACGGCAAGACTCGGACAACATGGAACAAATGAACATTTAACATTTGATGATATTTATGAAACATGATGAAATGAATTGTGATGTGATTCAGCACTAAAATAAAAGCACTGCTACATTCACCCCCCTTTTGGGAAATGGCGTCCTCGCCATTAACTAATCAGTCTGAACAGTATGGCTAAAGGTGAATACAGCAGAAAACACGAACCAGAAGAACTGGTAATCAGAAGACTGGTAATCAGTACAAATGGTAAGATTCAGACAACATTCTGCTTGACCTCCCACTGACCGTCCTTCATCCACTTTGGTTTGGAACGCGTGCGCTGTGGCCGACGCATCAAAGAGAGGCCAGATCCAGGTTCGGTCAAGCCAGAAGGCGCTGATGTTGGTGGTGTCAGATTCAAAGTATGATTGGGCTGATCCTGAAGCAACAGGGATGTGTCTGGCTGCTGAGTTGCTGAAGTGTCAGCCTCTGAAGTGTTGCAAACTTCAACATCCTGTTCGGATGGAGATAACTCCAGAGGGGACTGAGACAACTCAACCGAAGTGTCCGACACATTTAGCCTTGACGTAGGACTGCGTGGCTTGGGAATTGGCCTTCCGTCTGTTCCAATCGGGAGAAGCATGTTGCGGTGGAGAACACGACATTCAGCAGTCCCTTCCTTACGGACTTTAAAAACTGGAATGCCTACATTCGGTTGTGCCTCCACGACATAGAAATCTTCTTCCCACCGATTGGCAAGCTTCTGTTTACCTCGAATGCCAAAATTGCGAACCAACACCACATCACCAACCTTGACTGTTGCACCACGAGCTTTCAGATTATAAGCTTTCTGCTGCTTGGCTCGGGCCTTTTCAAGGTTTGATGATGCCAACTCGTACGCAGAATTCAATTTGCGCTTCAAATCAGCAGCAAACTGCGCATTATAAGTGGATGGAGGTGTGGTAGCTAAAGATAAGCCAAACGCAACGTCGACAGGTAGTCTGGGATTTCTACCAAACATGAGGTAAAAAGGAGAAAACCGGTTGACTCATGAACTGTGCTGTTGTAGGCGTGGACCAGATGAGATAAGTGATCTTTCCACCTTGCCTTTTCATGGTCATGCAAAGTACCAAGCATTCCTTAGGCGTCACGGTTAAACCGTTCAACCAAGCCGTTCCCCATTGGGTGGTAAGGGTGGTACGAGACTTCTTAATGCCCATAATGCCGCAGAGCTGCTTGATCACATCGCTCTCGAAATTACGCCCCTGATCGGAATGCAACCTGCCTGATGCACCATAATGAACAATAAAGTTCTCGAACAGTGCCTTTGCAGTTCTCCTTGCTGTCTGATTCCGGTAGGTATGGCAGCGGCATATTTTCGTGAAATGATCCGAAATCACGAGGACATTTTCGTAACCACCCGTAGATGGTTTGAGTGAAAGAAAGTCCATACAGACCAGTTCCATTGGTTGCGACGACTGAACATTCACAAGAGGTGCTCTTTCTGTCGGATTGGGAGCTTTCCTGAGAATGCAGCGCTGACAACTATGGATATGGTCCTCCACATCACCCATCATTCCAGGCCAATAGAACCTGGTAATGGAGAAGTGCTACAGTCCGGATCCCTACCAAGATGTCCCATTCCATCATGAAGATGTGTGATGATGGTCTCACGCTGAGATTTTGGGAACAATCGTCTGGAAGTAGGGGTCACCACTGTTACCCTGCTGTCTCACCAGAAGGTTGTTTGTCAGGCTTAGTGAATCCCACTGGCGTAAAATGTTGGCTGTCTCACGGTCAAACGATTTAATTGTTCCCTTGGAAGGACGATCACCACTGCGAAGAAGTCCAACAATCGTGCAGATTGAAGGGTCGCCTGCTGAAGCGTCAGCATTTTGTGATTCGCCCCAACATCGGAAGAATTGGAATCGCCAACGGAGGCCATATGGCACAACACGTAATGGGTCACTGACAAAGTCTCTATAAATGGTGTGGTCTGTAAATTGCAGATAGCAGAAACTGACTTTATGTCTATTACCTCACTAGCTGTAACCTGGACAGCGCGATCAAGCATCCTTATTCCTCGGGCCTGGAATATACTCAATGGAAAAGTCATAGGTACCGAGGGCAGCGAGCCAGCGATGGCCACAGGCATCCAACTTTGCAGAGGTCAGGACATAAGTCAGGGGTTGTTATCTGTCCAAACAGTGAAATGGTTACCGTACCAAATAGTCGTGAAAGATTTTTTGTTACGGCCCATTTTAGAGCAAGAAACTCTAACTTGTGAGCTGGGTAATTGCGGCTCGACCGAGATAGTCCTCGGCTAGCATAGGCTATCACTCGTTTCTTACCCTCTTGCGTCTGATATAAAATCGCGACCGAGGCCTTCACCACTAGCATCAATATGCAGTTCAAAGGGACGAAAGTGAAGTCTCGCGTGAAACCAAAACAGAAGCTGCTGAGCTTGCTCACAAGTTCACTGAAGGCAGTCTGTTGTTGTATACCCCAATTCCACTGCGTATCTGTCTTGGTCTTGCTGGATTTCTTGCCACAGTGTCCAACTAACATATTTGTGAGAGGTTTGGCAATTTTGGCATAATCGGGAACAAAACCTGGACCCTGAGAAGCCCAAGAAACGACGAACATCGTCCACATTCTGTGGAACTGGCCAGGTCTGAAGGGCTGCAATTTTCTCAGGATCGGTGGTGATGCCGTCCTCAGAGATTACATGACCCAGATATTTCACAGAGGTTTGCAAGAATTGGCACTTAGAGGGTTTCAACTTGAGGCCATTCTCACGCAATCGCTGAAGGATTGCTCGTAATCTATCTAGATGCTCGTCAAAGGTCTTAGAAAACACAATGACGTCATCCAGATAAATGAGGCACTGCAAAAGATGCATATCACCCATACACCGTTCCATGAGACGCTGGAAAGTTGCAGGAGCATTAAGTCAGACCAAAGGCATCGAATTGCACTCGTAAAATCCTAATGGACCAACTGTGAAAGCTGTACGAGGCTTGTGCTCTTCTGCGACTTCTACCTGCCAGTAGCCGGACTTTAAATCAAGACATGAAAAGAACCGAGCTCCATGAAGTGCATCAAGGGTCTCTTCTATCCTGGGCAGAGCCGCACGAATCGCGAATCGTGCGTTTGTTCAACTCTCTGAAGTCTATACAAAAGCGAAGAGAGGAATCTTTCTTGCGTACGAAGTACCACAGGGGAAGCATAGGGACTAGTTGAAGGGTATGACCTTAGCATCTAACATTTGTCTAAGATGATCCCTTACCTCTTGATACATAGAAGGCGGAATGCGCGATGTCTTTCCCTGAATGGCTATTAGATTCGATGAGCTCAATCCTATGAGTTACTGAGTCTGTGTGCCCCATATCTAAGTCATACTTACTAAAGACATCATCAAACTCAGATAGGAGAGACTTCAATGGGGAGATCTGCTCTGGGGTATGTGACGAAGAAGAGAGAGGACAGATTGAACAAAGTAAGTGGTTCGGGAGATCCAGGAATAGTCGGCCCGTCTTCAGAAGGAAGACCTTCAAGCAAATCAACTTGCTCTAAGCAGCAAAGAACTGTCCTAGATGGAATGGTGATTGATTTAGAAGAGGGATTCGCGACTTCAACCTTAACCCTAGTTGTCGACTGACCTGACTTAAAGTTCACAATGCCATTAACAAGGTTAAGGGAACCAGGAAGTGTGGGAGAAGAAGAGGCAAAAAAGTGTTTCCCTTTTTGTGGTGGCTTACCTCGGCAAATACCAGTAACAATCTGATTGCAGAGTGCAGGGACAGTAATTGACCTTGTTGTCCGCACACTTTCCGTACGATCGAGATCAACCCGAGAATTAACAAGCCACTGACGCGCCCGAGTCCACACTGGAGAAGATGAACCTGAGATAGGTGAACCCAGTAGACAGCAAGCATAATCCATGGCATTGGTACCAAGAACCAAGGGCACTTTATGGTGATATTGAGTTGTTGGTACTATGAGAATAGGAGAAGGTACCTGCACAGCTTCACCAAGAAAGTCACTGGGAATATCAATAACTGCATTAACATACCCAAGATAAGGTAGCTTACAATCCCCAGCACCTTTTAAATCTAAAAGTGACCCAAGGTCTAGAAGAGGGAGATGTTTGAGGTTCTGTTGGTGGAAGGCCTCTGACATGCTCGAGATCTGTGAGCCTGTGTCAAGGAGAACACTACAGGAGATACCTTCAACCTCAACAGTAGCTACATTAGATGGTCCCACAAGATTTGACGGGATCCAATTGGAGCTATTTTCAGAGTCCAATACTCGCTCCATAGTTTGGACTCTTAGGAGTTTAAAGGCCGACAACCATAATGCCCCCTTTAACCCCAGGAGCCCCACAATCAAAGCAATATACTTGATTGGAAGTTGGTTTGTGGGGTAGCTAAAGAACCAGAATAACCAGAAGAGGAACCAGTAACGGGACCAGAGGAACCAGTAGAGGAACTAGAAGAGGAAATCCCAGAGGGTTTGGCCTTATTTATGTAACTGTTGGGTTTTGAAGATGTTTTGTGCTGGGTATTGCATTGGTGTGGTTCTCCAATGTTTTACCCTTTCCCTAGGACTCTAAGATTCTTACTCAGTTCCTTTAGGCGAGAAATCACATCATCCATCTGTTGGCTGGTTGGTTGAGATGAAGATGACTGCATTAGATGTGCTTCTCGAGGGGATGCCAACTCTTCTTCAACTCGGCGGACAGCAAGCGGAAAGCTTGTTAAATTCCAGTCCCGAATCAAAGTGGTGGACGAGTTGCCTGCTTCAGGTCATCCCGAGAGAGACCCATCCAAAAACGGCTTTCCGAAGCAAACCAGTAGCTGCAGTAGGAGGGAATGTGCCAGATGTCTCAATCTTTGAGATTAACTCGCAGAGCGACAACTCCACTCAGCCACTGACTCGTTCCTAGCTTGGCGAAGCAGTATAAAACTTCTCCATCAGAGTCTCGCCAGGCATTACATTCCCAAATACCACATCCAACTGCTCAAGGGCGGTGTCCAGGGAAGCAGATTCTGATAGCCCACAAAGCAAATCAGCAGCTGAACCCTTAGCAGATCTCCTCATGGCATTGAGAATTGCGGTGTCAGAATAGGAATTCTCGGCGACACAACCAACAATCTCTAGGCCATTGTGAATACCTAACCTCGCCCTTAGCCCCATTTCCCGAAAAGGAAGAGAGTTTGGGACTGGGTGAATTTATGATGGGCATATATGTTGTTTGGCTAGGTTGTAGAGGAGGATGGACACTCTGGTGATGAGAGCCTATGTGAAATGGTGTCGGAGTTGGCGCAGAAAGCTGAGGCCAGCCCTCCGTATGTGAAGTAGTAGGGTATGGTGTCATTGTACCATGACCGTATAATGTTAATATACCCTGAGGGTATGGTGTCAATGTACCCTGAGGGTATGGTGGCGATGTACCCTGAGGCTGAACAAGGCGAGGAATAGGAAGGGACCCCTGCTGCCTGGGTAATGACGCAGGTAAATTAAGCAAGGGACTCTCCTCCAACTGCATAAGTGGAGAGGCTCTACCAGAACTCTGAGGAACGGTAGAGAACTGGGGGGACTGACGAGGCAGAGGCGTGTTCCTGTAAGCTGGAGGTGGCGGTGGTATGGAATGAGTAACATTCATTGGATGCCCACCTTCAGCCCCTATACAGTAAGTATTCTGCAATTGGTTTGATATGTCATCTGCCAATCGATGCAGAACCCCAGAGCGGAGGGACAGAGGAAGATGTTGCAGACATTCCATAGCCTCAACAACATCTGGGTCCACACGCTCCAAATTATGCTCAGCCATAGTGGAAAAAAGTGAACAAGTAAGTGTAATAATGTACAAGTCTAGTGCATAAAGTGTAATGGAGTTATGTCAAAGTGTCAAAAGTAACTGATGACAAATGAGTATATGCAAATGTACCTAACTAAAGGCAAAAAGAATCTCACAAGTTAAGATTCAACAACTTACAACACTACTATCTAAGTCTAAGAATAGCAAATGCTGTGGGGAAGATGAAAAAATTAACTCCTCCAAAAAGGATACACAATGGGATGCATGGTACTGGAAGGTGTAATTGTGACTAAGTTTGAATGTAAAGGTTTAATCAAAGTGATTCAAGATAATATAACTAAGTGAAGTGTTGTGTGACTCAAGTGACTCAAGTTATGTCAGATATATAATCTGAAGCGGAGTTAAAATGTTGTGTTTCTGAAACAGGTATGTTCTCAAAGGCAAGAGTGTATTGCTACAGATGTATGACTGTCCAGGGACAATAGCAAAGTGTAGCAGCAAAGTGTAACAGCCAATAAATGTAAACACCCAGATGTAAACAGGAAGTATGAAGATACAACTAGAATGTCAGCACCGAGATGTCAACAATATGAGCAGGGGAACTGTAGGACAAATCAACCTGAGCAACTCTTCAGCCAAGAGTAAACTGACAAGATATTGATAAAGTAAGCCACAAAGCTTACCAACAATGACAACTGTTATGCGACAGTATGAATAATGCAACAATGAACATCAATGATGAAGGAACAAGACAACACAAGACGAGACACGATGTTAAAGACTCGCGAAAAAGCAAGGAATGAAGAATATCTCCACAGCGGTAGAGATAACGCGAAAGAAAAATACCGGGAACGCCAATAGCAAGTGTGGACGGAAGAAAAAGAGAAAGAATAAGGTGCAATAAATTTATCCTATCCTATTACATTAATATTTAACTACTATAATAGGTAATTGTATGGTGAAAGTATTATTTACTGAAACTGTGATATTAAATTGTTAAGTTTATCAATACAGATTATTTACTTGATTAGAATAAAATTCAATGATAATCAATGAAAATTACAATTGCCCAATTACATTTATAAAAATATGAATATATATATATAGGCAATGTAGAAATAGAAATCTGTGCAAAGTTGTAGAAATAGAAATCTATTCAAAGTTGTAGAAATAGAAATCTATTCAAAGTTGTAGAAATAGAAATATAATGAAAATAGTATCTGGTGTATATACAATTGTAAAATGCTTAATGAATTTTTTAAAAATTTTTCAGAATGACTTCGAACACATGATCATGGCATCAATTCAATCGACTCAACAGTTCATTATGTACAATCAAAGTTCATGGGGCACATATATCAAGGATGTGGTTGAAAACACAGTTCTCCATGGATGAGATCAGTCTGTAAGCAAAATGTTCAGCTTGCTGCTGAGCGGCAGTCATAAGGCTCTCAGAGTCCCTGTGCAACAGTACTTACAGCTTATGAAGAATCCTCAGTCCATGAAATCATATTAAACACATCCAAGAATAATCCTCACAAAAAGGAGTCAATTCGTGCCACCAAAGAATATTCACATCATGGTCTCCCAACAGAGTTCATCCATATAGGCTGTTCACTCCAGATGAAGATGAGAATGGAGGTGAATGATGTCTGTCTTGAGACAAGCAGCCCCACGTTGGGCGCCAAATTGTAGCCATGTTTATACAGTTCGGCTCTGGGCTGCTGCTCAAGACGACACAAGGCAATGGTGATGAAATGAATTTTATTATGTGAAGAATGAAGCTGTTGCTGAGGTCAAACCTGAGAAGGGAAAGAATGTTTCCAGCTCAGCAACAGCAAGTGGAGTCATAAAAATTAAACTCAAGTAAATAATTTTAACAAATGTTAACAATTAATATTAAATAGTTTTAAATATCACAGTAAACACATTATCAATTCAACTACCAGTTATTGCACTCTTGAACAAAAAACCGAAAGCACATGGCTTCAGCCATGTTTACAATTTACATCAATTATAAAGCAATATATTTAACTAAATCTATATAATTATCAATTAAATATTACTTCAAATGTTATAATATTATTATTGTAATAACAGTTTACACCTTTTTATAGGAATTTATAAAGTAAAGAGGCAGATGGAAACAGATTAGAAAAATGGCCATACCTGAGAAGGGAAAGAATGTTTCCAGCTCAGCAACAGCAAGTGGAGTGAGGTGGAAAACAGGTGTCCAAAGGATGTAAGGTCAGAGGACAAAATAGCCAATTAGAAAGTAGGTAGCACATCAAAGGAAGTCTTTGATGTGACCTATTAATAGAAAAGGGAAAATCCCAAAGAATGGGTTACCTGGCTAAGAATGGAGAAGAAGTTAAGGGAAATCCTTGTTGACAAGGGTACATAAAACAGAAGGAAAAGGTGAAGATGTACAGAGGCGGCATTCAACGGCAAGACTCGGACAACATGGAACAAATGAACATTTAACATTTGATGATATTTATGAAACATGATGAAATGAATTGTGATGTGATTCAGCACTAAAAAAAAAGCACTGCTACACCAGCATGAAAATGTAATCGTTTATGTCTGTTTTGGAGGCCTGTGACATGCGATTCAAATAATACCCATTCCTACACACGCTCTGACACCAGTGTCAAACAATGACAGCAATGTTAAATGTGAAAAGGAAATTGAACTTTGCAAAAGGAAGTGATGAACACAAGTGGTAGCCGATGTGAAAAAGAAGGCTCCAGAGGGAGTTGAACCCTCGACCTCCTGCTTACTAGGCAGACGCTCTAACCAACTGAGCTATAGAGCCGATAGGACAGACGAATCTACAATAGACTATACTCCATTTATGATTCACCTGGCTTTGAAAACCGTTTATGTCTGTTCGGGAGGCCTGTGACATGCGATTCAAATAATACCTATTCCTACACACGCTCTGACACCAGTGTCATTTTGCTGGAAACAATGACAGCAAATGTTAAATGTGAAAAGGAAATTGAACTTTGCAAAAGGAAGTGATGAACACAAGTGGTAGCCGATGTGAAAAAGTAGGCTCCAGAGGCAGTCGAACCCTCGACCTTCTGCTTACTAGGCAGACGCTATAACCAACTGAGCTATAGAGCCGATGGGATAGACGAAGCTACAATAGTGTAAACTCCCTTCATGATTCACCTCAGTTAAGAAAATCGTGTATGTCTGTTTTGAAGGCCTGTGACATGCGATTCAAATAATACCTATTCCTACACACGCCCTGACACCAGTGTCATTTTGCTGGAAACAATCACAGCAAATGTGAAAAGGAAATTGAACTTTGCAAAAGGCAGTGATGAACACAAGTGGTTACCGATGTGAAAAAGAAGGCTCCAGAGGGAGTCGAACCCTCGACCTTCTGCTTACTAGGCAGACGCTCTAACCAACTGAGCTATAGAGCCGGTGGGATTGACGAATCTACAATAGACTATACTCCATTTATGTTTCACCTGACTTTAAAACCAGCATGAAAATGTAATCGTTTATGTCTGTTTTGGAGGCCTGTGACATGCGATTCAAATAGTACCTATTCCTACACACGCTCTGACACCAGTGTCAAACAATGACAGCAATGTTAAATGTGAAAAGGAAATTGAACTTTGCAAAAGGAAGTGATGAACACAAGTGGTAGCCGAAGTGAAAAAGAAGGCTCCAGAGGGAGTTGAACCCTCGACCTCCTGCTTACTAGGCAGACGCTCTAACCAACTGAGCTATAGAGCCGATAGGACAGACGAATCTACAATAGACTATACTCCATTTATGATTCACCTGGCTTTGAAAACCGTTTATGTCTGTTCGGGAGGCCTGTGACATGCGATTCAAATAATACCTATTCCTACACACGCTCTGACACCAGTGTCATTTTGCTGGAAACAATGACAGCAAATGTTAAATGTGAAAAGGAAATTGAACTTTGCAAAAGGAAGTGATGAACACAAGTGGTAGCCGATGTGAAAAAGTAGGCTCCAGAGGCAGTCGAACCCTCGACCTTCTGCTTACTAGGCAGACGCTCTAACCAACTGAGCTATAGAGCCGATGGGATAGACGAAGCTACAACAGTGTAAACTCCCTTCATGATTCACCTCAGTTAAGAAAATCATTTATGTCTGTTTTGAAGGCCAGTGACATGCGATTCAAATAATACCTATTCCTACACACGCTCTGACACCAGTGTCATTTTGCTGGAAACAATCACAGCAAATGTGAAAAGGAAATTGAACTTTGCAAAAGGCAGTGATGAACACAAGTGGTTACCGATGTGAAAAAGAAGGCTCCAGAGGGAGTCGAACCCTCGACCTTCTGCTTACTAGGCAGACGCTCTAACCAACTGAGCTATAGAGCCGGTGGGATTGACGAAGCTACAATAGACTATACTCCATTTATGTTTCACCTGACTTTAAAACCAGCATGAAAATGTAATCGTTTATGTCTGTTTTGGAGGCCTGTGACATGCGATTCAAATAATACCTATTCCTACACACGCTCTGACACCAGTGTCAAACAATGACAGCAATGCTAAATGTGAAAAGGAAATTGAACTTTGCAAAAGGAAGTGATGAACACAAGTGGTAGCCGATGTGAAAAGAAGGCTCAGAGGAGTCGAACCCTCGACCTTCTGCTTACTAGGCAGACGCTCTAACCAACTGAGCTATAGAGCCGGTGGGATTGACGAATCTACAATAGACTATACTCCATTTATGTTTCACCTGACTTTAAAACCAGCATGAAAATGTAATCGTTTATGTCTGTTTTGGAGGCCTGTGACATGCGATTCAAATAGTACCTATTCCTACACACGCTCTGACACCAGTGTCAAACAATGACAGCAATGTTAAATGTGAAAAGGAAATTGAACTTTGCAAAAGGAAGTGATGAACACAAGTGGTAGCCGAAGTGAAAAAGAAGGCTCCAGAGGGAGTTGAACCCTCGACCTCCTGCTTACTAGGCAGACGCTATAACCAACTGAGCTATAGAGCCGATAGGACAGACGAATCTACAATAGACTATACTCCATTTATGATTCACCTGGCTTTGAAAACCGTTTATGTCTGTTCGGGAGGCCTGTGACATGCGATTCAAATAATACCTATTCCTACACACGCTCTGACACCAGTGTCATTTTGCTGGAAACAATGACAGCAAATGTTAAATGTGAAAAGGAAATTGAACTTTGCAAAAGGAAGTGATGAACACAAGTGGTAGCCGATGTGAAAAAGTAGGCTCCAGGGGCAGTCGAACCCTCGACCTTCTGCTTACTATGCAGACGCTCTAACCAACTGAGCTATAGAGCCGATGGGATAGACGAAGCTACAACAGTGTAAACTCCCTTCATGATTCACCTCAGTTAAGAAAATCATTTATGTCTGTTTTGAAGGCCTGTGACATGCGATTCAAATAATACCTATTCCTACACACGCTCTGACACCAGTGTCATTTTGCTGGAAACAATCACAGCAAATGTGAAAAGGAAATTGAACTTTGCAAAAGGCAGTGATGAACACAAGTGGTTACCGATGTGAAATAGAAGGCTCCAGAGGGAGTCGAACCCTCGACCTTCTGCTTACTAGGCAGACGCTCTAACCAACTGAGCTATAGAGCCGGTGGGATTGACGAAGCTACAATAGACTATACTCCATTTATGTTTCACCTGACTTTAAAACCAGCATGAAAATGTAATCGTTTATGTCTGTTTTGGAGGCCTGTGACATGCGATTCAAATAATACCTATTCCTACACACGCTCTGACACCAGTGTCAAACAATGACAGCAATGCTAAATGTGAAAAGGAAATTAAACTTTGCAAAAGGAAGTGATGAACACAAGTGGTAGCCGATGTGAAAAAGAAGGCTCCAGAGGGAGTTGAACCCTCGACCTTCTGCTTACTAGGCAGACGCTCTAACCAACTGAGCTATAGAGCCGGTGGGATTGACGAATCTACAATAGACTATACTCCATTTATGTTTCACCTGACTTTAAAACCAGCATGAAAATGTAATCGTTTATGTCTGTTTTGGAGGCCTGTGACATGCGATTCAAATAATACCTATTCCTACACACGCTCTGACACCAGTGTCAAACAATGACAGCAATGTTAAATGTGAAAAGGAAATTGAACTTTGCAAAAGGAAGTGATGAACACAAGTTGTAGCCGATGTGAAAAAGAAGGCACCAGAGGGAGTCGAATCCTCGACCTTCTGCTTACTAGGCAGACGCTCTAACCAACTGAGCTATAGAGCCGGTGGGATTGACAAATCTACAATAGACTATACTCCATTTATGTTTCACCTGACTTTAAAACCAGCATGAAAATGTAATCGTTTATGTCTGTTTTGGAGGCCTGTGACATGTGATACAAATAATACCCATTCCTACACACGCTCTGACACCAGTGTAATTTTGCTGGAAACAATGACAGCATATGTTAAATGTGAAAAGGAAATTGAACTTTGCAAAAGGAAGTGATGAACACAAGTGGTAGCCGATGTGAAAAAGAAGGCTCCAGAGGGAGTCGAACCCTCGACCTTCTGCTTACTAGGCAGACGCTCTAACCAACTGAGCTATAGAGCCGATGGGATAGACGAATCTACAATAGACTATACTCCATTTATGAATCACCAGGCTTTAAAAATCGTTTATGTCTGTTCGGGAGACCTGTGACATGCGATTCAAATAATACCCATTCCTACACACGCTCTGACACCAGTGTCATTTTGCTGGAAACAATGACAGCAAATGTTAAATGTGAAAAGGAAATTGAACTTTGCAAAAGGAAGTGATGAACACAAGTGGTAACCGATGTGAAAAAAGTAGGCTCCAGGGCAGTCAGAACCCTCGACCTTCTGCTTACTAGGCAGACGCTCTAACCAACTGAGCTATAGAGCAGATGGGATAGACGAAGCTACAATAGTGTAAACTCCCCTTTATGATTCACCTCAGTTAAGAAAATCGTGTATGTCTGTTTTGAAGGCCTGTGACATGCGATTCAAATCATACCTATTCCTACACACGCCCTGACACCAGTGTCATTTTGCTGGAAACAATGACAGCAAATGTTCAATGTGAAAAGGAAATTGAACTTTGCAAAAGGAAGTGATGAACACAAGTGGTAGCCGATGTGAAAAAAGAAGGCTCCAGATGGAGTCGAACCCTCGACCTTCTGCTTACTAGGCAGACGCTCTAACCAACTGAGCTATAGAGACGATAGGATAGACGAATCTACAGTAGTCAATACTCCATTGATGTTTCACATGGCTTTAAAACCAGCATGAAAATGTAATCGTTTATGTCTGTTTTGGAGGCCTGTGACATGGATACAAATAATACCCATTCCTACACACGCTCTGACACCAGTGTCATTTTGCTGGATACAATGACAGCATATGTTAAATGTGAAAAGGAAATTGAACTTTGCAAAAGGAAGTGATGAACACAAGTGGTGGCCGATGTGAAAAAAGAAGGCTCCAGAGGGAGTCGAACCCTCGACCTTCTGCTTACTAGGCAGACGCTCTAACCAACTGAGCTATAGAGCCGATGGGATAGACGAATCTACAATAGACTATACTCCATTTATGATTCACCAGGCTTTAAAAATCGTTTTATCTGTTCGGGAGACCTGTTACATGCGATTCAAATAATACCCATTCCTACACACGCTCTGACACCAGTGTCATTTTGCTGGAAACAATGACAGCAAATGTTAAATGTGAAAAGGAAATTGAACTTTGCAAAAGGCAGTGATGAACACAAGTGGTAACCGATGTGAAAAAGTAGGCTCCAGGGGCAGTCGAACCCTCGACCTTCTGCTTACTATGCAGACGCTCTAACCAACTGAGCTATAGAGCAGATGGGATAGACGAAGCTACAATAGTGTAAACTCCCTTTATGATTCACCTCAGTTAAGAAAATCATTTATGTCTGTTTTGAAGGCCTGTGACATGCGATTCAAATAATACCTATTCCTACACACGCCCTGACACCAGTGTCATTTTGCTGGAAACAATGACAGCGAATGTTTAATGTGAAAAGGAAATTGAACTTTGCAAAAGGAAGTGATGAACACAAGTGGTAGCCGATGTGAAAAAAGAAGGCTCCAGATGGAGTCGAACCCTCGACCTTCTGCTTACTAGGCAGACGCTCTAACCAACTGAGCTATAGAGACGATAGGACAGACGAATCTACAGTAGTCAATACTCCATTGATGTTTCACATGGCTTTAAAACGAGCATGAAAATGTAATCGTTTATGTCTGTTTTGGAGGCCTGTGACATGGATACAAATAATACCCATTCCTACACACGCTCTGACACCAGTGTCATTTTGCTGGAAACAATGACAGCATATGTTAAATGTGAAAAGGAAATTGAACTTTGCAAAAGGAAGTGATGAACACAAGTGGTGGCCGATGTGAAAAAAGAAGGCTCCAGAGGGAGTCGAACCCTCGACCTTCTGCTTACTAGGCAGACGCTCTAACCAACTGAGCTATAGAGCCGATGGGATAGACGAATCTACAATAGACTATACTCCATTTATGAATCACCAGGCTTTAAAAATCGTTTATGTCTGTTCGGGAGACCTGTTACATGCGATTCAAATAATACCCATTCCTACACACGCTCTGACACCAGTGTCATTTTGCTGGAAACAATGACAGCAAATGTTAAATGTGAAAAGGAAATTGAACTTTGCAAAAGGAAGTGATGAACACAAGTGGTAACCGATGTGAAAAAGTAGGCTCCAGGGGCAGTCGAACCCTCGACCTTCTGCTTACTATGCAGACGCTCTAACCAACTGAGCTATAGAGCAGATGGGATAGACGAAGCTACAATAGTGTAAACTCCCTTTATGATTCACCTCAGTTAAGAAAATCATTTATGTCTGTTTTGAAGGCCTGTGACATGCGATTCAAATAATACCTATTCCTACACACGCCCTGACACCAGTGTCATTTTGCTGGAAACAATGACAGCGAATGTTCAATGTGAAAAGGAAATTGAACTTTGCAAAGGAAGTGATGAACACAAGTGGTAGCCGATGTGAAAAAAGAAGGCTCCAGAGGGAGTCGAACCCTCGACCTTCTGCTTACTAGGCAGACGCTCTAACCAACTGAGCTATAGAGCCGGTGGGATTGACGAATCTACAATAGACTATACTCCATTTATGTTTCACCTGACTTTAAAACCAGCATGAAAATGTAATCGTTTATGTCTGTTTTGGAGGCCTGTGACATGCGATTCAAATAATACCTATTCCTACACACGCTCTGACACCAGTGTCAAACAATGACAGCAATGTTAAATGTGAAAAGGAAATTGAACTTTGCAAAAGGAAGTGATGAACACAAGTTGTAGCCGATGTGAAAAAGAAGGCTCCAGAGGGAGTCGAATCCTCGACCTTCTGCTTACTAGGCAGACGCTCTAACCAACTGAGCTATAGAGCCGGTGGGATTGACGAATCTACAATAGACTATACTCCATTTATGTTTCACCTGACTTTAAAACCAGCATGAAAATGTAATCGTTTATGTCTGTTTTGGAGGCCTGTGACATGTGATACAAATAATACCCATTCCTACACACGCTCTGACACCAGTGTAATTTTGCTGGAAACAATGACAGCATATGTTAAATGTGAAAAGGAAATTGAACTTTGCAAAGGCAGTGATGAACACAAGTGGTTGCCGATGTGAAAAGAAGGCTTCAGAGGAGTCGAACCCTCGACCTCCTGCTTACTAGGCAGACGTTCTAACCAACTGAGCTATAGAGCCAATGGGATAGACGAATCTACAATTGACTATACTCCATTTATGATTCACCTGGCTTTAAAATCGTTTATGTCTGTTCGGGAGGCCTGTGACATGCGATTCAATAATACCCATTCCTACACACGCCCTGACACCAGTGTCATTTTGCTGGAAACAATGACAGCAATGTTAAATGTGAAAAGGAAATTGAACTTTGCAAAAGGAAGGAATGAACACAAGTGGTAGCCGATGTGAAAAAGAAGGCTCCAGGGGGAGTCGAACCCTCGACCTTCTGCTTACTATGCAGACGCTCTAACCAACTGAGCTATAGAGCCGATGGGATACACCAATCTACAATAGTGTAAACTCCCTTTATGATTCACCTGAGTTAAGAAAATCATTTATGTCAGTTGGGGAGGCCTGTGACATGCCATTCAAATAATACCCATTCCTACACACGATTTGACACCAGTTTCATTTTGCTTGAAACAATGACAGCAATTGTGAAAAGGAAATTGAACTTTGCAAAAGAAAGGAATGAACACGAGTGGTAGCCGATGTGAAAAAAGAAGGCTCCAGAGGGAGTCGAACCCTCGACCTTCTGCTTACTAGGCAGACGCTCTAACCAACTGAGCTATAGAGCCGATGGGATAGACGAATCTACAATAGTCTATACTCCATTTATGTTTCACCTGACTTTAAAACCAGCATGAAAATGTAATCGTTTATGTCTGTTTTGGAGGCCTGTGACATGCGATTCAAATAATACCTATTCCTACACATGCTCTGACACCAGTGTCAAACAATGACAGCAATGTTAAATGTGAAAAGGAAATTGAACTTTGCAAAAGGAAGTGATGAACACAAGTGGTAGCCGATGTGAAGCAGAAGGCTCCAGAGGGAGTCGAACCCTCGACCTTCTGCTTACTAGGCAGACGCTCTAACCAACTGAGCTATAGAGCCGATGGGATAGACAAAGCTACAATAGTGTAAACTCCCTTTATGATTCACCTGGCTTTGAAAACCGTTTATGTCTGTTCGGGAGGCCTGTGACATGCGATTGAAATAATACCTATTCCTACACACGCTCAGACACCAGTGTCATTTAGCTGGAAACAATGACAGCAATTGTGAAAAGGAAATTGAACGTTGCAAAAGGAAGTGATGAACACAAGTGGTAGCCGATGTGAAAGAAGGCTCCAGAGGGGAGTCGAACCCTCGACCTTCTGCTTACTAGGCAGACGCTCTAACCAACTGAGCTATAGAGCCGATGGGATAGACGAATCTACAATAGTCTATACTCCATTTATGTTTCACCTGACTTTAAAACCAGCATGAAAATGTAATCGTTTATGTCTGTTTTGGAGGCCTGTGACATGCGATTCAAATAATACCTATTCCTACACATGCTCTGACACCAGTGTCAAACAATGACAGCAATGTTAAATGTGAAAAGGAAATTGAACTTTGCAAAAGGAAGTGATGAACACAAGTGGTAGCCGATGTGAAGCAGAAGGCTCCAGAGGGAGTCGAACCCTCGACCTTCTGCTTACTAGGCAGACGCTCTAACCAACTGAGCTATAGAGCCGATGGGATAGACAAAGCTACAATAGTGTAAACTCCCTTTATGATTCACCTGGCTTTGAAAACCGTTTATGTCTGTTCGGGAGGCCTGTGACATGCGATTGAAATAATACCTATTCCTACACACGCTCTGACACCAGTGTCATTTAGCTGGAAACAATGACAGCAATTGTGAAAAGGAAATTGAACTTTGCAAAAGGAAGTGATGAACACAAGTGGTAGCCGATGTGAAAAAGTAGGCTCCAGAGGGAGTCGAACCCTCGACCTTCTGCTTACTAGGCAGACGCTCTAACCAACTGAGCTATAGAGCCGATAGGACAGACGAATCTACACTATAGACTATGCTCTATTTATGATTCACCAGGCTTTAAAAATCGTTTATGTCTGTTCGGGAGGCCTGTGACATGCGTTTGAAATAATACCTATTCCTACACACGCTCTGACACCAGTGTCATTTTGCTGGAAACAATGACAGCAATTGTGAAAAGGAAATTGAACTTTGCAAAAGGAAGTGATGAACACGAGTGGGAGCCGATGTGAAAAAGAAGGCTCCAGGGGGAGTCGAACCCTCGACCTTCTGCTTACTAGGCAGACGCTCTAAGCAACTGAGCTATAGAGCCGATGGGACTGACGAATCTACAATAGACTATGCTCCATTTATGTTTCACTTGACTTTAAAACGAGCATGAAAATGCCGATGTGGTAACCGTTTATGTCTGTTGGAAGGCCTGTGACATGCGATTCAAATAATACCCATTTCTACACACGCTCTGACACCAGTGTCATTTTACTGGAAACAATGACAGCAATGTTAAATGTGAAAAGGAAATTGAACTTTGCAAAAGGAAGTGATAAACACAAGTGGTAGCCGATGTGAAAAAGAAGTCTCCAGGGGGAGTCGAACCCTCGACCTTCTGCTTACTAGGCAGACGCTCTAACCAACTGAGCTATAGAGCCGATGGGATAGACGAAGCAACAATAGTGTAAACTCCCTTTATGATTCACCTGAGTTAAGAGAATCGTTTATGTCTGTTTTGGAGGCCTGTGACATGCGATTCAAATAATACCCATTGCTACACACGCTCTGACACCAGTGTCATTTTGCTGGAAACAATGACAGCAATGTTAAATGTGAAAAGGAAATTGAACTTTGCAAAAGGAAGTGATAAACACAAGTGGTAGCCGATGTGAAAAGAAGGCCAGAGGAGTCGAACCCTCGACCTTCTGCTTACTAGGCAGACGCTCTAACCAACTGAGCTATAGAGCCGATGGGATAGACGAATCTACAATAGTCTATACTCCATTTATGTTTCACCTGGCTTTAAAACGAGCATGAAAAAATGTAATCGTTTATGTCTGTTTTGGAGGCCTGTGACATGCGATTCAAATAACTATTCCTACACACGCTCTGACACCAGTGTCATTTTGCTGGAAACAATGACAGCAATGTTAAATGTGACAAGGAAATTGAACTTTGCAAAAGGAAGTGATGAACACAAGTGGTGGCCGATGTGAAAAAGAAGGCTCCAGGGGGAGTCGAACCCTCGACCTTCTGCTTACTAGGCAGACGCTCTAACCAACTGAGCTATAGAGCCGGTGGGATTGACGAATCTACAATAGACTATACTCCATTTATGTTTCACCTGACTTTAAAACCAGCATGAAAATGTAATCGTTTATGTCTGTTTTGGAGGCCTGTGACATGCGATTCAAATAATACCTATTCCTACACACGCTCTGACACCAGTGTCAAACAATGACAGCAATGTTAAATGTGAAAAGGAAATTGAACTTTGCAAAAGGAAGTGATGAACACAAGTTGTAGCCGATGTGAAAAAGAAGGCACCAGAGGGAGTCGAATCCTCGACCTTCTGCTTACTAGGCAGACGCTCTAACCAACTGAGCTATAGAGCCGTTGGTATTGACAAATCTACAATAGACTATACTCCATTTATGTTTCACCTGACTTTAAAACCAGCATGAAAATGTAATCGTTTATGTCTGTTTTGGAGGCCTGTGACATGTGATACAAATAATACCCATTTCTACACACGCTCTGACACCAGTGTAATTTTGCTGGAAACAATGACAGCATATGTTAAATGTGAAAAGGAAATTGAACTTTGCAAAAGGAAGTGATGAACACAAGTGGTAGCCGATGTGAAAAAGAAGGCTCCAGAGGGAGTCGAACCCTCGACCTTCTGCTTACTAGGCAGACGCTCTAACCAACTGAGCTATAGAGCCGATGGGATAGACGAATCTACAATAGACTATACTCCATTTATGAATCACCAGGCTTTAAAAATCGTTTATGTCTTTTCGGGAGACCTGTGACATGCGATTCAAATAATACCCATTCCTACACACGCTCTGACACCAGTGTCATTTTGCTGGAAACAATGACAGCAAATGTTAAATGTGAAAAGGAAATTGAACTTTGCAAAACGAAGTGATGAACACAAGTGGTAACCGATGTGAAAAAGTAGGCTCCAGGGGCAGTCGAACCCTCGACCTTCTGCTTACTAGGCAGACGCTCTAACCAACTGAGCTATAGAGCAGATGGGATAGACGAAGCTACAATAGTGTAAACTCCCTTTATGATTCACCTCAGTTAAGAAAATCGTGTATGTCTGTTTTGAAGGCCTGTGACATGCGATTCAAATCATACCTATTCCTACACACGCCCTGACACCAGTGTCATTTTGCTGGAAACAATGACAGCAAATGTTCAATGCATGAAAAGGAAATTGAACTTTGCAAAGGAAGTGATGAACACAAGTGGTAGCCGATGTGAAAAAAGAAGGCTCCAGATGGAGTCGAACCCTCGACCTTCTGCTTACTAGGCAGACGCTCTAACCAACTGAGCTATAGAGACGATAGGATAGACGAATCTACAGTAGTCAATACTCCATTGATGTTTCACATGGCTTTAAAACGAGCATGAAAATGTAATCGTTTATGTCTGTTTTGGAGGCCTGTGACATGGATACAAATAATACCCATTCCTACACACGCTCTGACACCAGTGTCATTTTGCCAAACAATGACAGCATATGTTAAATGTGAAAAGGAAATTGAACTTTGCAAAAGGAAGTGATGAACACAAGTGGTGGCCGATGTGAAAAAGAAGGCTCCAGAGGGAGTCGAAACCTCGACCTTCTGCTTTACTAGGCAGACGCTCTAACTCCAACTGAGCTATAGAGCCGATGGGATAGACGAATCTACAATAGACTATACTCCATTTATGATTCACCAGGCTTTAAAAATCGTTTATGTCTGTTCGGGGAGACCTGTTACATGCGATTCAAATAATACCCATTCCTACACACGCTCTGACACCAGTGTCATTTTGTTGAAACAATGACAGCAAATGTTAAATGTGAAAAGGAAATTGAACTTTGCAAAAGGAAGTGATGAACACAAGTGGTAACCGATGTGAAAAGTAGGCTCAGGGGCAGTCGAACCTCGACCTTCTGCTTACTATGCAGACGCTCTAACCAACTGAGCTATAGAGCAGATGGGATAGACGAAGCTACAATAGTGTAAACTCCTTTATGATTCACTTCAGTTAAGAAAATCATTTATGTCTGTTTTGAAGGCCTGTGACATGCGATTCAAATAATACCTATTCCTACACACGCCCTGACACCAGTGTCATTTTGCTGGAAACAATGACAAGCGAATGTTTAATGTGAAAAGGAAATTGAACTTTGCAAAAGGAAGTGATGAACACAAGGGTAGCCGATGAAAAAGAAGGCTCCAGATGGAGTCGAACCCTCGACCTTCTGCTTACTAGGCAGACGCTCTAACCAACTGAGCTATAGAGACGATAGGACAGACGAATCTACAGTAGTCAATACTCCATTGATGTTTCACATATGGCTTAAAACGAGCATGAAAAATGTAATCGTTTATGTCTGTTTTGAGGCCTGTGACATGGATACAAACAATACCCATTCCTACACACGCGCTCTGACACCAGTGTCATTTTGCTGGAAACAATGACAGCATTATGTTAAATGTGAAAAGGAAATTGAACTTTGCAAAAGGAAGTGATGAACACAAGTGGTTGCCGATGAAAAAGAAGGCCTAGAGGGAGTCGAACCCTCGACCTTCTGCTTACTAGGCAGACGCTCTAACCAGAACTGAGCTATAGAGCCGATGGGATAGACGAATCTGGCCAATAGACTATACCCATTTATGATTCACCAGGCTTTAAAAAAAATCGTTTATGTCTGTTCGGGAGACCTGTTACATGCGATTCAAATAATACCCATTCCTACACACACGCTCTGACACCAGTGTCATTTTGCTGGAAACAATGACAGCAAATGTTAAATGTGAAAAGGAAATTGAACTTTGCAAAGGAAGTGATGAACACAAGTGGTAACCGATGTGAAAAAGTAGGCTCCAGGGCAGTCGAAGACCCTCGACCTTCTGCTTACTATGCAGACGCTCTAACCAACTGAGCTATAGAGCAGATGGGATAGACGAAGCTACAATAGTGTAAACTCCCTTTATGATTCACCCCAGTTAAGAAAATCATTTATGTCTGTTTTGAAGGCCTGTGACATGCGATTCAAATAATACCTATTCCTACACACGCCCTGACACCAGTGTCATTTTTGCTGGAAACAATGACAGCGAATGTTCAATGTGAAAAGGAAATTGAACTTTGCAAAAGGAAGATGATGAACACAAGTGGTAGCCGATGTGAAAAAGAAGGCTCCAGAGGGAGTCGAACCCTCGACCTTCTGCTTTTCATTAGGCAGACGCTCTAACCAACTGAGCTATAGAGCCGGTGGGATTGACGAATCTACAATAGACTATACTCCATTTATGTTTCACCTGACTTTGAAAACCAGCATGAAAATGTAATCGTTTACGTCTGTTTTGGAGGCCTGTGACATGCGATTCAAATAATACCTATTCCTACACACGCTCTGACACCAGTGTCAAACAATGACAGCAATGTTAAATGTGAAAAGGAAATTGAACTTTGCAAAGGAAGTGATGAACACAAGTTGTAGCCGATGTGAAAAGAAGGCTCCAGAGGAGTCGAATCCTCGACCTTCTGCTTACTAGGCAGACGCTCTAACCAACTGAGCTATAGAGCCGGTGGGATTGGACGAATCTACAATAGACTATACCCATTTATGTTTCACCTGACTTAGTCTATCGCCTTAACCACTCGGCCACGACGACCGTTGCTTTCAGACGTGGGAAACATGCGTCTGGTCTATGCAAACTCACTTCTTCACACGCTCCAAAATATGCCAGGCGCAAGTAATATTCATTAACACATACAAACTCCAATCTCTTACTCTCCGACTTGTACACAGCAAGGGAAACTTACTCATCTCCAAGACAATGGCTGTATTCTAACTCCTTTGCATGTATTCTGGCCTACACCTGTCTGTTGCAGTAGATAGTATTGTGCTCAATGGAATAGTTTGCATGCATGCATGCACCCCAGACCAGCCACATGCACTGTGTACGAGTTACCCGTGGAAAACGGGCCTGTTGGCATGACATTCTCGGGGCAGCTGATGTGTGCCACAACTGTGTAGAGCTTGGGTACTGTTCAAGAGCATAAAGGCAAGAAAGATGTCACAAAACACTTGTGAAAAAAGAATGCGTCGTCGGCAGGATTCGAACCTGCGCGGGAAGATCCCAATAGATTTCTAGTCTATCGCCTTAACCACTCGGCCACGACGACCGTTGCTTTCAGACGTGGGAAACATGCGTCTGGTCTATGCAAACTCACTTCTTCACACGCTCCAAAATATGCCAGGCGCAAGTAATATTCATTAACACATACAAACTCCAATCTCTTACTCTCCGACTTGTACACAGCAAGGGAAACTTACTCATCTCCAAGACAATGGCTGTATTCTAACTCCTTTGCATGTATTCTGGCCTACACCTGTCTGTTGCAGTAGATAGTATTGTGCTCAATGGAATAGTTTGCATGCATGCATGCACCCCAGACCAGCCACATGCACTGTGTACGAGTTACCCGTGGAAAACGGGCCTGTTGGCATGACATTCTCGGGGCAGCTGATGTGTGCCACAACTGTGTAGAGCTTGGGTACTGTTCAAGAGCATAAAGGCAAGAAAGATGTCACAAAACACTTGTGAAAAGAATGCGTCGTCGGCAGGATTCGAACCTGCGCGGGAAGATCCCAATAGATTTCTAGTCTATCGCCTTAACCACTCGGCCACGACGACCGTTGCTTTCAGACGTGGGAAACATGCGTCTGGTCTATGCAAACTCACTTCTTCACACGCTCCAAAATATGCCAGGCGCAAGTAATATTCATTAACACATACAAACTCCAATCTCTTACTCTCCGACTTGTACACAGCAAGGGAAACTTACTCATCTCCAAGACAATGGCTGTATTCTAACTCCTTTGCATGTATTCTGGCCTACACCTGTCTGTTGCAGTAGATAGTATTGTGCTCAATGGAATAGTTTGCATGCATGCATGCACCCCAGACCAGCCACATGCACTGTGTACGAGTTACCCGTGGAAAACGGGCCTGTTGGCATGACATTCTCGGGGCAGCTGATGTGTGCCACAACTGTGTAGAGCTTGGGTACTGTTCAAGAGCATAAAGGCAAGAAAGATGTCACAAAACACTTGTGAAAAAGAATGCGTCGTCGGCAGGATTCGAACCTGCGCGGGAAGATCCCAATAGATTTCTAGTCTATCGCCTTAACCACTCGGCCACGACGACCGTTGCTTTCAGACGTGGGAAACATGCGTCTGGTCTATGCAAACTCACTTCTTCACACGCTCCAAAATATGCCAGGCGCAAGTAATATTCATTAACACATACAAACTCCAATCTCTTACTCTCCGACTTGTACACAGCAAGGGAAACTTACTCATCTCCAAGACAATGGCTGTATTCTAACTCCTTTGCATGTATTCTGGCCTACACCTGTCTGTTGCAGTAGATAGTATTGTGCTCAATGGAATAGTTTGCATGCATGCATGCACCCCAGACCAGCCACATGCACTGTGTACGAGTTACCCGTGGAAAACGGGCCTGTTGGCATGACATTCTCGGGGCAGCTGATGTGTGCCACAACTGTGTAGAGCTTGGGTACTGTTCAAGAGCATAAAGGCAAGAAAGATGTCACAAAACACTTGTGAAAAGAATGCGTCGTCGGCAGGATTCGAACCTGCGCGGGAAGATCCCAATAGATTTCTAGTCTATCGCCTTAACCACTCGGCCACGACGACCGTTGCTTTCAGACGTGGGAAACATGCGTCTGGTCTATGCAAACTCACTTCTTCACACGCTCCAAAATATGCCAGGCGCAAGTAATATTCATTAACACATACAAACTCCAATCTCTTACTCTCCGACTTGTACACAGCAAGGGAAACTTACTCATCTCCAAGACAATGGCTGTATTCTAACTCCTTTGCATGTATTCTGGCCTACACCTGTCTGTTGCAGTAGATAGTATTGTGCTCAATGGAATAGTTTGCATGCATGCATGCACCCCAGACCAGCCACATGCACTGTGTACGAGTTACCCGTGGAAAACGGGCCTGTTGGCATGACATTCTCGGGGCAGCTGATGTGTGCCACAACTGTGTAGAGCTTGGGTACTGTTCAAGAGCATAAAGGCAAGAAAGATGTCACAAAACACTTGTGAAAAAGAATGCGTCGTCGGCAGGATTCGAACCTGCGCGGGAAGATCCCAATAGATTTCTAGTCTATCGCCTTAACCACTCGGCCACGACGACCGTTGCTTTCAGACGTGGGAAACATGCGTCTGGTCTATGCAAACTCACTTCTTCACACGCTCCAAAATATGCCAGGCGCAAGTAATATTCATTAACACATACAAACTCCAATCTCTTACTCTCCGACTTGTACACAGCAAGGGAAACTTACTCATCTCCAAGACAATGGCTGTATTCTAACTCCTTTGCATGTATTCTGGCCTACACCTGTCTGTTGCAGTAGATAGTATTGTGCTCAATGGAATAGTTTGCATGCATGCATGCACCCCAGACCAGCCACATGCACTGTGTACGAGTTACCCGTGGAAAACGGGCCTGTTGGCATGACATTCTCGGGGCAGCTGATGTGCCACAACTGTGTAGAGCTTGGGTACTGTTCAAGAGCATAAAGGCAAGAAAGATGTCACAAAACACTTGTGAAAAAGAATGCGTCGTCGGCAGGATTCGAACCTGCGCGGGAAGATCCCAATAGATTTCTAGTCTATCGCCTTAACCACTCGGCCACGACGACCGTTGCTTTCAGACGTGGGAAACATGCGTCTGGTCTATGCAAACTCACTTCTTCACACGCTCCAAAATATGCCAGGCGCAAGTAATATTCATTAACACATACAAACTCCAATCTCTTACTCTCCGACTTGTACACAGCAAGGGAAACTTACTCATCTCCAAGACAATGGCTGTATTCTAACTCCTTTGCATGTATTCTGGCCTACACCTGTCTGTTGCAGTAGATAGTATTGTGCTCAATGGAATAGTTTGCATGCATGCATGCACCCCAGACCAGCCACATGCACTGTGTACGAGTTACCCGTGGAAAACGGGCCTGTTGGCATGACATTCTCGGGGCAGCTGATGTGTGCCACAACTGTGTAGAGCTTGGGTACTGTTCAAGAGCATAAAGGCAAGAAAGATGTCACAAAACACTTGTGAAAAGAATGCGTCGTCGGCAGGATTCGAACCTGCGCGGGAAGATCCCAATAGATTTCTAGTCTATCGCCTTAACCACTCGGCCACGACGACCGTTGCTTTCAGACGTGGGAAACATGCGTCTGGTCTATGCAAACTCACTTCTTCACACGCCCAAAATATGCCAGGCGCAAGTAATATTCATTAACACATACAAACTCCAATCTCTTACTCTCCGACTTGTACACAGCAAGGGAAACTTACTCATCTCCAAGACAATGGCTGTATTCTAACTCCTTTGCATGTATTCTGGCCTACACCTGTCTGTTGCAGTAGATAGTATTGTGCTCAATGGAATAGTTTGCATGCATGCATGCACCCCAGACCAGCCACATGCACTGTGTACGAGTTACCCGTGGAAAACGGGCCTGTTGGCATGACATTCTCGGGGCAGCTGATGTGTGCCACAACTGTGTAGAGCTTGGGTACTGTTCAAGAGCATAAAGGCAAGAAAGATGTCACAAAACACTTGTGAAAAGAATGCGTCGTCGGCAGGATTCGAACCTGCGCGGGAAGATCCCAATAGATTTCTAGTCTATCGCCTTAACCACTCGGCCACGACGACCGTTGCTTTCAGACGTGGGAAACATGCGTCTGGTCTATGCAAACTCACTTCTTCACACGCTCCAAAATATGCCAGGCGCAAGTAATATTCATTAACACATACAAACTCCAATCTCTTACTCTCCGACTTGTACACAGCAAGGGAAACTTACTCATCTCCAAGACAATGGCTGTATTCTAACTCCTTTGCATGTATTCTGGCCTACACCTGTCTGTTGCAGTAGATAGTATTGTGCTCAATGGAATAGTTTGCATGCATGCATGCACCCCAGACCAGCCACATGCACTGTGTACGAGTTACCCGTGGAAAACGGGCCTGTTGGCATGACATTCTCGGGCAGCTGATGTGTGCCACAACTGTGTAGAGCTTGGGTACTGTTCAAGAGCATAAAGGCAAGAAAGATGTCACAAAACACTTGTGAAAAGAATGCGTCGTCGGCAGGATTCGAACCTGCGCGGGAAGATCCCAATAGATTTCTAGTCTATCGCCTTAACCACTCGGCCACGACGACCGTTGCTTTCAGACGTGGGAAACATGCGTCTGGTCTATGCAAACTCACTTCTTCACACGCTCCAAAATATGCCAGGCGCAAGTAATATTCATTAACACATACAAACTCCAATCTCTTACTCTCCGACTTGTACACAGCAAGGGAAACTTACTCATCTCCAAGACAATGGCTGTATTCTAACTCCTTTGCATGTATTCTGGCCTACACCTGTCTGTTGCAGTAGATAGTATTGTGCTCAATGGAATAGTTTGCATGCATGCATGCACCCCAGACCAGCCACATGCACTGTGTACGAGTTACCCGTGGAAAACGGGCCTGTTGGCATGACATTCTCGGGGCAGCTGATGTGTGCCACAACTGTGTAGAGCTTGGGTACTGTTCAAGAGCATAAAGGCAAGAAAGATGTCACAAAACACTTGTGAAAAGAATGCGTCGTCGGCAGGATTCGAACCTGCGCGGGAAGATCCCAATAGATTTCTAGTCTATCGCCTTAACCACTCGGCCACGACGACCGTTGCTTTCAGACGTGGGAAACATGCGTCTGGTCTATGCAAACTCACTTCTTCACACGCTCCAAAATATGCCAGGCGCAAGTAATATTCATTAACACATACAAACTCCAATCTCTTACTCTCCGACTTGTACACAGCAAGGGAAACTTACTCATCTCCAAGACAATGGCTGTATTCTAACTCCTTTGCATGTATTCTGGCCTACACCTGTCTGTTGCAGTAGATAGTATTGTGCTCAATGGAATAGTTTGCATGCATGCATGCACCCCAGACCAGCCACATGCACTGTGTACGAGTTACCCGTGGAAAACGGGCCTGTTGGCATGACATTCTCGGGGCAGCTGATGTGTGCCACAACTGTGTAGAGCTTGGGTACTGTTCAAGAGCATAAAGGCAAGAAAGATGTCACAAAACACTTGTGAAAAAAGAATGCGTCGTCGGCAGGATTCGAACCTGCGCGGGAAGATCCCAATAGATTTCTAGTCTATCGCCTTAACCACTCGGCCACGACGACCGTTGCTTTCAGACGTGGGAAACATGCGTCTGGTCTATGCAAACTCACTTCTTCACACGCTCCAAAATATGCCAGGCGCAAGTAATATTCATTAACACATACAAACTCCAATCTCTTACTCTCCGACTTGTACACAGCAAGGGAAACTTACTCATCTCCAAGACAATGGCTGTATTCTAACTCCTTTGCATGTATTCTGGCCTACACCTGTCTGTTGCAGTAGATAGTATTGTGCTCAATGGAATAGTTTGCATGCATGCATGCACCCCAGACCAGCCACATGCACTGTGTACGAGTTACCCGTGGAAAACGGGCCTGTTGGCATGACATTCTCGGGGCAGCTGATGTGTGCCACAACTGTGTAGAGCTTGGGTACTGTTCAAGAGCATAAAGGCAAGAAAGATGTCACAAAACACTTGTGAAAAGAATGCGTCGTCGGCAGGATTCGAACCTGCGCGGGAAGATCCCAATAGATTTCTAGTCTATCGCCTTAACCACTCGGCCACGACGACCGTTGCTTTCAGACGTGGGAAACATGCGTCTGGTCTATGCAAACTCACTTCTTCACACGCTCCAAAATATGCCAGGCGCAAGTAATATTCATTAACACATACAAACTCCAATCTCTTACTCTCCGACTTGTACACAGCAAGGGAAACTTACTCATCTCCAAGACAATGGCTGTATTCTAACTCCTTTGCATGTATTCTGGCCTACACCTGTCTGTTGCAGTAGATAGTATTGTGCTCAATGGAATAGTTTGCATGCATGCATGCACCCCAGACCAGCCACATGCACTGTGTACGAGTTACCCGTGGAAAACGGGCCTGTTGGCATGACATTCTCGGGGCAGCTGATGTGTGCCACAACTGTGTAGAGCTTGGGTACTGTTCAAGAGCATAAAGGCAAGAAAGATGTCACAAAACACTTGTGAAAAGAATGCGTCGTCGGCAGGATTCGAACCTGCGCGGGAAGATCCCAATAGATTTCTAGTCTATCGCCTTAACCACTCGGCCACGACGACCGTTGCTTTCAGACGTGGGAAACATGCGTCTGGTCTATGCAAACTCACTTCTTCACACGCTCCAAAATATGCCAGGCGCAAGTAATATTCATTAACACATACAAACTCCAATCTCTTACTCTCCGACTTGTACACAGCAAGGGAAACTTACTCATCTCCAAGACAATGGCTGTATTCTAACTCCTTTGCATGTATTCTGGCCTACACCTGTCTGTTGCAGTAGATAGTATTGTGCTCAATGGAATAGTTTGCATGCATGCATGCACCCCAGACCAGCCACATGCACTGTGTACGAGTTACCCGTGGAAAACGGGCCTGTTGGCATGACATTCTCGGGGCAGCTGATGTGTGCCACAACTGTGTAGAGCTTGGGTACTGTTCAAGAGCATAAAGGCAAGAAAGATGTCACAAAACACTTGTGAAAAGAATGCGTCGTCGGCAGGATTCGAACCTGCGCGGGAAGATCCCAATAGATTTCTAGTCTATCGCCTTAACCACTCGGCCACGACGACCGTTGCTTTCAGACGTGGGAAACATGCGTCTGGTCTATGCAAACTCACTTCTTCACACGCTCCAAAATATGCCAGGCGCAAGTAATATTCATTAACACATACAAACTCCAATCTCTTACTCTCCGACTTGTACACAGCAAGGGAAACTTACTCATCTCCAAGACAATGGCTGTATTCTAACTCCTTTGCATGTATTCTGGCCTACACCTGTCTGTTGCAGTAGATAGTATTGTGCTCAATGGAATAGTTTGCATGCATGCATGCACCCCAGACCAGCCACATGCACTGTGTACGAGTTACCCGTGGAAAACGGGCCTGTTGGCATGACATTCTCGGGGCAGCTGATGTGTGCCACAACTGTGTAGAGCTTGGGTACTGTTCAAGAGCATAAAGGCAAGAAAGATGTCACAAAACACTTGTGAAAAGAATGCGTCGTCGGCAGGATTCGAACCTGCGCGGGAAGATCCCAATAGATTTCTAGTCTATCGCCTTAACCACTCGGCCACGACGACCGTTGCTTTCAGACGTGGGAAACATGCGTCTGGTCTATGCAAACTCACTTCTTCACACGCTCCAAAATATGCCAGGCGCAAGTAATATTCATTAACACATACAAACTCCAATCTCTTACTCTCCGACTTGTACACAGCAAGGGAAACTTACTCATCTCCAAGACAATGGCTGTATTCTAACTCCTTTGCATGTATTCTGGCCTACACCTGTCTGTTGCAGTAGATAGTATTGTGCTCAATGGAATAGTTTGCATGCATGCATGCACCCCAGACCAGCCACATGCACTGTGTACGAGTTACCCGTGGAAAACGGGCCTGTTGGCATGACATTCTCGGGGCAGCTGATGTGTGCCACAACTGTGTAGAGCTTGGGTACTGTTCAAGAGCATAAAGGCAAGAAAGATGTCACAAAACACTTGTGAAAAAGAATGCGTCGTCGGCAGGATTCGAACCTGCGCGGGAAGATCCCAATAGATTTCTAGTCTATCGCCTTAACCACTCGGCCACGACGACCGTTGCTTTCAGACGTGGGAAACATGCGTCTGGTCTATGCAAACTCACTTCTTCACACGCTCCAAAATATGCCAGGCGCAAGTAATATTCATTAACACATACAAACTCCAATCTCTTACTCTCCGACTTGTACACAGCAAGGGAAACTTACTCATCTCCAAGACAATGGCTGTATTCTAACTCCTTTGCATGTATTCTGGCCTACACCTGTCTGTTGCAGTAGATAGTATTGTGCTCAATGGAATAGTTTGCATGCATGCATGCACCCCAGACCAGCCACATGCACTGTGTACGAGTTACCCGTGGAAAACGGGCCTGTTGGCATGACATTCTCGGGGCAGCTGATGTGTGCCACAACTGTGTAGAGCTTGGGTACTGTTCAAGAGCATAAAGGCAAGAAAGATGTCACAAAACACTTGTGAAAAGAATGCGTCGTCGGCAGGATTCGAACCTGCGCGGGAAGATCCCAATAGATTTCTAGTCTATCGCCTTAACCACTCGGCCACGACGACCGTTGCTTTCAGACGTGGGAAACATGCGTCTGGTCTATGCAAACTCACTTCTTCACACGCTCCAAAATATGCCAGGCGCAAGTAATATTCATTAACACATACAAACTCCAATCTCTTACTCTCCGACTTGTACACAGCAAGGGAAACTTACTCATCTCCAAGACAATGGCTGTATTCTAACTCCTTTGCATGTATTCTGGCCTACACCTGTCTGTTGCAGTAGATAGTATTGTGCTCAATGGAATAGTTTGCATGCATGCATGCACCCCAGACCAGCCACATGCACTGTGTACGAGTTACCCGTGGAAAACGGGCCTGTTGGCATGACATTCTCGGGGCAGCTGATGTGTGCCACAACTGTGTAGAGCTTGGGTACTGTTCAAGAGCATAAAGGCAAGAAAGATGTCACAAAACACTTGTGAAAAAGAATGCGTCGTCGGCAGGATTCGAACCTGCGCGGGAAGATCCCAATAGATTTCTAGTCTATCGCCTTAACCACTCGGCCACGACGACCGTTGCTTTCAGACGTGGGAAACATGCGTCTGGTCTATGCAAACTCACTTCTTCACACGCTCCAAAATATGCCAGGCGCAAGTAATATTCATTAACACATACAAACTCCAATCTCTTACTCTCCGACTTGTACACAGCAAGGGAAACTTACTCATCTCCAAGACAATGGCTGTATTCTAACTCCTTTGCATGTATTCTGGCCTACACCTGTCTGTTGCAGTAGATAGTATTGTGCTCAATGGAATAGTTTGCATGCATGCATGCACCCCAGACCAGCCACATGCACTGTGTACGAGTTACCCGTGGAAAACGGGCCTGTTGGCATGACATTCTCGGGGCAGCTGATGTGTGCCACAACTGTGTAGAGCTTGGGTACTGTTCAAGAGCATAAAGGCAAGAAAGATGTCACAAAACACTTGTGAAAAGAATGCGTCGTCGGCAGGATTCGAACCTGCGCGGGAAGATCCCAATAGATTTCTAGTCTATCGCCTTAACCACTCGGCCACGACGACCGTTGCTTTCAGACGTGGGAAACATGCGTCTGGTCTATGCAAACTCACTTCTTCACACGCTCCAAAATATGCCAGGCGCAAGTAATATTCATTAACACATACAAACTCCAATCTCTTACTCTCCGACTTGTACACAGCAAGGGAAACTTACTCATCTCCAAGACAATGGCTGTATTCTAACTCCTTTGCATGTATTCTGGCCTACACCTGTCTGTTGCAGTAGATAGTATTGTGCTCAATGGAATAGTTTGCATGCATGCATGCACCCCAGACCAGCCACATGCACTGTGTACGAGTTACCCGTGGAAAACGGGCCTGTTGGCATGACATTCTCGGGGCAGCTGATGTGTGCCACAACTGTGTAGAGCTTGGGTACTGTTCAAGAGCATAAAGGCAAGAAAGATGTCACAAAACACTTGTGAAAAGAATGCGTCGTCGGCAGGATTCGAACCTGCGCGGGAAGATCCCAATAGATTTCTAGTCTATCGCCTTAACCACTCGGCCACGACGACCGTTGCTTTCAGACGTGGGAAACATGCGTCTGGTCTATGCAAACTCACTTCTTCACACGCTCCAAAATATGCCAGGCGCAAGTAATATTCATTAACACATACAAACTCCAATCTCTTACTCTCCGACTTGTACACAGCAAGGGAAACTTACTCATCTCCAAGACAATGGCTGTATTCTAACTCCTTTGCATGTATTCTGGCCTACACCTGTCTGTTGCAGTAGATAGTATTGTGCTCAATGGAATAGTTTGCATGCATGCATGCACCCCAGACCAGCCACATGCACTGTGTACGAGTTACCCGTGGAAAACGGGCCTGTTGGCATGACATTCTCGGGGCAGCTGATGTGTGCCACAACTGTGTAGAGCTTGGGTACTGTTCAAGAGCATAAAGGCAAGAAAGATGTCACAAAACACTTGTGAAAAAGAATGCGTCGTCGGCAGGATTCGAACCTGCGCGGGAAGATCCCAATAGATTTCTAGTCTATCGCCTTAACCACTCGGCCACGACGACCGTTGCTTTCAGACGTGGGAAACATGCGTCTGGTCTATGCAAACTCACTTCTTCACACGCTCCAAAATATGCCAGGCGCAAGTAATATTCATTAACACATACAAACTCCAATCTCTTACTCTCCGACTTGTACACAGCAAGGGAAACTTACTCATCTCCAAGACAATGGCTGTATTCTAACTCCTTTGCATGTATTCTGGCCTACACCTGTCTGTTGCAGTAGATAGTATTGTGCTCAATGGAATAGTTTGCATGCATGCATGCACCCCAGACCAGCCACATGCACTGTGTACGAGTTACCCGTGGAAAACGGGCCTGTTGGCATGACATTCTCGGGGCAGCTGATGTGTGCCACAACTGTGTAGAGCTTGGGTACTGTTCAAGAGCATAAAGGCAAGAAAGATGTCACAAAACACTTGTGAAAAGAATGCGTCGTCGGCAGGATTCGAACCTGCGCGGGAAGATCCCAATAGATTTCTAGTCTATCGCCTTAACCACTCGGCCACGACGACCGTTGCTTTCAGACGTGGGAAACATGCGTCTGGTCTATGCAAACTCACTTCTTCACACGCTCCAAAATATGCCAGGCGCAAGTAATATTCATTAACACATACAAACTCCAATCTCTTACTCTCCGACTTGTACACAGCAAGGGAAACTTACTCATCTCCAAGACAATGGCTGTATTCTAACTCCTTTGCATGTATTCTGGCCTACACCTGTCTGTTGCAGTAGATAGTATTGTGCTCAATGGAATAGTTTGCATGCATGCATGCACCCCAGACCAGCCACATGCACTGTGTACGAGTTACCCGTGGAAAACGGGCCTGTTGGCATGACATTCTCGGGGCAGCTGATGTGTGCCACAACTGTGTAGAGCTTGGGTACTGTTCAAGAGCATAAAGGCAAGAAAGATGTCACAAAACACTTGTGAAAAAAGAATGCGTCGTCGGCAGGATTCGAACCTGCGCGGGAAGATCCCAATAGATTTCTAGTCTATCGCCTTAACCACTCGGCCACGACGACCGTTGCTTTCAGACGTGGGAAACATGCGTCTGGTCTATGCAAACTCACTTCTTCACACGCTCCAAAAAATATGCCAGGCGCAAGTAATATTCATTAACACATACAAACTCCAATCTCTTACTCTCCGACTTGTACACAGCAAGGGAAACTTACTCATCTCCAAGACAATGGCTGTATTCTAACTCCTTTGCATGTATTCTGGCCTACACCTGTCTGTTGCAGTAGATAGTATTGTGCTCAATGGAATAGTTTGCATGCATGCATGCACCCCAGACCAGCCACATGCACTGTGTACGAGTTACCCGTGGAAAACGGGCCTGTTGGCATGACATTCTCGGGGCAGCTGATGTGTGCCACAACTGTGTAGAGCTTGGGTACTGTTCAAGAGCATAAAGGCAAGAAAGATGTCACAAAACACTTGTGAAAAGAATGCGTCGTCGGCAGGATTCGAACCTGCGCGGGAAGATCCCAATAGATTTCTAGTCTATCGCCTTAACCACTCGGCCACGACGACCGTTGCTTTCAGACGTGGGAAACATGCGTCTGGTCTATGCAAACTCACTTCTTCACACGCTCCAAAATATGCCAGGCGCAAGTAATATTCATTAACACATACAAACTCCAATCTCTTACTCTCCGACTTGTACACAGCAAGGGAAACTTACTCATCTCCAAGACAATGGCTGTATTCTAACTCCTTTGCATGTATTCTGGCCTACACCTGTCTGTTGCAGTAGATAGTATTGTGCTCAATGGAATAGTTTGCATGCATGCATGCACCCCAGACCAGCCACATGCACTGTGTACGAGTTACCCGTGGAAAACGGGCCTGTTGGCATGACATTCTCGGGGCAGCTGATGTGTGCCACAACTGTGTAGAGCTTGGGTACTGTTCAAGAGCATAAAGGCAAGAAAGATGTCACAAAACACTTGTGAAAAGAATGCGTCGTCGGCAGGATTCGAACCTGCGCGGGAAGATCCCAATAGATTTCTAGTCTATCGCCTTAACCACTCGGCCACGACGACCGTTGCTTTCAGACGTGGGAAACATGCGTCTGGTCTATGCAAACTCACTTCTTCACACGCTCCAAAATATGCCAGGCGCAAGTAATATTCATTAACACATACAAACTCCAATCTCTTACTCTCCGACTTGTACACAGCAAGGGAAACTTACTCATCTCCAAGACAATGGCTGTATTCTAACTCCTTTGCATGTATTCTGGCCTACACCTGTCTGTTGCAGTAGATAGTATTGTGCTCAATGGAATAGTTTGCATGCATGCATGCACCCCAGACCAGCCACATGCACTGTGTACGAGTTACCCGTGGAAAACGGGCCTGTTGGCATGACATTCTCGGGGCAGCTGATGTGTGCCACAACTGTGTAGAGCTTGGGTACTGTTCAAGAGCATAAAGGCAAGAAAGATGTCACAAAACACTTGTGAAAAAGAATGCGTCGTCGGCAGGATTCGAACCTGCGCGGGAAGATCCCAATAGATTTCTAGTCTATCGCCTTAACCACTCGGCCACGACGACCGTTGCTTTCAGACGTGGGAAACATGCGTCTGGTCTATGCAAACTCACTTCTTCACACGCTCCAAAATATGCCAGGCGCAAGTAATATTCATTAACACATACAAACTCCAATCTCTTACTCTCCGACTTGTACACAGCAAGGGAAACTTACTCATCTCCAAGACAATGGCTGTATTCTAACTCCTTTGCATGTATTCTGGCCTACACCTGTCTGTTGCAGTAGATAGTATTGTGCTCAATGGAATAGTTTGCATGCATGCATGCACCCCAGACCAGCCACATGCACTCCAGACCAGCCACATGCACTGTGTACGAGTTACCCGTGGAAAACGGGCCTGTTGGCATGACATTCTCGGGGCAGCTGATGTGTGCCACAACTGTGTAGAGCTTGGGTACTGTTCAAGAGCATAAAGGCAAGAAAGATGTCACAAAACACTTGTGAAAAGAATGCGTCGTCGGCAGGATTCGAACCTGCGCGGGAAGATCCCAATAGATTTCTAGTCTATCGCCTTAACCACTCGGCCACGACGACCGTTGCTTTCAGACGTGGGAAACATGCGTCTGGTCTATGCAAACTCACTTCTTCACACGCTCCAAAATATGCCAGGCGCAAGTAATATTCATTAACACATACAAACTCCAATCTCTTACTCTCCGACTTGTACACAGCAAGGGAAACTTACTCATCTCCAAGACAATGGCTGTATTCTAACTCCTTTGCATGTATTCTGGCCTACACCTGTCTGTTGCAGTAGATAGTATTGTGCTCAATGGAATAGTTTGCATGCATGCATGCACCCCAGACCAGCCACATGCACTGTGTACGAGTTACCCGTGGAAAACGGGCCTGTTGGCATGACATTCTCGGGGCAGCTGATGTGTGCCACAACTGTGTAGAGCTTGGGTACTGTTCAAGAGCATAAAGGCAAGAAAGATGTCACAAAACACTTGTGAAAAAGAATGCGTCGTCGGCAGGATTCGAACCTGCGCGGGAAGATCCCAATAGATTTCTAGTCTATCGCCTTAACCACTCGGCCACGACGACCGTTGCTTTCAGACGTGGGAAACATGCGTCTGGTCTATGCAAACTCACTTCTTCACACGCTCCAAAATATGCCAGGCGCAAGTAATATTCATTAACACATACAAACTCCAATCTCTTACTCTCCGACTTGTACACAGCAAGGGAAACTTACTCATCTCCAAGACAATGGCTGTATTCTAACTCCTTTGCATGTATTCTGGCCTACACCTGTCTGTTGCAGTAGATAGTATTGTGCTCAATGGAATAGTTTGCATGCATGCATGCACCCCAGACCAGCCACATGCACTGTGTACGAGTTACCCGTGGAAAACGGGCCTGTTGGCATGACATTCTCGGGGCAGCTGATGTGTGCCACAACTGTGTAGAGCTTGGGTACTGTTCAAGAGCATAAAGGCAAGAAAGATGTCACAAAACACTTGTGAAAAGAATGCGTCGTCGGCAGGATTCGAACCTGCGCGGGAAGATCCCAATAGATTTCTAGTCTATCGCCTTAACCACTCGGCCACGACGACCGTTGCTTTCAGACGTGGGAAACATGCGTCTGGTCTATGCAAACTCACTTCTTCACACGCTCCAAAATATGCCAGGCGCAAGTAATATTCATTAACACATACAAACTCCAATCTCTTACTCTCCGACTTGTACACAGCAAGGGAAACTTACTCATCTCCAAGACAATGGCTGTATTCTAACTCCTTTGCATGTATTCTGGCCTACACCTGTCTGTTGCAGTAGATAGTATTGTGCTCAATGGAATAGTTTGCATGCATGCATGCACCCCAGACCAGCCACATGCACTGTGTACGAGTTACCCGTGGAAAACGGGCCTGTTGGCATGACATTCTCGGGGCAGCTGATGTGTGCCACAACTGTGTAGAGCTTGGGTACTGTTCAAGAGCATAAAGGCAAGAAAGATGTCACAAAACACTTGTGAAAAGAATGCGTCGTCGGCAGGATTCGAACCTGCGCGGGAAGATCCCAATAGATTTCTAGTCTATCGCCTTAACCACTCGGCCACGACGACCGTTGCTTTCAGACGTGGGAAACATGCGTCTGGTCTATGCAAACTCACTTCTTCACACGCTCCAAAATATGCCAGGCGCAAGTAATATTCATTAACACATACAAACTCCAATCTCTTACTCTCCGACTTGTACACAGCAAGGGAAACTTACTCATCTCCAAGACAATGGCTGTATTCTAACTCCTTTGCATGTATTCTGGCCTACACCTGTCTGTTGCAGTAGATAGTATTGTGCTCAATGGAATAGTTTGCATGCATGCATGCATGCCCCAGACCAGCCACATGCACTGTGTACGAGTTACCCGTGGAAAACGGGCCTGTTGGCATGACATTCTCGGGGCAGCTGATGTGTGCCACAACTGTGTAGAGCTTGGGTACTGTTCAAGAGCATAAAGGCAAGAAAGATGTCACAAAACACTTGTGAAAAAGAATGCGTCGTCGGCAGGATTCGAACCTGCGCGGGAAGATCCCAATAGATTTCTAGTCTATCGCCTTAACCACTCGGCCACGACGACCGTTGCTTTCAGACGTGGGAAACATGCGTCTGGTCTATGCAAACTCACTTCTTCACACGCTCCAAAATATGCCAGGCGCAAGTAATATTCATTAACACATACAAACTCCAATCTCTTACTCTCCGACTTGTACACAGCAAGGGAAACTTACTCATCTCCAAGACAATGGCTGTATTCTAACTCCTTTGCATGTATTCTGGCCTACACCTGTCTGTTGCAGTAGATAGTATTGTGCTCAATGGAATAGTTTGCATGCATGCATGCACCCCAGACCAGCCACATGCACTGTGTACGAGTTACCCGTGGAAAACGGGCCTGTTGGCATGACATTCTCGGGGCAGCTGATGTGTGCCACAACTGTGTAGAGCTTGGGTACTGTTCAAGAGCATAAAGGCAAGAAAGATGTCACAAAACACTTGTGAAAAGAATGCGTCGTCGGCAGGATTCGAACCTGCGCGGGAAGATCCCAATAGATTTCTAGTCTATCGCCTTAACCACTCGGCCACGACGACCGTTGCTTTCAGACGTGGGAAACATGCGTCTGGTCTATGCAAACTCACTTCTTCACACGCCCAAAATATGCCAGGCGCAAGTAATATTCATTAACACATACAAACTCCAATCTCTTACTCTCCGACTTGTACACAGCAAGGGAAACTTACTCATCTCCAAGACAATGGCTGTATTCTAACTCCTTTGCATGTATTCTGGCCTACACCTGTCTGTTGCAGTAGATAGTATTGTGCTCAATGGAATAGTTTGCATGCATGCATGCACCCCAGACCAGCCACATGCACTGTGTACGAGTTACCCGTGGAAAACGGGCCTGTTGGCATGACATTCTCGGGGCAGCTGATGTGTGCCACAACTGTGTAGAGCTTGGGTACTGTTCAAGAGCATAAAGGCAAGAAAGATGTCACAAAACACTTGTGAAAAAGAATGCGTCGTCGGCAGGATTCGAACCTGCGCGGGAAGATCCCAATAGATTTCTAGTCTATCGCCTTAACCACTCGGCCACGACGACCGTTGCTTTCAGACGTGGGAAACATGCGTCTGGTCTATGCAAACTCACTTCTTCACACGCTCCAAAATATGCCAGGCGCAAGTAATATTCATTAACACATACAAACTCCAATCTCTTACTCTCCGACTTGTACACAGCAAGGGAAACTTACTCATCTCCAAGACAATGGCTGTATTCTAACTCCTTTGCATGTATTCTGGCCTACACCTGTCTGTTGCAGTAGATAGTATTGTGCTCAATGGAATAGTTTGCATGCATGCATGCACCCCAGACCAGCCACATGCACTGTGTACGAGTTACCCGTGGAAAACGGGCCTGTTGGCATGACATTCTCGGGGCAGCTGATGTGTGCCACAACTGTGTAGAGCTTGGGTACTGTTCAAGAGCATAAAGGCAAGAAAGATGTCACAAAACACTTGTGAAAAGAATGCGTCGTCGGCAGGATTCGAACCTGCGCGGGAAGATCCCAATAGATTTCTAGTCTATCGCCTTAACCACTCGGCCACGACGACCGTTGCTTTCAGACGTGGGAAACATGCGTCTGGTCTATGCAAACTCACTTCTTCACACGCTCCAAAATATGCCAGGCGCAAGTAATATTCATTAACACATACAAACTCAATCTCTTACTCTCCGACTTGTACACAGCAAGGGAAACTTACTCATCTCCAAGACAATGGCTGTATTCTAACTCCTTTGCATGTATTCTGGCCTACACCTGTCTGTTGCAGTAGATAGTATTGTGCTCAATGGAATAGTTTGCATGCATGCATGCACCCCAGACCAGCCACATGCACTGTGTACGAGTTACCCGTGGAAAACGGGCCTGTTGGCATGACATTCTCGGGGCAGCTGATGTGTGCCACAACTGTGTAGAGCTTGGGTACTGTTCAAGAGCATAAAGGCAAGAAAGATGTCACAAAACACTTGTGAAAAAGAATGCGTCGTCGGCAGGATTCGAACCTGCGCGGGAAGATCCCAATAGATTTCTAGTCTATCGCCTTAACCACTCGGCCACGACGACCGTTGCTTTCAGACGTGGGAAACATGCGTCTGGTCTATGCAAACTCACTTCTTCACACGCTCCAAAATATGCCAGGCGCAAGTAATATTCATTAACACATACAAACTCCAATCTCTTACTCTCCGACTTGTACACAGCAAGGGAAACTTACTCATCTCCAAGACAATGGCTGTATTCTAACTCCTTTGCATGTATTCTGGCCTACACCTGTCTGTTGCAGTAGATAGTATTGTGCTCAATGGAATAGTTTGCATGCATGCATGCACCCCAGACCAGCCACATGCACTGTGTACGAGTTACCCGTGGAAAACGGGCCTGTTGGCATGACATTCTCGGGGCAGCTGATGTGTGCCACAACTGTGTAGAGCTTGGGTACTGTTCAAGAGCATAAAGGCAAGAAAGATGTCACAAAACACTTGTGAAAAAGAATGCGTCGTCGGCAGGATTCGAACCTGCGCGGGAAGATCCCAATAGATTTCTAGTCTATCGCCTTAACCACTCGGCCACGACGACCGTTGCTTTCAGACGTGGGAAACATGCGTCTGGTCTATGCAAACTCACTTCTTCACACGCTCCAAAATATGCCAGGCGCAAGTAATATTCATTAACACATACAAACTCCAATCTCTTACTCTCCGACTTGTACACAGCAAGGGAAACTTACTCATCTCCAAGACAATGGCTGTATTCTAACTCCTTTGCATGTATTCTGGCCTACACCTGTCTGTTGCAGTAGATAGTATTGTGCTCAATGGAATAGTTTGCATGCATGCATGCACCCCAGACCAGCCACATGCACTGTGTACGAGTTACCCGTGGAAAACGGGCCTGTTGGCATGACATTCTCGGGGCAGCTGATGTGTGCCACAACTGTGTAGAGCTTGGGTACTGTTCAAGAGCATAAAGGCAAGAAAGATGTCACAAAACACTTGTGAAAAGAATGCGTCGTCGGCAGGATTCGAACCTGCGCGGGAAGATCCCAATAGATTTCTAGTCTATCGCCTTAACCACTCGGCCACGACGACCGTTGCTTTCAGACGTGGGAAACATGCGTCTGGTCTATGCAAACTCACTTCTTCACACGCTCCAAAATATGCCAGGCGCAAGTAATATTCATTAACACATACAAACTCCAATCTCTTACTCTCCGACTTGTACACAGCAAGGGAAACTTACTCATCTCCAAGACAATGGCTGTATTCTAACTCCTTTGCATGTATTCTGGCCTACACCTGTCTGTTGCAGTAGATAGTATTGTGCTCAATGGAATAGTTTGCATGCATGCATGCACCCCAGACCAGCCACATGCACTGTGTACGAGTTACCCGTGGAAAACGGGCCTGTTGGCATGACATTCTCGTGGCAGCTGATGTGTGCCACAACTGTGTAGAGCTTGGGTACTGTTCAAGAGCATAAAGGCAAGAAAGATGTCACAAAACACTTGTGAAAAAGAATGCGTCGTCGGCAGGATTCGAACCTGCGCGGGAAGATCCCAATAGATTTCTAGTCTATCGCCTTAACCACTCGGCCACGACGACGTCTATGAATTATGAATGTGTAAAAATATTCCATTTTGACCATTTACAAAGCTTTTGCACACTCCTTGTAATGCGAGTATTACCCAAACATCACAACCACTATTCTCTGCCTCTGAAGCTGGTTTCTGTACTTTCTATGCACTAATAAGACTGACTGACTGGCTGAGTTTAGTTTTACGCCGCTTTTAGCAATATTCCAACAATAATATCACGGCGGGGACATCAGAAATGGGCTTCACACATTGTGCCCATGTGGGGAATCGAACCCGGGTCTTTGGCGTGACGAGCCAACGCTTTAACCACTAGGCTACCCCACCGCCCCCACACTATTAAGACACTGTTTACAAACAAATCAATCGTGAGGATGATGTTGGATGTTGAATAGAAACTCACGCTCCTGTTTTGTTTTGTTTTGTTTTTGTTATTGTGTTTTTTGGGGGTTGGCTCTTTTTTGTTTTGTCTGTGTTTTTTTTGTGTTTTTGTTTGTTTGTTTGTTTTTGGGGGTTGCATTTTTGTTTCAGTTGGTTCATCCCAAAGTAGACCAGCAGAAAAGACAATTGGTACGTGTTAGATGCACCACAATACATGTATATATACTGGACAAAATAAGTTAGGGATATTGGTATGCTTATGATTGATATTTTATCAGTATGTCAATGAATAAATAGATCATTATTCATAATTTCAAAATTTACATATATCTCTAACTATTTTTGTCCAGTATATAATCTCTAACGTAATCCACCAGCAAAAGCAATCGTATGTTCGAGTTGTAGTGAGAAAGACAACCAAAAGTATTTAGTTTTGTGCTTTACACATGAATTATTTAATCTTTCTCTGCCACAATTTCATAACAATATGTGATTTTGCATCAACTGAAATTGTGGTGGTGTAGCCAGATAGTCTTACAAACAGATACAAATTGATAAAGTCCATGATCAACAGCTCCAGATGTGGAAAAGTTAGGCAACTCTGCCTCAGCAACCAGTTATGCGTCTTAACCACTCGGCCACGACGACCGCTGTGAAGTGTTTGAGATTTTGAATCGTGTGTAGGTGATCACATGAAACATGATTTTATTTCTGTGCATACATTTTCGTGATACGGTAAAGCAAGTTAAACAATGTCGTGAATAAGACTACTTTCCAACACAAATTTAGTCGAGGCAATTCGCGAGAGTATGTCGAAGTCGGTAAAACTGGTTCCCGGGGATCGTTTAGTATGTTTGTTTTGAACGAGATTTCAGTAGTGGAACAGTCACGAAGAAATGTTTGAAAATTGTGCTAATCTTTGCAAATGTTGTTTGGAATAGAGTTTCTTAACCTGGTTACAAATACGGAATAGACGTCCAGTGTGATAAGTGATCGTGCCTTTACTGAAAACGTGTTCTCTTTCACACAGCTGAATTAAATGACCGGTCCCTAGACAAGTCTGTTGTTCAAGCCGACTGCAAGAATTCAGCGACTACATGTATATATAGTAGTGTAATCAGGGAGAATAAAAGACGCGTAGATTATCCCTTGTGTAATTCAAGAAAGGATACATCCCCATGAAATAATAAGTATATACTCATTCACAAACTACTACATTATATAAGGGAGACTACATAACGTTGTAGATTAGCCCTGATTATCCCTGAAAGAAAGTTAAAATATGTGAATTTGTCTCATTCTGATAAGCTAGACTATTAATCTATGTATATCGTGGGTATTTTCTAATCAATTAGTAATCAGACAAACTGTATCCTTTCTAATCTAATGTTTGATGCTTTTGAGATGTTAGAATTACGCATGAGTCGTATGTGTATACATATATTATGAAATGCGCCTCTAATTATAGAGTTGAGTTTTTTGTTTATAGATGTAACATTGTCTATGAATTATGAATGTGTAAAAAATATTCCATTTTGACCATTTACAAAGCTTTTTGCACACTCTTGTAATGCGAGTATTACCCAAACATCACAACCACTATTCTCTGCCTCTGAAGCTGGTTTTCTGTACTTTCTATGCACTAATAAGACTGACTGACTGGCTGAGTTTAGTTTTACGCCGCTTTTAGCAATATTCCAGCAATATCACGGCGGGGGACATCAGAAATGGGCTTCACACATTGTGCCCATGTGGGGAATCGAACCCGGGTCTTTGGCGTGACGAGCCAACGCTTTAACCACTAGGCTACCCCACCGCCCCACACACTATTAAGACACTGTTTACAAACAAATCAATCGTGAGGATGATGTTGGATGTTGAATAGAAACTCACGCTCCTGTTTTTGTTTTGTTTTGTTTTTTGTTATTGTTTTTTTGGGGGGTTGGGTTTTTTGTTTTGTCTGTGTTTTTTTGTGTTTTTTGTTTGTTTGTTTGTTTTTTGGTGGGGGGGTTGCATTTTTTTGTTTCAGTTGGTTCATCCCAAAGTAGACCAGCAGAAAAGACAATTGGTACGTGTTAGATGCACCACAATACATGTATATATACTGGACAAAATAAGTTAGGGATATTGGTATGCTTATGATTGATATTTTATCAGTATGTCAATGAATAAATAGATCATTATTCATAATTTCAAAATTTACATATATCTCTAACTATTTTTGTCCAGTATATAATCTCTAACGTAATCCACCAGCAAAAGCAATCGTATGTTCGAGTTGTAGTGAGAAAGACAACCAAAAGTATTTAGTTTTGTGCTTTTACACATGAATTATTTAATCTTTCTCTGCCACAATTTCATAACAATATGTGATTTTGCATCAACTGAAATTGTGGTGGTGTAGCCAGATAGTCTTACAAACAGATACAAATTGATAAAGTCCATGATCAACAGCTCCAGATGTGGAAAAGTTAGGCAACTCTGCCTCAGCAACCAGTTATGCGTACAACAAGCATCACCAACATCTTTCTGTCTGTGGGGTAGCCTAGTGGTTAAAGCGTTCGGTAGTCACACCGAAGACCCGGGTTCGATTCCCCACATGGGTAGAATGTGTAAAGCCAATTTAGGCTGGTGTCCCCCCTTCGTAATATTGCTGGAATATTGCTAAAAGCGACGTAAAACTAAACTCACTCAGTGAAATTGTGAAACTTTTGTCTCACCGTCATAGGTTATCTCCCACCCATGTAGAAACGATGTTATCGCGTGTTTCATCAGCTGCAAATCTTGGTGGTGCTCCAATGCAATTCTAGCATATTGATAACTTGATATACTTGTCGCAACAGGACCTATTAACACATTTCCGATTGGTATTTTCTCCTTTTTTCCTTTTGATTTGTTCTTGACACACACGTATTCATCAGTGGTTCATTTCAGAAAGCTGACAAATTTTATTGCCGAGGGCAACACCATCCGCAATGAAGATGACTGACTGACTGAGTTTAGTTTTACGCCGCTTTTAGCAATATTCCAGCAAAATCACGGCGGGGGACACCAGAAATGGGCTTCACAAATTGTACCCATGTGGGGATTCGAACCCGGGTCTTCGGCGTGACGAGCCAACGCTTTAACCACTAGGCTACCCCACCGCCCCCAATGAAGATGATGAACAGTCACAACCACGGAGTCCCAACATTACAACAGAATAAAGAAATATTTCATTGATTATCCAATTGGTGTGACTTGAATGCAATGAAAATCGATTTCTCGCGGTCTTCATTTTAAGATAATGAAACATACAAATTTATGGAAAACAACCTTTTTTACACCATTTGGCCAGACCAATTTTATTACTTGTTTTACGGATCCGCTTGTCGTCTTTTTTCAAGAATAAGAAAAAAATAATAATTAATCTTCCCCACTCACAAAATAAAATCCTAATGATTCCATTGGCCAAAAATGTACACTTACAAGAAAGGTTTTTTTAAATTGTATTTTCCCCCATATACACTTCATAAATTGCCAAAAGTAAAATACTTTTAGTATTTAGAAGGAATACTTTGACTAGTGAATTTATTTTTATTTTTTTCGCCTCCTTCTGTTTTCTGAGGACAAAAATCCGTAAAACAAGAAATAGAATTGGTCTGGCCTTATCAGTCTAAACAACAAACAGCAAAAATCATGAAGCCAATATACAGGAAGGATTAAATTGTAAACAAGCTGATGGTAATTGACTAGTTAAATGAATGAGACTTTCGTTTGATTAACCCTTCGTTAGCCGATGATATACATGTATGTATTTTGATCTGTTGCTCAAAGATCTGTTAGCTGCACAGCGATAGTTTTGTGTTTAAAGGGTCTGCGTTTTACGGGGATACCTTTCTATCAGCTCTGTAATTCCTTTACAGTTTACTAAAGATAGAAATGGCAGCCAGAAACTAGTGACAGTAAGTGAGTTGTATTCCAGTTGTATTCCGCAATGAACTGAATTCCAGTTATATCACGGCATGTTAGGCAAAGCTTATGGAAGACAAGCCATGGAAGACAACTTAGACAAGACAAGAAGAGAAGCAGGTCTCTGGAGTTCCTGGACGCTGCCGGATACCTGTATCAGCCAGAGATCTATGTGTGCGTGACTGAGTGAGTTCAGTTTTACGCCGATTTTAGCAATATTCCAGCAATGTCACGGCGGGAGACACAAGAAATGGGCTTCACACATTGTGCCCATGTGGGGAATCGAACCCAGGTCTTCAGCGTGACGAGCGAACGTCTTAACCACAAGACAACCCCACCGCCCTAGTGAAACTGACTGACTGTATGGTGTAATAAGAGAAAAGTCAAGGTTTTCCCTGATGTAAAATCAGAAGTACTGAAGAAACGTTTTATATATGTATATTTGTTATAAACATGAATAAAATCTGCTTGTTAAAAGTTTCATATGGGTCATTCTATCACGTCAAGAGTGAGTGAGTTTAGTTTTACGCCGCACTAAGCAATATTCCAGCTATATGGCGGCGGTCTGTAAATAATCGAGTCTGGACCAGACAATCCAGTCATCAACAGCATGAGCATCGATCTGCGCAACTGGGAACCGATGACACGTGTGTCAACCAAGTCAGCAAGCCTGACCACCCGATCCCGTTAGTCGCCTCTTATGGCAAGCATGAGTTGCCGAAGACCTATTTTACCCCGGTTCTTTACGGATCCCATTACGCCAAGAGGTACTAAGGGTTAAAAAATAAGAGCAATCAACCATGACCATGTTTATTTAAGGCGTATAACTAATGGATCACAAAGAGAAAACAGAATATGTCAATTGTAAAATATTAATACTGATGAGTATGAATTACATTTCCTTTTAACCTGTCCTGTTTATAACACTCTACGAACGAAACATCTAAAGCCATACTATTATAAGCATCCAAGTGTCAGAAAATTTATTTCATTGTTGCAGATACTACGTACCACATTATTTTTTACAGAATCTGGCAATGTACATCTATTTCGCTATGAGTTTAAGAAACAAGATTGTAATAGAAAAGAATTTGTAAATGACTTCTAACTACCCTGTCAATTTTAAATGTACAGCAGGTCTGTGGGCTTTTTAAGTACTGAATAAAGATTGATCGACAGCTGGAACTAATGGGTCGTATGACTAATGGGGTGCCACCGCGACAGACCCGGAAACCTAATCGGGGCTGTGACATAGGAATTATGTAACCCAGTTATGTAATTGCGTTACTGCATCTCAGTGAGTGAGTGAGTGAGTGAGTGAGCTTAGTTTTAATCAGCAATATTTCAGCTATATGGCGGCGGTATGTAAATAATCGAGTCTGGACCAGACAACTCAGTGATCAATAGCATGAGCATCGATCTATGCATGCAATTGGGATACGATGACATGTGTCAAGCGAGCCTGACCACCCGATCCCGTTAGGGGCCTCAATACGACAAGCATTGTATACTCGCGATAAGTTCTATAACTCCGATCTTCACGGGTCGCATCAGTGAGGTTTATTGTCTGTCGGCGGTGGGGTAGCCTAGTGGTTAAAGCCTTCGCTCGTCACGTCGAAGACCCGGGTTCGATTCCCCATATGGGTACAATGTGTGAAGCTCATTTCTGGTGTCCGCTGCCGTGACAGTGCTGAAATATTGCTAGAAGCGGCGTGAAACTGAACTTACTCATTAATTGTCTGTCTCCGAATCTTGTAGGGGAAATATGCAATATATTATACATCAGCTGATGAGTTACATTTCTGCGAATGTAAACAAAAACTATCGAACTAAAATTAAATTGATTTACATTGTTCATTCACATACTGAACATAAAGACACGGGCTCAGGAATATTTCGATGAATATTTGGTGAGATGTGTTTACTTTGTGTTCTCAGTCTTCACAACAACAATATTCCTGGTCCCGAATTGTTTGGTTCAGTATGAATCGTGAATATGTATTTTCCAAAGAAGTTGCATTTATATAGAACTGATTGGTACACTTACAGAATACCGGATACATACCAACCATATTGTTAATGTCATGTCTATCTAACTCTAACGCTAGCCCTAACCCTAAACCTTACCCTAACCCGAGCCCTAAGCCTTACCCTAACCCTAACCCTAAACTTTACCTTAACCCTAAACCTTGCCCTAACCCTAAACCTTACCCTAACCCTAGGAGTTAGGAAGGTATCCGGTATTCTGTAATCTTACCAACTGATTAACTAAATTAAGCATACACGTCAGTAAGTATACGTCCATTCCAACAAGTTTTTCATATATATATTATAAAAGGGACATTGTATGTCAGCTTTAGAAAACATCCCCAAACTGGACACATATGCATTGAAGCATAACGAAGCAGATTTGGTGGTGACTAATAGCTGCCCCCTCAGGCTTCTTAAACAATAACTGCTTTCATTACAATTCAGACACTCCTGAATGCAGACAAGTGATCATTGGTATCCCTTTAGAGTAGTTCTAGACAAATAATTCATTGTAATCCCATATGTGGGACGGGGTGCACCTCATGGCTACACCTATCCGGAGCGTGCTTCCCAACACTGGCCCCTATAACAGCAACGCAGTGCATGTAGGTCGGTAAACACACCTACACAGACGTTCGACAAGCAAGAGCTTCAAGGCCTTCACGAGCGGTAGCAGACGATAGGTAACATCAAAATGGCGTCCGGTGATGTGGTAACTGTGAGTCTCCGCAGATTTGATACAAGTCAGCCATGGGGTTTCAAGCTCCAGGGAGGGACCGAATACGGCCTACCTCTTTTCATCGCCCAGGTTGGTGTTTAACTTCGTCCCATGCCGGGAGTGCGTGATAGAAGTTTTTTGAGTGAGTCAGGCATGGGTCCCGTTATGATAAACCACAGAGGTGAGAGGGACGGTAGAGAAGCTGACAGTTCTAATCTAATACATTCACATCCGACACTTAACGTTATATATAGGGTTCTATTTCTGTTAGGATGTTTTAAACTCTTGGAATTCCCGACACTTAAATGAACGCGTCTGGACAAATGTCTAAAGGGAAACATTTGTTTTAGGTTAATTGTAAAACTGCATAAAAAGGCACACGCTGCGCTGTTTCTGCGTTTCTTGGAATGTTCTCAACGCTTCCATCAATGCGGTTTCTCGACAATACAACAAGCTGCTTTTTGTTCACTGTAGATGTGAAAACTTGTTAATTCGTCGTAATTTTTTCAGTAATATACAAAATATAAGGTTTTCGTGTATCTCCATGAGAAGGAATAGCCATTGACCCATCCTTATTTACTAATGTTGTAATGTGTGCAGTCGTGCACTTGTCAGGGGGTACAGGGATCATGTTTCATAACAATACCAGCTGAATTGAATAGCAATACCATGGTCATGTAAAACCAAAATTTTACCTTTTAAATATACTTTCCTAGTTTTCTTTACATAGCGTATGCATGTATAAGGCACCATTGATATTTTCCTTATTTGTCATGAACGTTAAAGGAATTAATTCTGCAGCACACCTTTTGAGTATGAATTGTTCTGTAATCTTGTACGTCTGGATCTTTCTAAGTACTGAAATAGAAGTGTATTTACTTGATAAGTCCAAACAAGCCGTATGACCATATATATTTTATTGGTCAATCAGCTGATGACATATGGGGTCAGTTAGTAGCTGATTATCTTTTATCTGTGCCCCCTCAGAGTTAAACATAGCAGAAAGTTGAAGCTGAACTTAATAAGTTCTCCTTTAGGTATCGAGCTTCTCCCTCCCCATGAGTAAATAATGCTCGCTGTCATGTGCTTCGCTTCCGCACCGAGTCTGCACTCGTTAGCGACCTAGACCCATATATAGAAAGGAATGCACGCTCGCGCCAAGCGCATCGTTCGGGTTACCTTGACCACGTGATTCTTGGGAAGTAAAGCTCAGCGCAGCGATGGCTTGGTAGCGTAGATTTCACCGGGAGAGTAGCACGCTCTGTAATGGAGCTTTGGAACATGCACTTAATGTGTATGGAGAATCTTATCCCTTGACACATTTAATGCTTTACAAATATATCTTTTCATATCGATCTTATTAACTCTTATCTTTTACTCAAGATATCTCTCTCCACGCAAAGAAATATCGTACTGGAGCTTTTCATTTTGACTTTCGAGTTAATGGGGAAAAAAATAGTAACAAGTTCAGTTAACGTCGAACTTTAATAACTAAAAAACGCATTGTGCTTTCAATAATCTGTAGATCCGAATTAAACTGAATTTGGACAGAACACGCAGCGTGAAGTTTCAAATTAGAATTTCATACCTGTGAGTGTGAGTGAGTGAGTTTAGTTTTACGCCGCACTCAGCGATATTCCAGCTATATGGCGGTGTTCTGCAAATAATCGAGTCTGGACCAGACAATCCAGTCATCAACAGCATGAGCATCGATCTGGGAACCGATGACATATGTCAACCAAGTCAGCGAGCCTGACCACCCGATCCCGTTAGTCGCCTCTTACGACAAGCATGGGTTACTGAAGATCAATTCTAACCCGGACCTTCACGGGTCTCATACCTGTCCAGTTGATGAATTAATTTCAGAAAAATACAAAAATATTCACCATGCCCGAATTAATATTATTGAAATTTATTATGAATATTATTTGGTGTATTAACGTTATCAAAGCCACAAGGAAAATCAGTTTATTATATCCGTAGTTCGTTATTCCCGATGTCGTTGACTTGTTTATTGACTGCTTTCGGACACTGTAAATGATTAATAATTACTTCCTGGGAAAGGTCAATGCTAATCTAAGTTACTCTAGAAAGTGTCAGGTTTTGGACAGTGTCACGTTTGATTTATATATGTATTCAGAATGACGAATGTTTTGGTCTCTGGTCTTGACCTCGTAGCGCCACAACATTATGTTTCCCCTTTAAATAACAATCAGAAACCATATATATTATATACATGTATATCATAACTGAGGTACACATATATCTATGACTGAACTGCACAGATGTCAGTCACGGGATTGTCTGGTCCAGAATCGACTGTTAACAGACCGCCGTGGTATAGCTAGAATATTACCGAGAGGGTCGTTTAGTAGCAAACAAACGAAGCATGTTTTTTTATTAAAATGAGTGTAGGTTAAATGAGTCTGAGGTTAACAACTTTTTTTATCTATCCGGTTATGGTCATGGAAGGTAAACCTTCCACAACTATATATCTTCTACTTAGCTCTTTATCGTCGCGATATGGCTGAAATATTGCCGATGTGACGTTAAATATTAACTCACTCACTCACTCACTCACTCACTTAACTCTTTATGGGATGATGGGTGGCCATACCTGTCTGTTTCAAGTGTAATGTTTCTTCCACTATTAACCCGTGAAGATTCGGTTTGAAATTGTACTTCAGCAATCAAAGGTTGTCGTAAATGGGGCGTAATATTATTTACAGTCCATGGAGGATGACTTGTATAAGCTGCATTTTAGACAATATAGAACAAACTATATGGATAAGAACTTTTAGATTTCGCGAGGGCGACGTTTCGATACAGATTCTTGTACCGTTCATTCCTGTTTGATTTGTAACTTATGTGACTCACATTTGGTTGGAGATGAGTTTCACTATTTGTTTAAATGTAATTATTTTACAGACATACGTAAATACGTGAGTTCCTGACCAAATTTGTCAAAGTTCCGTCAACTTTTTTCAAGTTCATTAAGATTGTTTGCAAACACTTTAATTGATGTAGTCATCTTGTACATTTTGTATGTCCTTCTTTGTTATAGTCATGTACCACCGATGGTGGATTATTTTGAGCAATAAACGTGTGAGTGAGTGAGTATGGTTTTACGCTGCTTTTTAGCAATATTTCAGCAATATCACGGCGGGGGACAACAGAAATGGGCTTCACACATTGTACCCATGTGGGGAATCGAACCCGGGTCTTCGGCGTGACGAGCGAACGCTTTAACCACTAGGCTACCCCACCGCCCCAATAAACGTGTGAAGATGACAACGGTACTAGAATCTGTATGGAAACATCGCACTCACAAAATAAAGAAATTGTTATCGTTGTTATCCGTGAAGTTTGTTCTATACTACCCAACAAAAGTTTAGACTCACTATTGTAAATATAGCCACTTACTTCAGGCAACTGTTCTACACTAAAGTTTACAAAATATTCCATAATGTTTAAAGGTACTGTTTACACATGAACTGATGTATTGTAAAACAAATTCGTAACGTTGAAAAGTTTATTGCCATGAGTTCAATAAATGATAAAAGTCAGTGAAAATTGGCTAATTCTTAACAAAACCTTACTCCAAAACGCAGCTGTTCACACGCACGATATTTGCACATGCTTTTCAGCAATTTGATGCACCATCCTCGTGTAATTCATCTGCATAAGGTCTGCAGTTGGTTCCCCTAATCTTCGATGTAACCATACACATATACATAACATATAGTGATTGTTTTAAGGGAGTCTAAACTTTTGATGGGAAGGATATTTCATCGAGGATGAGTATACACATTTGAATGTTTACAATACCTTCTTTTCAAGTTATGAAATATAATATTCACGTCTTATACACATTTGAACGTGTACAATATCTTTTTTTTTCAAGATATGAAATACAATCAATTTTTCACGAGTCCTTTGTTGAACACCATACACGATAGTCAAACGTGTTTTCTGGACATCGTTCTTTCCAGTAATTTCTGTGAAGAACATCTGAAAATATACAAAAAAACATTTCTTCGTATCCATAGTCTTTAATCCGGACATGCTCTGTCATACAGACCCTGAAACAAATATATCCAATAATATGCGGTAAGTCTAGATTTCCACAGTTTCTGAAAATGAAGAAGGTCTCTGGGCTCCTTTTCATTATATTTCATGATTATCTTTTATGAACAGTATTTTTCTGTAAAATATGTTCACTTCAGAGACAAGATGTTAGTCTAATCCGGACATTTGTTTACCCGGGCGATTTTATTGGGTACTGTGCCATCTTTAATGACGAGATTTATTCTACCTTTCCAAGGTGTCCCCTAAGAGTATCGCTGGAACAGCGGGGCTGCGGAATGGAGATGGTATCGTGAGGATCGGGGATGCGTGCACAAATGGTTGGTCTCATGAAAATGCGAAAGCCGAGCTTATCCGGGCTGGCAACGACGTGGATCTCACAGTCCAGAGGTAATCTTATGGGTACCAGTTATCATCAATCATTTGACATGACACGTATATATTTAAGGTGACAATAGTTACAATTACATGTATAGCTATCGGTCTGTCTGTCTATACAAAGAGGATACTAAACGACCTCTCTCTCTCTCTCTCTCTCTCTCTCTCTCTCTCTCTCTCTCTCTCTCTCTCTCTCTCTCTCTCTCTCTCTCTCTCTCTCTCTCTCTCTCTCTCTCTCTCTCTCTATGTGTGTGCTTGACGTTACATAACACAATATTCATTCCAATCTGTTATTCGCGATTGTCATGATGATGTACATATCTAATATAGTCGTATCATAAAATGCATCTCTATAAATAACACATATGTTGTTCCATAAGTTTTCAATACTCTGAAGGACCTATCCGTTCAAACACCTGATGATATGTGTTTTAATCAAAACGGCCCCAAAAGTGACTCATCCTTATCTAAGTAGAGTGATATAATAGAACCATTCCGCCAAGCTGCCCTAACCGTCGGTTACTGTGAAACCAAGGCAGTGTATCGCTTAGCTGTGTGTATCGCTGTGTGCCACAGAATACAGTTGGTTTTGCCAATGGACGCCACAGACGGACGGTAGGTTGTACAGATGTGATGTATTCAAAGCACTGAATCGTAACAGCATCTGTGACATATAGTCCATCAGCATTTTGTATGATAACACTACGCGTTTGGTTAAAACGTTTGTTTATGACATGGGCGTGTATAGGTGTTACGTGTCCGTTAATGATATGCAAGGTAGTGACGTGCAGGCATGAATTAGTTTATCATGATGAAAGATACTGGAAACTAGTTCAGGCCAATGGTTATGTTATATATAGGTAATTGTATATTCTTATGACTAGCCCAGGTCATCACATACAGTTTTTAACAATAATTATATGGATGACTAAGCAAGGCCGTCATATTGCATTGTGTAGAATGAGGTTAGATGGTTTGTGTTGGAATTGTAAATATCTTGTACTCCGCTTAAATATTATACTCAGCTCGCCAAGGTGCGTCAATACAATGTGTATTCCTACTACAATATTTTTACAATCCCGAATTCTCTAGAAGCTTGTTGTTGTTTTTTAACTTCTATCATAACAATGTTTCATTGCATGTTTTTTCTACATTTAAGGTATCATGAGGTGCTAGTAATAAGGCACCGGTACTCGTAACATTGTTCCACCTGAAACTTGTATTTGAAACAGTGTCGTAACTATCAGCCAGGCAATCTTTATAGATATATTTTAAAGCCAAATACGGAACTTCGACAGTGACCGTCTTTTGTGTCAACCCATACTCACTGCAGTAATTGCTTTTTTTTATCAAAGGGAAGCTACTCTAGTCTATGGCTCGTCACATTTGCCTAGTCGACCAGTTCCCCGTCCAACGAAACGATCTCAGCACTAAGACTGTTATACGTCTGTATTAAAGTATAGAAGTTACTATCACCTGAACGATACGTTGGATTTGTGGAATTGTTCGTAGGCTGATTCAGAGAGAGAGGAGGGAGTGGGGTTTGCAGCCCCCTTTTTTTGTCCCGAAAGTTTATTAAATTACTGGCGGATCCATTTGGTCTCAGGGGATAATTATCTGTGCACCCCAACCCCTTTCTCAAAAAGCTGTATCCGCCCCTGTGGATGCCTTGACATTATAATTGTCATAAGGATGCCTTGACATAAGGTAATTGTCATAAAGGATCCTGTCGGTTTTCTCTCATTATTACTGTATAATCATGACTAAAGAGTCAATTAACCATTTTTATGTAATATTACGTTGTTGTTTTTCTTCCTAGTCTACATGAATTCCGAATATGGACTATATATTATGATACATGTCGATTACCTTTCCGTACTATGGAGAGCAGTTTAGTGATAACTGATGTAACTTGGATCGGGCCTGTCCACAAGAGTGAATGGTCTAGGGGAGATAATTCCATACCCATGATAATGTAACGATGAGAGTTACTTCCCTTGAGTGACAATAAAAGCTGGTGTGGAAGAAACACGGTTGGTCTTGAAGTAATATTACGGGCACGCCGCACAAATGTTAGGTGCCAATGCATTAAATACTTGTTGCAAAGAAGCAAGAGTCTCAAAATACATTCAAGATTTTCAGTAAAAAACGTCCAAAAAACATACATAAAACAAAATCTTCCACACTGATAGACTGTCATCTAAAATGTCTTAATGATTATTTTCAAATCTGGAAACAAAATAAAAATGAGTCCCATCAGATGTATGATTAAATCATGAAACTATCCTACTGTCACTTCTGTCAAGCAAAACAAGTGATCACTTTTGTGTGATCTTTTAACTGAACATTAAAACATATTTTAAAAACTTGTTGTATTTTCAGAGGTGCTGTGAACACAGCTGACCCCGCCGTGAAGGCTGCAGGTCAGCAGGCAGCTTCCCCAAGGGTAGAACTGGACGAGGGGAGCATCAACCCCCACATGAACGAAGGGTCAGCCTACAGGGACGTCAAGCCCAAGACATACCAGATCCTAGAACAGCAGTTGGGAGGAAGTGGTCCTGCTCCGTCCGCCCTGGGGCGAGGCAAGGCAAAACAGGCTGCAGGTGGTGGTGGTGGTAGGTTTACATTGACGTTCAGTATCAGGTTGCTTATACAGTGGAGACTTGCTTGATCGAACCAGCTACTACTATAATATGAGTAAGAACCAACTCTTGATAATGGGGGAACTGGCTCACTGACCCTCGTCATCTATATGCTAAAAACATAGTTTCCTTTGCGTCATGTGTAAACTACTCTCTCATGAATTAGGACATTTCTCCATTATGAGTAAGTGAGTATGGTTTTATGCCGCTTTTAGCAATATTCCAGCAATATCACGGCTGGGGACGCCGGAAATGGGCTTCACACATTGTACCCATGTGGGGAATCAAACCTGGGTCTTCACCCCCCATTCTGATAAGGCAATAAGAAGTCATCAAATCACAACACCCTCTTATTTCAACACACGATTTGACTCCCTCATCACTGGGAAAACTTGGTTTTGAGTCAGAATTGAATTTATCACAAGATTACCAACACTACATTGAAAATACAGCATATCTGTTTTCTAATTCTTATCTATATCTTAAGTAAGATTTCAGAAAAGGAAAGGTAACTCTGTAAGACATGTGGTTTGAAAAGGGGGTCATTTGAAAAGGGGGTGGGGGTGCATCTGCTAGGATATCAGTATTATTCCATACTTTTTGGACTTTTTTCAAATAGAGAAAAGTTCAAATACAAGTCATAGTAGCAAAATTAAATGTCCATAGGATTAGATATAGACCAAAGACATACAATGACCTTTGGACCCTTAGTTTTATAGGTCAAGGTTAAAAATGGTTATTATGTGATTTTCACATCAGTAAAAATCCGGGTTAGAATTGGTCATCAGCAACCCATGCTTGTCGTAAGAGGCGACAAACAGGATCGGTGGACTTGGTTGACACATGTCATCTATCCAAATTGCATAGATTGATGCTCATGATGTTGATCACTGGATTGTCTGGTCCAGACTAGATTATTTACAGACCACTGCCATATAGCTGCAATATTGCTGAGTGCAGCGTCAAACAAGAAACAACATAATTTAATGTGTCAAGAGCGTAGCAAGCCAATTTTTTCGTGTAAGCCCGTTGGGTTGAAAAGCTTTATATTTAAATAGTATTGAGGGCTTGCCCAACCTTTTTAGCAAAAAGCATGTGTAAGCCCGGGCTTTTTTTTGTAATGGTAGCTACGCCCCTGTGTGGGCACCCTAAAACAACAAACGTTAAAAACGACATCATCACATTTCAGGACCATCCTCCATTTTTGATCGGAAGAAGCAGGAGAGGTCTGGCTACCTCCAAGCCCAGGGCAAGACAATTCAGAAGGCTTATGGTGAACAATGAGAAGCAAAACATGTGATATGTAAACATCATAGCGGAAATGTTTTTTCGGAATCAAGACTCTGGATACATTGGGGTTCTGAAGAAATAGTTCCACTTTGAGGACATCTATGGTGCAATTCTCCACAAGGGATTACCATGACATTAACTTTTATATATTCCCTGCATAATGATGGCGACATTAGGTTTCTCACTGTTGAGTAACAGCTCCACCAACCTCCCACCAAACTACCTTCCCCAAAACTGCTACTTTAAAGTGCAACATCACTATCCTGTGTTTAATGAGTACCTAGCCATTGATCCATGTTTGATGAAAAAAATATGTTCTGGGGAGGGACATGAAACTTTTGATATGCTCCCTCTGTAATTTATTATGTCAAATGTTAATGCTTATTTCAATGGGACACACCTGAAATGATTCTGTGATCACATGTAGAGTAATATGACTTCATCATAAAGAGTGGACTAACTACAGTGCTTAAATTATCCATCCAGTAAAATTACTCTCATGAGCAAGAGGATTTCTGTGGTAAGTTACTGAAAAGAGATGGAGATAGTTGCGTATTTTGAAGCTATGATGAATGTGTCTAGGATATTTATCATAACAAAATGGAAATATCCGCTGGATGATGAGATGAATATTAGGTGGCAGAATACCTGGCAACATTATACACCATGATCAGGCTCTGAAAGTGGGGTCTTTGAGAATGAATATTTGGTAGCACTGGGTCTGAAATAGGCTCAAGGATATGAAAGTGGGGCTCCACGCATAAAGGTGCTATCACTGACAATCTCACTTCTCTCACTTGACACTTCATGGAATACGTTCATCACCCACCCCACCCTACCCCTCCACACAAACAGCTTTATTTTAGTCAGCACCACTCCCCAAACTTCTAAGTTAGTTTATTATTATGAACTTTCTTGTTTGATACGTGTGGTTGTTTGTTGTGTTCTGCAATTACATATTATTCAAATGTTTACAAATATATTAAGCCTGTTATGATACAGTCACCTCCTGATAGAACACACCTAAATATAGAGAATTGTGGGATAATATCATAGAATCCCCATTGTATGTATAAAGTGACACTTCATATATTTTTTGGTTAATGGACCCTAAGACGAAATTCAGTAAATAACATTTAATGGTTTGAAGTTATATGTATAAAAAATAACTAATTTAATGCATTGTATATATTGTGATCACGACAAATGCATTGTAAAGAGAACAAGGCTTTGGGATACAAGTAAATCCATGTACTGTGGTATTATTGAAAAAAAATCAAATGTCTTGTACCAACCTAAACAGCTTTAAACAAAGCAAACACTATTATGCTACACAATCAGCCTCTTACCTGGTGGAGCTGATTGGCTAGTCAACTAATTTGGAAACAAAGTATATAAATAGAGTGGTATAAGTTCAATAAAGCCTCAGTACAAGCCCAATGTTAAACCTCCTGTTGTGGTGTATAACATGGCAGTTGATGGAATTATAAATTTTGGAATACATTCATTTGGGGATTTCCCTGGGGTTTGTAATATCTGGAGTTGACTGTAATCTATAAATAAATAAGTTGACTGTTTATATGTTTTATAAAACTGGTGTGCCAATAACATTAAATTATTAAACTAAACCAAATATCAATGACAGTCCTGCAGCAAATAAATTGCAGGATGGAGCATTGATCGTCTCAGGTTGTGATGTACTATAACTATCTGTTTGAATATCACTTATCTTTTTCAGATTAATAAATGTCTTCAACGAACTTGTACATATATATTCAATATATTATGTTAAGTGTTAACTCAATGAGAATTTTTTTAAACAAATATTTTAAAATAAAAATAATTTACACATATTTATTTTTTGCAGTAAATTGCATGTGAATGTAAATCTGTCCTGTCTAACAATCATGCAAAATCCAGTTAGGCAAAAACCATCTAAAATCAATTAAGTTTTACAACAATTCTCGGAATAAATTAGTTTGCCGCCATATGACACAATTCAAAGTATGTGTAAACAATACATCTCATGTTGACACTACTCCATGGTAGCCTTGGATTTTGCATGGTTTATATACCTATGTTGCTTGTTTCTTATACACCTGTAGTGTTGTCCTGCCTGGTATAAATTTCAGCTTCTGGCTATATTCTTGAAATCTTCATGCAATAAATATCTTTACACCTATGATTATTTCTTGATATTCTGGATCCATATTTTTAGGACTATCAGGGTGAATTGGTGATCACAATATCAATCACTGGCTTATCAGGTCCAGATTTGATTATTTACAGGTCACAGTCATACAGCTGGAATATTGCAGTGTGCCATTTAGCAACAAACACACCTGTTTCTGGGATTTGGGTTTTTTAAATATTATTTTATTTTTTCCATTTTTCCATTGGTACATGGACTCCAGTCATGTTTAAATACATTTTGTAGGTTTCAATTAGAAAACATCATACAGAATACATCACACAGAAGTTCAAAAAGGGATTATGTTCATCATAAGATGCTTGTTTGTTGTTTAACGCTGCATTTGTTAAAGTCCGTTTGGAAAAAAAAGAGATGCAAACCCTATTTTGGGCCTAAGTGTAATACTAGAGGTCAGAAAGTGTAATTTGGACCTAAAAAGTGTAATACGTGTCTGCCGATCGCTTCAACATGGTACACGGTTTCACGAAAGGAAGATTCTGGGCAGAAACACACGTGACCAATCATTATGAAGCTCCATACATCGAAAATTGTTGGTCATGTGACTCAAAATACTTTAATTCCTTGCAAGTTAATTGTAATGAGTGTGATGTTAAGAGTAAGCGATTCCTATCGGTGCAAGCCATTTCTGAACCCCTGCACCTGTGCGTTACGAAACACCCTGTGAAAATCTATCCACTTTATTGATTTTCGTAAAACGAGTAGAAAAGCGTAATTTTCGCAGATTCAGTGTAATGGCGTATTTAATGGTCAAAATCGTAATAATTACGCCCTAAAGCGTAAGGGTTGGCATCTCTGGGTGAACTAACAGTTCAACAAAATGTCAGAACTGGTCCTGAATGCACCAACAGCATTTAGTGACATGCCATTTAATACCAACACAAATATCATGTAACAACACTCAAACAAGATCATCATTTATTTCCTTATTTTGAAATTTTTCAAACACTTCAAACTTCATTATCTTGGCCCCTCCCTACAAAACGTTGGTAACTCTACAACAATCATAATTCCACAATGTATCATAAACTAACCACAGAGAGCTACATAAACAGGACCTGTAAAGTGAGTATGGTTTTACGCCGCTTTTAGCAATATTCCAGCAATATCACGGCGGGGGACACCAGAAAAGGGCTTCACACATTGTACCCATGTGGGGAATTGAACCCGGGTCTTCGGCGTGACGAGCAAACGCTTTAACCATTAGGCTACCCACCGCCCCAGGAACTGTAAAGCAAATCTAGTTTTCTCCCAGTATACATGCAAAAATAACCACAACAATCTGTAAGACAAGTGAATTTCCTTGACATGCTGCATTGTTATTGCTAATTAGAAGCATACAGCACAGCCAGTTTTACAAACATACAAACTGATAAAGTCTGTGACCAGCAGCTCAAGAAAGAAGCGGCAAAGTGAGTCTTGGTTTGTTTGTTGTGTAACGCCACACTCCGCAATATTCCAGTTATATGGAGGGCTGGAGGCAGCCTGTAAAGAATCGAATCTGGACCAGACAATCCAGTGATCAACAGCATGAGCATTGATCTATGCAATTGGGATATTATGACATGTGCCAACCAGGTCAGCGAGCCTGACCACCCGATCCTGCTAGTAGCCTCTTATGACAAGCATGGGTTACTGAAGACCAATTTTAACCTGGATCTTCACAGGTGGCAAACTGAGGCAACTCTGCCTAAGCAGCCTTAGACAACAAAGCCAGTCATGCATACAATCAGGCTTTACCAACTTCTTTCTGTCTGTTGTATGATGAAGTGTATTTTTTCGACACCTCATGTGAATGAATTAGTTTGGCTTCACGCCAGGGTACACCAGAAATTGGCTTCATAAACTGCCCATGTGGGAATCGAACCCAGGTCTTTAAGCGTGATGAGCGAACACTTTAACCACTAGGCTACCCTCATTTCAGGAGAATAATGAACGGAAAGAAAACAAATTTTTAAGGCAGGGGCAGATGCTCCTTTTTGAGAAAGGGGTGGGGTGTGCACACTTCCTTTTCACCCACATTTCAATGGTCATTGAACAAACTTTCAGGATAAAGGGGGTGTGCACCCCTGCAACCCCCCTCTGGATCCGCCTATGTAAGGTTGCATTGTTTGTTCTTGTTTGTTCAAGTGACAGTTTCATTCAACAATAGATCACTCCTTAGTCTGATACTAGATGTGCGGAGTCCAGGTAAGAAGACTGATTGGTCTCCAGGCAACCTCAGCTGGTTGTAAAAGGTGACTAAACTGATGGTCAAGCTTTGTGACGTGAATCTCATCATATGCCAGTGACATGGATGAAGGCTCATCATGTCAATCAATGAGTCTGGACCTGGCTCGATTATTCACAGGCTGCTGTCACAAAGTGGGGCCATTGCTGATCGCAGCAATTTACAAACATCAATCAACACATGACTAGTGTTGGGAATTGGTTAAAATCTCATAATTGATGATTGGTTCATTACTACCGATCAATCATCGAAAATATTTGGTTAGCGTCATTTATGAAATTTGTTAATGCACATAAAAATAAGGGGAAAAAAAACATATAGTTCTTTTGGGGTTTTTTGGCAAAATTTCATACCTTTAAAGGATGACTCGTATGTTAGGAGCATAAATTTCTTGGAATCTTTAAGATAAATTCAATCATGACTTGAAACGAGCATGTAGTGCTTACGAAATATAACAGACAAAACCAACCATGTGAAAAATATTGTTTATGAAAACAAGTGTTCCAGAATTGTTTGTGTTCGATTATGAGAAATTATGATCGATTGCTTGGTCGTTTAGTCACTATGACCAATCTTCTATTATTTCAATTAATCAGACCACCACTGCACATGACATGACCTGGAATGGTGACATTTTCACTCAAACAATACATTTGCATGGCTTCATAGAGGGGCAGCAAACATTCTAGACATCTTTCAGTCAAACCAAGAGACACAAGTCAAAATCTAACAAAAGAAGCATACTCTCAAACTAATGTATATAAAGTTACATTGATTCTCAATTCGGTGTCCCAGCTGTACATACTGGCCAAAGGTTGTGGAGGGGTGGGGTAAAACTAACTTGTACAGATCTGTTGATAAAAACAACAACTTCTGTGCGGAAAATGGGTGCCCCTTAGTGGCCTGTTAATCCATTACTTCTAACAGATAATAGCTTCAAAGAAAAACCTAAAAAGACGAAAAGAGATTGTCATGTGACCTTTCCCACTGATTTTTTAAGTATATCATTATTGCCATTATCCCAAGAGTTGCCTCCCCCAGAGTTGTCTCCCCCTGTCTCTGCCTGTTGTCGGTTGTCTCCTTCATCATGTGGATTAATTTCTCCTGTGACAGATTTTTCATCCCCATCAGTCGAGACAGTTTCCTGTATCCTCTCTGTACCAGACATGGAGCTTGTGTCTGTCGCAGACATTCCTCCTGCAGTCTTGTCCTCTTCATTTCGGTATGTATTCCAGATCTATAACACATACATATAGATTAAGAACAAAGGGGTGACATAAATTTCTTGATTTTGTTTGGCATTGAGTTTGTTTAACGGTGCATTCAACACTATTCCAGCTATATGGCAGCGGTCTGTAAGTAATCAAGACTGGACCAGACAATCCAGTGATTGACATCATGAGCATCAATCTACACAGTTGGGATACGATGACATGTGTCAACCAAGTCAGTGTCTGTTTACCTGCTGGTTTATATTTTACTCTCTCCAAGTAAAGTCCATTGGGGGATACTCTTGCCATGGCGGAAAATGACACATGATCTCTGTCCAATGGGTGTTCTAAAAGAAGGCGCAGCTCATCCAGGTGAAGCTTGCCCCTGGCCACTGCCACCATCGACGACACCATGTGTCGTACCTGTAAACATCATTCTTGTCAAAGATGATCACGAATGGAGTGATTGTATGAAAAAGCCCAAAATCATTTTTATCTTAAGTGTATAGAATAACATCCTAAATAAACTGCAAATAACCTCATTCATTAATGGATTAACTATTAGTTTCAATGTCAGTATAAATGTCATTGTTACTCTCATATAATTTCCACAAAAAAAGTTAAAACCACTAAATATACGGTACGCCCTACATCCTTCAGCAACCCACCTGATGATACAGGAAGGATTTGGCCTGAATATGGACATCCCAGAAATTACATTTCACTCCTTCGAGATGCTGACACACACCCTGGTCAGGCTGGCCTCCTCTCAGCCCTATCACAACATTCTTTACAGGGTTCTTAAACTGTGTTCCTTTCAGAGTTGTGAAGGCAGAGAAGTTGTGAGTTCCAGCGAGAAGTTCTGCAGACTTCACAAACAGATCGACATCAAAAGGAGACCTGGATAGAAACAGGATCAAGTATTAGATGATCTTAAAAGAAATGTGATCGGTGGTGCAATCTTATTGGTTAATAAATGTTAAATGGGATTCAGAAAAAGATCAGCCCTTTCCTTGAGTGTGACTACTAAGTTTAATTATCTCCTTTAGCACATGGGCTTCAATTTGACAAAATCAAACAGTATATTTTGAATTGTATTATTTATCAGGCAGGAATGTCATATTGCAATTTACACACAAACAAAAACAAGGATGAGAAAAGGGATGAAAAAGGACAAAGAAATGTGATATAAGCTGTAATATACCTGCACAAAAAGGAAATACAAAATGGCATAAACTAAACACATTGGCTGTTTAACTTCAACAAACTGTAGGTCAGTTGTTGTATAAGGTTGCACTAAAAATATTCCAGATCTGTGACGGCAACTTGTACATCACTGAATCTAAACCTGATAATCCAGTGATCCATATTATGAGTAACCGTAAACAGAATAATGACATACTGACAATACAAGTCACTGAGTATGGCCACCAGATCCATTCAGTTGCCTCTTATGTGAAGTTGCATGAAAGATAGCTCCAGGTCTTGTCATCCTAAAGATGACCTCATTGTTGTCTGGGATAGTATGGGAGAATGAGAGAGTGAGTGAGTTTTATTTTGCTCCGTTTTTCCCTCGTGGGGAATAGAACCTGGATCTTCAGAGTGACGAGTGAACACTTTAACCACTAGGCTACCCTACCGACCCAGATCATATGGGAGAATGATGACTGACAATTCGCATTTAGTCAAACTATGAATGACCAAAACTATAAATGTTGAGAAAAGCTCTGTCCAGGTTTTACAACACGGAGATACAGTATTGTATTCTGATACGAGGCCTATGATACAATACATCAATTCATGTATCATGATGCATATGATATATAAAGAGAAAAGTAAGATTAGTGTAAAAACTAGTGAAAAAAAGAAGCAGCTTACACAGGTTCTATAGTATTTCCTGATTGGCAACAAATAACAATATACCGTCGAGCCTATAAGTATCACACCCACAATTTCAGGATACATATGATATCACACCAATGGTTCAGGATATATATTGTATCACACCCACAATTTCAGGATACATATGATATCACACCAATGGTTCAGGATACATATCGTATCACACTCACAGTTCCAGGATACATATCATATCACACACAGTTTCAGGATACATACCACATCATACCCACAGTGTCAGGATAAATATCGTATCACACCAACAGTTTCAGGATACATATCTTATCACAGCCACAGTTTCAGGATACATACGATATCACACCCATAGTTTCAGGATACATATTATATCACACTCACAGTTTCAGGATACATATCGTATCACACACACAGTTTCAGGATACATATCATATCACACCCATAGTTTCAGGATATATATTGTATCATACACACAGTTTCAGGATACATATCGTATCACACACAGTTTCAAGATACATATCGTATCACACACACAGTTTCAGGATACATATCGTATCACACCCATGGTTTCAGGATACATATCGTATCACACCCATAGTTTCAGGATACATATCGTATCATACACACAGTTTCAGGATACATATCGTATAAGACACACAGTTTCAGGATACAAATCGTATCATACACACAGTTTCAGGATACATATCATATCACACACACAGTTTCAGGATACATATCATATCATACACACAGTTTCAGGATACATATCATATCACACACACAGTTTCAGGATGCATATCATATCACACACACAGTTTCAGGATACATATCATATCACACATACAGTTTCAGGATACATATACACACACAGTTTCAGGATACATATCATATAACACACACAGTTTCAGGATACATATCGTATCATACACACAGTTTCAGGATACATATCATATCACACACACACAGTTTCAGGATGCATATCATATCATATCACACACACAGTTTCAGGATACATATCATATCACACACATACAGTTTCAGGATACATATACACACACAGTTTCAGGATACATATCATATAACACACACAGTTTCAGGATACATATTGTATCATACACACAGTTTCAGGATACATATCATATCTCACACACAGTTTCAGGATACATATCTTATTACACACACAGTTTCAGGATACATATCATATCACACACACAGTTTCAGGATACATATCATATCACACACACAGTTTCAGGATACATATCGTATCACACACACATTTTAAGGATACATATCATATCAAACACACAGTTTCAGGATACATATATCACACACACAGTTTCAGGATACATATCATATCACACACACAGTTTCAGGATACATATCGTATCACACACACATTTTAAGGATACATATCATATCACACACACAGTTTCAGGAAACATATCGTATCACACACACAGTTTCAGGATACATATTGTATCACACCCATAGTTTCAGGATACATATCGTATCACACCCATTATTTCAGGATACATATTGTATCATGACTCCATCATATGCTTTCATGCTGTAGTGCTTATGGTTGAGGACTCTGACAGTGGCCACTTATGCATGTCCTTTCCATGCCTGACAAGCACCCTCTGACCTTTTGCTCTTCCCTTAACTCAAATCACACTGGCGTGGAACAGTTTAAACCTCTAACACTGTGGTGACTGTCATTGTCAAAGCCTTCTACATAAAGACTGACCCAGGGCTGGGGTAATATGTGAAAAGTAATCGCTTTAACCACTGGGCTACCCAACCAACCCCTATGTGATAAGCACTCACCGAACTACACTGATTCTGTTTCTCTCAACCACTGACAAGGCCTGTTGGAATCTACACTCTTCAGGTATAACAGCAAGTCGATACAAGTAATTGCGACCAGCAGCGTATCGAGACACAAAGTTGTCATGAACCTGCTGAATTCTCAATATCCTGTAAATAGAAAACATATCCTATTAAGAAAAACAGAGTTATAATTACATGTACTTCAACATGCATAGCATTAACACAGAGCATGGTCATACATCTCTTGGACATCCTTTTATCTGTGGGCTACTACAATCAGTGTCTGCCATTCAGCAGAGTAAAATGAGTGAGTGAGTTTAGCTTTACGCCGCACTCGGTAATATTCCAGCTATATGTCTGTAAATGATCGAGTCTGGCCCAGACCATCCAATGATCAACAGCATGAGCATCAATCTACGCCTGACCACCCCATGTCATCAGTCGCCTCTTATGACAAGCATGGGTTACTGAATATCAATTCTAACTCGGATCTTCACGTGAGAGTAAAATGAGAGCCTCAAGGCTCATCACATTTGAAAAACAGTAGACCCAGTAGAAAAATGTTGACCCAAACAATTCTTAGCTGAAAAGTGAGTGAGTGAGTTTAGTTTTATGCCGCTTTTCACAATATTCCAGCAATAACATAGTGGGTGACACCAGAAATGGGCTTCACACATTGCACCCAAGTGAGGAATCGAACCTGGGTCTTTGGCATGATGAGCGAACGCTTTAACCACTAGGCTACCCCACCGCCCTTTTTCGCTGAAGAGACATGCTCTTGCAATATACAATACAAAGGACAAATATCAATACATATCATTTAACCAACTGGTAAGCCATAGTGAAATTTGTGTGACAACAGCTGAAAACATTCAGGAAGAGTAACTTGCAAGTAACAGAGAACCACTGACATCTTTACATCACAAATTGGTCTCAACAAATCTGAAGATGAACAGAAAAGGCATGTCAGCTCCTTGTAAATAATATTTTCAAGCTCTATAGCAGTGCAGTTATAATATCCACAGTATCACAAGTAATGTGATACCTACTGCACTGCAGAGAGTGCATATAAACTGTTCTCTGCTTACATAAGTTCCCAATCAGTATGACTGATTAACGACCAAAGTACTAATTAACACGCATAATGAGTACTTTGAAGGTGAACCCTGTTTCACATAGCAATCTCAGTGTTATGGTTCATTTACCATGTTTATCGCTTAAAATAAACAGCAGGTCGCAATGACCTGCTGAGTCAGTCATAGACCCAGAAACAGATATACCCTAATGCAGCCCATGAAAGTCTACATGTGGCAAGTCCAGAAAACCACAGTTTCAGGATATTTTTCTGAAAGTGAAAAAAGTCTCTGCATTCCTCTTATTTTATTTATGAAAACAATTTAGACAACAGCCTGCCATTGTACAAAGCGATCCTAGACCTAAGGTGACTGTCATTCCCATACCATAGGGGCGGTGGGGTAGCCTAGTGGTTAAAGCGTTGGCTCGTCACGCCGAAGACCCGGGTTCGAATCCCCACATGGGTACAATGTGTGAAGCCCATTTCTGGTGTCCCCCGCCGTGATGTTGCTGGAATATTGCTAAAAGCGGCGTAAAACCAAACTCAGTCAGTCAGTCAGTCCCATACCATAACATACACTTAAGGTAGTTTTAGTGCTAAGGTTGTTTTGTACAATGGCACCCATATACTGATATATAGTCTCTGAGTTAGGAACCCTTTTTTTTGGCTATAAATATGTTCATTTCAGAGACTGAATGTTAGTACAGGGCCTGCTGAAATTGAAAACTATCAGCCCAAGAACAAATCTGTCTGCCTCGGAGCTACAAGCTGATGTTTATTACAAACAATGATTACAATACACCATTATCATGACCCATCCTCTGCTTCCTTTATGACATCACCATCTCAATCCCTATCAACTCAGAATGCACAGAACAACTTACTTGAGAGCTTGGCAAATTATAAGATCAACAGTGTTATTTGGTTCCACCATCAAGCGAAGACAGTTGACAACTACTAAAAACACAACTGAAACAGAATTACTATACTTGATGTCTTCTTTTGCTTTGTGGAGCTGAATGTTTAGAATAAACTTGAGACGGTCAAGGTCACTCTGCTCCTTCAGGCGACTCCTGTAAACACAAGCCAAGGTGTCCCCCAACAACTTTGTTCATATCGCATGTTAATATCAAAATTTATCTAGCCTCATGTAAGAATGTCGAGTTTTGATTGGTTCACGTGACTCTGATAAAATACCATGTACACCCGTCACGATACAAGAGTCATAATATCCTGCCACGCCTCGGTGACCGCGTGAAGTGAGAAAAGTGTGCATTGCCAAGCCTTTAGTAACGTGCGCTGCATTGAGATCAATCGATCAGCTGTTGTCAACATGGCATCTCACATAAATAAAAACAAGTCGATTCGATGAGTATTGTTTTCTTTTGATTTAGTAAAAACATTCGGCTAGATAAATGCGTTATCACGCAACTTATAATGATCATTTTATATATGGGTATATCAAAACGTTTGGTTCATACAAGTTAATATCAACATATGTTCATTATATACATGGGTATATCAAAACATTTGGTTCATACCAAAGTTATAGTCCATTTGATTTCATTTGAGACCGATGAATTGCTCACTAACACAATATCTAATAATTGCAACAAAACCAAATTTTGCACAGTCCCATGAAATCAACAGACCAACTCAGATGATTTGTATCATAATTTTGGACACCCAAATAAAAAACCCTGGAGCTGCCACACCCCTTTTCTTTAAACCCTGGATTTGCCCCACCCCTTTTCTTTAAACCCTGGATCTGCACCACCGTTTTCTTTAAACCCTGGATCTTCCCCACCCCTTTTCTTTAAACCCTGGATCTTCCCCACCCCTTTTCTTTAAACCCTGGAGCAGCCCCACCCCTTTTCTTTAAACCCTGTAACTGCACCACCCTTTTCTTTAAACCCTGGATCTTCCCTACCCCTTTTCTTTAAACCCTGGAGCTGCCCCACCGTCTTTCTAAAACCCTGGATTTGCCCCACCCTTTTCTGAAAAACCCTGGATCTGTCCCACCCCTTTTATAAAACTCTGGATCTGTCCCACCCCTTTTCTTAAAACCCTGGATTTGCACCACCCCTTTTCTTTAAACCCTGGATCTTCCCCACCCCTTTCCTTTAAACCCTGGATCTGCCCCACCCCTTTTCATTAAACCACGAATCTAGCCCACCCCTTTTCTTAAAAACCTGGATCTACCCAACCAGTTTTCTTAAAACCCTGGATCGGCCATAATGGGGCAGAAGTCTGTCCTGAACGTGTGAACAACTTACTCATGATGGAAATCAAAATGGACAGCATTGCAGTAGGCATGAACTTTCTTGTCAGTCCGGCTTGAGAGGTACAGGTTGGATTCCCATGGTGGCAGTAGTTTCTTCAAATGTCTCTAAAATAATACATTTCAGTAAGAAAAGGCAAATCATGATAAGGTTCTGCATGCAAGCAAGGGTCAACTGGTAGGAGGTGAGGTGAAATTGGGTTTAACATCATGCTTCAGAATATTTCGCTCATATGACGATGTGCATGCATGTGTATGTGTATGTGCGGCTGCTTGTACTAGCCCACACTTAAGCTGGTTTTATAGTGCTAGCCCACTGAGATACCATGTCGCAGTGAAGCATGAATATCCCACTCAGACACATTATACTGACACCGAGCCCACCAGTCCTTGGTGTACCCATCAATGCCGAGCGCCATGCAGGGACCAACAAGTACCATATTTTAACGTCGTATGGTATGACGCAGTCGGGGATCGAACCTGCGACCTTCCGCTCTCCGGGTGGACGCTCTAACCACTACACCACGGAGGCGGTCCAACTAGTAGGAAAATCAACATCAAGAAACTTATCTCTGTCTTAAAAGATATTCACATAAGAAGGCTCAATAACAATGTCTTATGATCATCATGTTCTACAATAAACTTTACATACTAATTGCAAGAAACATGTTACATGATTCAACACCATCCTTAGTACTAAAACTGCCATATAGCTGGAACAACATTGAGTATGGCGTTAAACAACACACAACATACCAACGATTATTCAATAGAAGCCAGAGGAATGTTACACTCACAGTGCATTGAACATTCAAAACTACCCACAAACTGATTCAATGACATTGTGTTCCAAAACGTCATCAATAATTTCTGCATACATCCTTTAGGTTACGTGAGCAGTGGGGTAGCCTAGTGGTTAAAGCATTCGCTTATTACGCCAAAGACCTGGGTTCGATTCCCCACATGGTTACAATGTGTGAAGCCCACTTCTGGTGTCCCCTGCCGTGATATTGCTGGAATATTGCTAAAAGTGGCGTAAAAATAAACTCACTCACGCACACTTTAGGTTACGTACTCAACAGCTGTGACTGATTAGGCCTATCCTGATCATAAGAGGTGGCCAAATGGAGAAGAAGTCGTAAGTTTGGAAACATTACCCCCCTCCACACCTCTCAGAATAAAATATGTTTTAACTAAACTAAACCAAATCACTCCAGTGCTTAGACTTGATTCATAACATGTCAAAGTACCCTGATGGATAAAAACAAGCCTGGGCCCCGTTTCACAAAGCTTATCAGGGGCGGATACACCTTTTGGAAAAAGGGGGGTGCACACTATTGAGAAAAGGAGGGGTGCCTGACACACACACACACACACACCCTCTGGATCCGCCTATGCTTATGATTGTAGCGCTACAACTGTCGTAACTCCTATATATACTTTAACATAGACTTACAAAAGTTGAAGAGCTGACATCGCTTTGTGAAACAGGACCCTGGTTAGCAACTATTTTGATGAATCAACTACAGGCAGGGTTGTTCTTTTCTGTCAAATACAAATTAAGCTGAATATATCATGCATACTTTTCATGTCATTGGGTGAAAGGCATGTTCAAATAAAATCCAACAAGTTCAATAGTATATTTTAACCAATGAGTGTTTACCTTTTGCATAAACTCACTCTTATTTATACAATAATTAATGACTCACACATGTGAGTCAACACGTTATTCACTCAATGTCAAACAGATATAAGTTACAGCATGTACAATATATTAGTGAGTGAATTTAGTTTAATGCCGCACTCAGCAATATTTCAGCTATAGTGCAGCTGTCTGTAAATAATCAAGTCTGGACCAGACAATCCAGTGATCAACAGCATGAGCATCGATCTGATCAATTGGGAACCAATGTCATGTGTCAACCAAGTCAGCAAGCCTAACCACCCGATCCCGTTAATCACCTCTTACAACAAGCATGGGTTATTGAAGATCAATTCTAACCCGGATCTTCACAGGTCTACAATATGTTAACATTTTTATGTGATGCTGTGAAGTGATCAAACTACAGTCTTTCAGCTGGGCAGAAGCTCAGTCCATAAAACCAGAGGTGTGTTCCAAAAGCTGTCAACATCTTCAAATGTTTCCTAATTAACAAAATCAGTCTGTAACACCATTTTGAAAACTGTGCCCTCTGACAGCAGAAGTTGATAGCTGCCAACATCTGCAGTGAACGCTCAGAAAGTACTTGCACACAGTACAGATCAAGGGGGCCAGGATGACTGATACTTTTGATTCCCAAAACGTCTGCAACCCACCTCAATAGTTCCTTGAACTGTCTTTACATCATGTCTGGCAAATCCACCAACTCGCTGGACTTGTATCCCGCTGGAGGAAACATTTCAAATTGATATTTCATAATATACATTTCTAAGAAATGTGCATACCAAAAAATACAATGAATTTCTTTTTTAAATTTGGTTTACAGATGCATGCAGGGTAACATGATAAGTGACAAAAATATGCATGATACTCAATGACTGAAATAAACATCTTCAGTTATCTGCAGTATCAAGTTCTTTTATGTCAAGGTCATAAAAGGGAGGTCACTCTCATTCTGTACCTAGCAAATCCATGCAAGGCCAACCAAACACACCAGTGCACCACCCCCTGAACTCCCCTTTCAAAATTCCTGGATCCACCCAGGCAGTCTACACAATAAGGAATAGGATAGGAATAGGAAAGCATTTAGACAATTTGAAAAACAGATAGGTGATCTCATTTAGGGACTGGCAGTCTTTATTGACTTTTCACTAAATATTTCTATTTTATGACAATGGTGTGAGTGAGTTTAGTTTTACGCCGCACTCAGCAATATTCCAGCTATATGGCGGCAGTCTGTAAATAATCGAGTCTGGACCAGACAATCCAGTGATCAACAGCATGAACAAAATCTATCTGCGCAATTAGGTACTGATGACATGTGTCAACCAAGTCAACGAGCCTGACCACCCGATCATGAATAGTGTCCTGGCACTGTAGCTCATCTCTTTATGCTGTCAACAAGTCTAAGTCTTGAAGACGTTGTGAAAGTTGCTGTCACACTGACATTCAAATACATTAGCATAAATACAGAGAAAGAATATAGATTTGAACAAAACATGTCACTATAATAGAGCTGCACAGGTACAACAGATATATACCATAGGTACGTTCCTGCATACCGACAACGATCCTTTCAGCATAAGTAGAACCATACATGCCAAATTTCAGCATCCCTTGTCTGCCGTTTTTAAGAGGAAAAGATCTTTTAAAATGAAAAAATAGACTTGACAGAATTTTATACATGCATAACAGCATATTTTGAGCAGAAATGGCAGAGCAGAGGCTATAAATAAGTTTCTTATTCGAGATGAACCTCTTAGACAAATTGAGATGTTATAACTGGTGTGACTACAGCTTCATCTGTCAAGTGGTTTCTACTGACACTGCATAAAAAAAATGGCTCTTGATTCCTTTGAACTTTTCAATATGGCCACTGGTAGCCATATTTGATTTTCAATCAAGATGTGTTGACCAAACTTGGTAATTCATAAGGTGACTATCTTACCAACCATGTTTAAGCATCTCGGGCATTTTAAGCTTTTGAAATGAACATTTCTTTTCTATTATGCTTGTATGACATCAAATTTGATGTGTTGAGATCCCACTGATATAACAAACCTCCACACATAATAGTGACTGATTCAGGGCAGCCACTGTCCAAATAATTCCAAATATGTAACAAAGACAAGTATGACTTATTTGCAATTATTAAGATGACGCTAATCTCCATTCTTAATCATCATCAGCTCTGCATTGTACATTGACTTGTCAGCCAATCCCTGCCACTCTGTCACTTTCATTAATTACTGTGTGTGACATTTATAACTTTAATTGGTCATCCCCTTGGCCGTGTTTACCATCACATCAATAAGTCCAAGACAATATCATTGTCTCTTTATCTGTCCATTGTTGTCTTTAACTATGCACTAGTATATGTTTACATCCATAATGTTAGTCAGGCCATTAGTCTAACTGCTTGTGAAAGGTTGAGCTGGAACTCTGCTTACCTCATTAATGTTTCATTATCAGACAATGACTGTCCTAAATCTACTGCTATGACACATAACATCAACCTAATCCATTGAGCCATTTCAAAAAAGACATTGAAAATTAATAATTTTCTTGAAGAAAATGCTGACATTGCTGCAAAAGTGTGAAAACATTTATACATTTTTAGCATTTAATAAAGTACCAGTATATCCAAATTTAAATTTTGTTTGCACTTCGCAATATTTCAGCTATGTGACGGAGGTATGAATCGTGTCAGGAGCACATACCACCCGTGAAGGTCCGGGTTAGAATGAGCCTTCTTTAACCCATGCTTGTTGTAAGAGGCAACTAACGGGATCGGGTGGTCAGGCTCGCTGACTTGGTTGACACATGTCATCGCTTCCCAACTGCGCAGATCGATGCTCATGCTGTTGGTCACTGGATTGTCTGGTCCAGACTCAATTATTTACAGACCGCCGCCTAATAGCTGGAATATTGCTGAGTGCGGCGTAAAACTAAACTCACTCACTCACTCACTAAACAAGTGACTGACATCATGATCATCATTCTACACTGTGAGTTCACCGTGAAGATCCAGGTTAGAATTGGTGTTCAGCAACCCATGCTTGTTGTAAGAGGAGCCTAATAGGATCGGGTGGTCAGACTCATGTTGACTTTGTTGACATATCATCATATCCCAATTGTGCAGATCGATGCTCATGCTGTTGATCACTCTTTAACCGTGCACCCATTCCTGCCTTTTATGGCAAGAATGGGTTGCTAATGGTACATATTAGTAACTACTACTATTCTGATACATAAGGGCCACTGCATGTTATTAAAGACCTGGTCGGACTTTATGTTTCAAATATGTTTTGTGACTGGCCTTTGATGCATACCAGAACAATTGTGGGTCAAGCAAACATGTGATTGATAACACTAACACACATCCAAAGTATTACCTCCTAATGTATGACACGAAGTGATGGAAATATATTCAACTGTCAAAGAAAATAATATATAAAAATAAAGGTGACTAATTCAACATTAAAATTCAAGAATTATCCGATTTCAGATACTTTATTTTATTGATATATAAGGAAACACATATCCACTGACCTATAACGTGTTCCAAGATACTGAAGAAACATAAGATATCTTCCCATAGTTAAGCCAATTCATGTTCTAATACTTCTGTCGTGACTGATAAAATATTTGTATCAATAACAATCAGAAAACACGTGCATACTCCAAACATAAATGTGAGAGGAAGTTTATACTTTTCAGACATGCGCAGTCTTTACCGGATGTTCAAAATGGAGTCGGCTTCGTGACAGCGAGGCATTGCAACGTGGCCGGATGATTAAAACCCAGATAATTGCGTGGTGTTTTTCGATTTAGAACATTTGTGTGCATTTCCAGGATCATTGACATCAAGGTGCCCATTTCACGTTAAAGTAAGTTATATAGATTTGACAGTATCGTCAACAATACCTGCTTCCCGATGCGGCCGAGGACGAAAGAATTTGTAAAATGGCGGATATGTGTGGGATAGACTGAATAAAATAATGACAGTTGTTGTCTAGTGTGTAATTGTTGGTTAAGGTCTCAGGGTAGGAACATTTCTGTAGAATTATCATAATACGTTTAAGTTTCCAATTTACAAATGTCTATTCTGAGGCTGCTGTGTCACAGTGTGAGAAAAGGTTGTATGACATTCGATCAATGGTGATCATTCATAAGCATGATTTAGCTAATTGTTGTGTGAGACTGCACCAGATATCATATGAGATAGATCCATCTATGAAGTCGGTTGCAGTTTATCTCTTTAATATGTAGGTTTAGTTGAGTAAAAGTTGGACCTTCGGTTCCCTTCCCTGTAAACCATTCCAGGAATTAATTCAGACAATTATCAGTCAGTGGTGATCATACACCATAGCATGATTTAGCTAATTGTTGAGACTGCACCAGATATCATATGAGATAGACCCATCTATGAAGTGGGGTGCAGTCTATCTCTTCAATATGTAGGTTTAGTTGTGTAAAAGGTGGACCTTCAGTTCCCTTTCCTGTAAACCATTCCAGGAATTAATTCAGACATTTATAAGTCTACCCGGGACAACTAATATGTAGACATGTTTTACAATTGTTCATGTGATAATCAAGACAACAGTGGATGTTCTTATGTATCCCAATACCCACACCACAATGATAACACAATCATAAAGAATGAAACATCCCTTTCCGTTCCTTATGGTTAATTGTAAGTTAATGTCAGAGTTAACTCTCTCATTTTTTTTGACAAATTAATTTGATGTAATCCTAAGTAATTCTAAATATTTAAATCATCTATTAGGTTTTTGTGGATGAAAGTGGCACACTAAAATGGAAACATTTAAGTGGTAATCACCAGGAAAATGAACACTAATCAGTAGCGGCTGGTTTGTTGGTTTGTTATGAAATTTATTAAACTATCAGGTCAGGGAAAACCATTACATAATATGTCAGGGAAAGAATAATATCCTAAACGATGAATTATCTACACCCATACTTGTGTATAATAGAATCAATTTGGGATTCTTTTCAGTAACAAGCATTTGCACAATGCAGAAGTAGTATCATGAACATATATTCTTAGGCATTATATTTTGACTTGGTATGTTTGTAAAACATTCAGTTTTAACTGAATATTTTATCAATAACCGATGGGGAGAGGCAACTGCAGTAATCACTAATGCGCAAACATTTTTTCTAACTTATATGTTAAATTATAAGTGGTTGTCATGGTTATATACCAGTTAGGAAGAATACAATCTGAGGTATAATGCTTGGATTGGTGTATTATTCCTGATTTGATATTGACCTGCGTGGTAAATTGTAGTACTTTACAATATTGATGCATCAAAATTAGTGCAGTACATGACAGCATGATTATTTGTTTGTTCATTTCTTTCAGTTCTTTAGAACAGGATGTCAGCCATCATTGAAGAGCCCCAAACACAATCAAAGCCTAATGTTATAGCAAGAGCGTATAGACATTTTAGTGAGGTGAGATATATTTACATATTGCAAACTGCAGTGCAGATTTGCTGAAATGCAAGTTTTCATTTTCATCTTGAGCATTTTGTTATGAAATGGAGTTCTGTTTTGTTCATCTGGAGCAATGTGAATTAGTTTCATGATTTTGTGCTACAGACAATGGTCTATGGTAGTTTCTTTACAGAAACCTCCTCCATCACAATGCCTGTAGGCTGGTGGTCTCAGTGATAGTGTTTTGGGGTGACCAATTATCAGGGTTATTAAAGTCAGATTAAGTATTTAATGCTTTGAAAAATCATGTTTCAATTGTACATGGTCCAGTAGCAATACACTGGAGACACAATGAAATATCAAATATTCAAGAGTTTCCAGTTAAACATCAATATCATGTGCACTATTTATTAATTGTGTCAAAAGAAGTAATTTATTACTGGATGAATAGTAATCCTGTTGTCATTAACATTTCATTTCAGTTTTATGAGAGACAAGCTTAGTAAAAAAGGTTACCAATGTCCTGAAGGGATAAGCCAGTCATGTATGAAGTCACTCATTGCATAGTTTGATTCAGATATTGAAAAGGGGGCGGTGGGGTAGTCTAGTGGTTAAAGCGTTGGCTCATCGTGCCGAAGACCCGGGTTCGAATCCCCACATGGGTACAATGAGTGAAGCCCATTTCTGGTGTCCCCCGCCGTGATATTGCTGGAATATTGCTAAAAGCGGCGTAAAACCAAACTCAGTCAGTCAGTCAGATATTGAAAAGCATACTATCAAGCTCAGTGGAGAGAAATGGGACAGGCTTTGTTAGTTATTACCATATACGTCAAGTTCATGTTTATATGTTTCAAGTTCAAAGATTCATTTAAAGCGCTGTTATTGTTTGTACACTTCAATTCCAAAGGACACACTTATGTTACTGAATGTCATTAATACAATACTGTCTCCATGCTGCAGCGTCAACAGTACTGGTTAGATCGGGCCACACCCCACAACACAGGAAGATGGGTTTTTTCAGTTGTCCTGGCAGCCCTGTATCTACTCAGAGTCTATCTTCTCCAGGTAAGTACAGTCATTATTCCATGTGACACATGCATTGAGACCTGTGAAGCTCCGAGGTTAGAATTGGTCTCCAACAACCATGTTGTAACTGTAGGAGGCGACTGACATGAAATGGTGGTCAGATTTGCTGACTTCGTTGACACATGTCATCAAATCCCAGTTGTGTATATCAATGCTCATGCTATTGATCACTGGGCTGTCTGGTCCAGACTTGATTATTTACAGACCATATGGTTTGGAATATTGCTGGATGCAGCATTAAACAACAAACAAAAATGCACTGAAATTTCACATAGTGTGAGGTGTTGCTCATGATATCTGTCAATTGTTTGTCTGGTCCAAATTTTTAATTAATGGACTCATGATATGGCCTGACTGTTGCTGAGTGACAGTGTGCTATCCACAGTCACCTCTAATGTCTGTGGGGGCGGTGGGGTAGCCTAATGGTTAAAGCGTTGGCTCGTCGCCGAAGACCTGGGTTCGAATCCCCACATGGGCACAATGTGTGAAGCCCATTTCTGGTGTCCCCGCCGTGATGTTGCTGGAATATTGCTAAAAGCAGCGTAAAACCAAACTCAGTCAGTCAGTCTAATGTCTGTGACCTGTGAAGATCCGGGTAAGAATTGGTCTTCAGTAACCCATGCTTGTCCTAAGAGACGATTAACAGGATCAGATGGTCAGGCTTGCTGACATGGTTGAGAAATGTCATCGTACCCCATTTGTGTTGATCAGTACCCCTGATGCTGATCACTGGATGTCAGGTCCAGCCTCGATTATTTACAGACCACAGCCCAGGGCGTATGTACGGATAAAAAATATGCACGATACAGAAGGACATATTTTGGAAAAAGTAGCAGATACGCACCACAGCAATGGTGTACGGTCTTAGAATCATTTACAGTTGTATTTATCCGGAAAAAAGAATTGTTTTATTGTTCATTGTTACCTGTTTACACAAGAGTAGCAATGTTGTGTGTCCCCCGCCGTGATATAGCTGGAATATTGCTAAAAGCAGCATAAAACTAAAACTCACTCACTCACTCACTTTTCAAGAAAGACAGGACATGGGGTAGCCTTTTGGTTAAAGTGTTTGCTTGTCACGCCAAAGACCTGTATTCAATTCTCCACATGGGGACAATGTGTGAAGCCCATTTCTGGTGTCCCCCAACGTGGTATTGCTGGAATATTGCTAAAAGCAGCATAAAACTAAAACTCACTCACTCACTCACTTTTCAAGAAAGACAGGACATGGGGTAGCCTTTTGGTTAATGTGTTTGCTTGTCACGCCAAAGACCTGGATTCGATTCCCCACATGGGGACAATGTGTGAAGCCCATTTCTGGTGTCCCCTGCCGCCGTGGTATTGCTGGAATATTGCTAAAAGCAGCATAAAACTAAAACTCACTCACTAAAACATGCTTGTCATAGGACTGGAAAGGCTTTTTTGCACACACAATCCCTACTTGTCCAAACACCTGAACACCACATTTTATGATATTTTGTGGTTCAATACCCTGATCCCTCCAAACCAAAATATTAAAACAGGGCAGGATGGCTTTGAGTCAGTATACTGTTCCTAAGTGGGGTAACTGTAAATCTAATGCACAGTATCTCAGTGGGCATCACTGTAAAACAGGCATGATTCTAGATGGTTACAAGCAGCCTCAGACACAAGCATGCTTGTCGCTACATTATTGAACTAATCCTGGTTGTCAACCATTGCATGTTCTGCCTAGCACTATGTCAGACACTATTGTATGTTAGATAAAAATTAGATTTCTCATGTGGTTGTTAATTAATGTTGTTGTTTTATATTTTTTCAGGGCTGGTATATAGTAACATATGCACTCGGCATCTACCTGTTGAATCTATTTATAGCTTTCCTTACACCAAAAATAGATCCTGCTCTTTTAGATGACAATGGTAAGTAATCAACCAATATCTTCCTTGCTTGTATCTTAGTATCTTAGAGATTTAGTCTTCTTAGGGAATGAGTGAATGCAAATTCGCATAAGTACAGTCATGTTAACAAAGAATTGCTGTAAGCTGTTCACGCTCAGTCGCTTTGTGCAATCCTTCTAGCTTGGAGTGCATCCAAATACTGTTCATAGTGAACAGCTGGCTCAAACATTTGACCAAGAAAGATTCTAAAATTGTACTGCATATGACCCAAAGGAAGAGCACTAATTGGACCAGAGCCTTTTGCTAAAATTATATATATATATATATGTATGTATGTTTATTTCATCGCAGATGATGGTCCGTCATTGCCAACGAAAGCAAATGAAGAGTTTCGTCCTTTTATGAGAAGATTACCAGAATTTAAATTTTGGTGAGTATTATATTCTTCATTTGTTGTAAGCAGTAGTCAGAAATTGCTGATTGCTTGGGTTCAGTCTTACACTTTGCCATGGTTTAGCTGAAGACATTGCAAGAGTTAAGCTCTGCAAATTTGCCAAGGTTTAGCTCTACAAATTTGCCAGGGTTTAGCTCTACAAATTTGCCATGGTTTAGCTCTACAAATTCCCAGGCTCTACCCTTATGCATTCTTATACATGTTGCCAGAGTTGTTCCTCACTCATTAACAGGTTTACTGTTTTGTCTTACCGGGGTTAGCTCTTCACATAGCCAGTGGGGTTATTGTTCATTTGTTCTTTTCTGTGATAAAGACTATTAGTTGTTGTTTGTAAGATATGCCTTATCCATTTCACATTTATCATTTCAGGTACTCTGCTTCCAAGGCCATAGTGGTGGCAATGATATGTACATTTTTTGATGCACTTAACATCCCTGTATTCTGGCCCATCCTCGTCATGTATTTCATCATTCTGTTCACCATTACCATGAAAAGGCAGATAAAAGTAAGTATAGGTCTCTTCAATATGAAGAATGAAAATCATCTGGTCAATGTCAGGATCCTGATGGGGCAGTGGAGTAGCCAAGTGTTCAGTTGCTCGGGTTCAGTTCCCCACATGGGTACAATGTGTGAAGCCCATTTCTGGTGTCCCCCATCCTGATATTGCAGAAATATTGCTGAAAGCGGCGTAAAACTATACTCACTCATTCACATTTTTGTTGACCCGTGAAGGTCCTGGTTAGAATGAATTTTCAGTAACCCATGCTTGTCGTAAGAGGCGACTAACGGAATCGGGTGGTCAGGCTTGCTGGCTTGGTTGACACCTTTCACCGGGTCTCAATTGCGCAGATAGATGCTCATGCTGTTGATCACTGGATTGTATGGTCCAGACTTGATTATTTACAGACCACCGCCATATAGCTGGAATATTGCTGAGTGCAGCTAAACTCACTCACTCACATTTTTGTTAGGATTTTTTTTCTATATATTTTACCGAATTTGAGGCAAAAATCCTTTCTGGACATTATTGGTTAAATGTCACTCAGAATTTAGATATGCTAAATGGATTGGAATTATAAATACATGAGAATTTAGATATGCTAAATGGATTGGAATACTATATACATGAGAATTTAGATACACTAAATGGGTTGGAATTATAAATACATGAGAATTTAGATATGCTAAATGGATTGGAATTATAAATACATTGTATGGCTTTCCATCTGTATACCTTGTTTACTTTCAACTTTATTTCCTCTTTCTTTTCAGCATATGATAAAATATAGGTATCTGCCATTCAGCCATGGAAAAGCAAAATACAAGGGCAAGGAAGATTCTGGCAAAGTTGTCTCCAATTAAATACACCAGACAATACAGGGAAGGACATCGTTGGGTCATCACCCCATCGACTGTAGAGACCATCGGTGCCATGATCTGTTCCAACAAATGTGTACAGAACTTTTAACTGTTGTCATAGTCAAATGAATTTGATGTCCTGGATGTTCTCATGAGGAGAGTTTGAAAGTTGTACATAGAGCTTGTGAGTTATCTCCCCAGGGTACGTTGTAGTTACCCCCACTGTTCATGTTATGGTTGGACAATGTACAAGGTTAAAGTCCTTGTGATTTGTTTGCTTTTAGAATGGAAAAGTACAAAAATAAATATCAGGTTCAACAATGGCTGTTTCTGTTTTGAAAATTTTAAAAAAATATACTTGATCAATCACCTTGCAGTGTTTTTTGTTCTATTCTTACACAATCACCATGTAAAGTTTTACTTTAAGGATTACGCTCAAGTTTGCTATTTTGTTTCTTGAAATGTTGATATACCCGTACAAGCTTGTTTTTGACAGAATATGTTGCAATTTAGTACAGGGACATGTACCCTGTAATGAAAATCAGGTAACTTCTCAATCAGTGTGATTGGTGTGTTATTCATGATGTAACAAATCTATGATGCCATTTGTGTCATGATACAGATCAGTCTTGTGCTACGATCGTTGATCCAATAAATATGTCTTCTTTTATAACATTCATAGCATATGGAGGAGCAACTCTAATGAGAAATATCCACTTGATATATAAAACAATCATTCTTTAAGCATCTGTTTTTAAAATAGATGAGCAGATATATTTGGGATGCTATTAGTGTGAAAAAGCTTCAATATTGGCTCAGTACATTGTATATAGTCCTATTTATGTCAGGTTGTTTGATGCTCAAATGTAGATAAAAAATTAAACATTTTCAGATGTAATTGTCATTTGATCTTTTAATGGGAAGAAGTAATGCAACAGTAATAACCAGAGTTTCTGTAAGTCTTATGAACAATGAATGGTAACATGCTCTGTTGATGAACTGAGGGAAGGCAAACTGTATGTAGTGTGTATCTGAACATTTTCATGTATGTTTTGTAAATGGATGTACAAATGGGACTGCTCTGTATCGTTGACCATTGGTTCATCCTACCATGTGATGTGGTGAATCCACAAAATATCCATCCTTTATACCACTAGTAATCAGAAATAATGAGTATGTAGTTTAAGATCTTGAGAATCAAGGGAATGTATCCCCGAGTTTGTGAAGGTTTAGTAAAAATACATGCCCCAAAGGATGTCAAATTTCACCCAATTCCCTTTTCAAAATATTTCCAGCCACGAGCATGAATGGTGATTGTCCTGTTTTTCATCCTACTTTGCTGTGAAATTACCACAAACCATCACATTAACCAGAGATAACACTGTATAGACACAAGCACTGAGAGAGCTGATCCAGTTTGAACATTCACATTGATGTAGGTCCGTGGCTTGCTGTTATATAATAACCATCCAAGTACGAGGACAGCAAGTGTGCAGTAATCTCTCCAGGATTTACCTCGCATTCCATACTAAGTGCCCTTGGCAGGCAAATTAGGATATAAATGTTATTTTGTTCAAAGTGGGATTATTTTTAACATTTATATTTTCTTATATTCAGAATACTTTACTATTGCTTTCTGTGTAGTAGTATGAAGCTTAAGAACCTTTTCCAAAGGTCCTCTTATCAGTGAAATACCAGTGTCTGCAAAAGTGTAAGCTGCCCGAGGAAATGTATTTGTCCGAAGTATACTCTGCTAATTAGAACTGCAAGTATAAAGATAAGCTGTATCCAAGAAAAATGTTTCAACAATTCTCATTTCATCATGATGCATCATTAACTACAGAGTTATGTGATGCATGAAAAATCTAAATTTGTCTTCATACAGGTCCATATTCTATAAAGGAGCTATATTCTGTCAATAAGCAGCATATTTTTGTCTTAAATCACATATTCTGAAGCTAATTGTCCAAAATACTGATTCTTCAGTAAAGGGTGAAAAGGACATGTCACTTTTTATTCAGTGTGTCAGTGATTTTATTGCCAAATTCTTTTTCATGTTATCTTTGAACTGACATGTTTGATGAATGGTTTTGTATCAAAGACCATCAGTGTGTTTCCAGTTGAATAATATAAAGTGTTTCTCCCTTGTAGATCAGAGAAAAATGATACCAGGAGACATTTTTTCTTTTGTGCAGCCTCACTAGATTCACTAGGTTCCAGTTCTTGATAAAAAAAGTAGAAAGCTTAGTAATATATACACATATGTATGTCTAGTCAAGAAACTGATTTTATAGTAAAGTTTAATTTTGATTTTAATTTTTAATGTAATTTTCGCTTCATAGAAAATGTGAATGTATCCTCTTTCACAATATATGTAGATAGATATTGGTAATATCGGCAATAGAAATTAGCCTGGAATGTCTTGTTGGCACAGACTAGCATGTTAGTAATACCTTCTATTCCTGGAATAGATACACGTTTCTTTGAGTAGATGTACGTTTCTAGTTGCTGCTCACCCATAACCGGTTTTTAGGTTGATGTTTAGATAACCAGATCTGATATTTTGGTGAAATATCGAGACCATTGTAATGGGAGATGAGAATCCCAGCTGTTTGATTGTATGTGTGTAGGTACACCACGGAGGCCATGCTTTCAAATGTCTCAGATCTGCCATCAAACTATGCATCATCACTGTTTCCTGCAGAAAGAAAATATACTACACATAAGAAGTTAAGGAACAAGACGTTAACTCTGGTTTTAAAGAATCAGATGTTCTTAACTTCCTTTGAGCGAAATGTTTTCAGAGATACTGTTCAGATTAAAATGTTTAGATTTGTGTGTTCTAGGATACCATTTGAAGAGTCAGTAAATGTTGATTGTTTAGTGGAATGTTTAGGGATTATGTAATGTAGTGTTACTATACATGATGATCTGGTGAAAAAGTACAATATTCATGGATATTGTCTTGTATTTATGTTCAATAAATGTAAGAAATTTGAGATGATTCAGGAAATACAGTATTTACATCAAAAATATTATTTTGGGTGAACAAGTCATTAACAAGTGGTAACAGGCTTGCGTGTGACAGACGATGACTGAGCCATATGTGTGATCGTATGGTTCCTGCCTCATGTACAGAGATGAATGCCATAACACATGTACATAAACATCACTAATATCAGATTATAAAATATTGATATCTGATTCTCTTTGTTTGTTTGTTCTTGATGGACCAGGACAGTGGAGTGGCCTAGTGGTTAAAACGTTCGCTCGTACCGCTGAAGAGTCGAGTTCAGTTCCTCACATGGGCATGTGTGAAGCCCATTTCTGGTATCCCCCATCATATTGCTGGAATAATGGAGTGAAGGACAGATCTGCATCACTTAAGTCTGTCCTCGGTGGGGGCAGTAGGGTAGCCTCGTGGATAACACGTTTGCTTGACACGCCAAAGACACTGGTTTGATTCCCCACATGGGTACCATGCGTGATGTCCATATCTGGTGTCCCCCACCATGATATTGCTGGAATAATGGAGTGAAGGACAGATCTGCATCACGTAAGTCTGTCCTCGTTTGGGGCAGTAGGGTAGCCTCGTGGATAACACATTTGCTTGACACGCCAAAGACACTGGTTTGATTCCCCACATAGGTACCATGCTGGAATATTGCTAAAAGCGGCGTAAAACCATACTCATTCAGTCTGTCTGTCCTCCCATATCACGGTGACTGGAATACTGTTCACAGCAGCCACAAACCCTACTCATTTACCTTTGACAGTTCTCACAGGTCAAGAAATTATGAAAGTCCCTTTGGACAAACAGGGTCTACATAATATAAGAAATGTAAAATACTTTTTATTTATCAAATGTATTTGCAATAAGTGCCCTTCTCCAGAGAGTAGGTTTAGTTGTAAACTGCACTCAGCAGTATTCCAGCTGTAAATAATTGAATCTGGTCCAGACAATCCAGTGATCAACCGCATGAGCATTGATCTATGCAATTGGGAACCAATGACATGTGTCAACCAAGTCAGCAGTCCTGACCACCCGATCCCATTTGTTACCTCTTACGACAAGCATGGGTGGCTGAAGACCAATTCTAACCCGGATCTCCACTGGTACCTTCTCTAGCAAGTGCCCCCAGACAACTTTTGGACCAAACTGCAATTAATTTTTTCAGCATGCCTTGCTAATACCAACAATCCATTTGTGCTTGGGGAGAAATTACAGGCATAATTGCAAAAAGAAGTAGTGTGGACATAGTAGAAAGGGCATGTAATTCTCCTGGAAGTACGATTTGTTTTCATTTGAAATAATTTCACTTCTAACAGATCCCTAAGAACAAAATAAGTCTACCATAATTTGGAGTGTGACCATGACCCTACAAAGGTCACCTTGAAGTTGATGAGATTAAGAACCCACGGGGGGAGTATAAGGGGCTGCAATTCATTGTGCAAAGTTTTATCCCTTTGGCAAGCCAGAAACCTATGATTCTGAGTTCAAATCCAGTTTCACGCTAGCAATGTTTTTTGGTTTGTTTGCACCATATCCCATACTCATTGGTTTTCTTTCCAGATCCATGATACAAATGTTCATTGCACTTCATATGCTTATGTAAAGCAGGGTGCAATTTAGCCACAAACAGGTTGCACCTTTGCAAGTTAATTTTAGCTGGTGCAAGTAACATTTACCACCAGGTTGCATCCAGTGCAAGTAACTTAAAGCTTCAAAACATAGTAAATCATCATAGCAACAGTGTTAATAATGAAACTAAGCTGTTCATTATTTGATTAAACCTTTTTAAAGCTGAATTATGTTTTTTCTCTCATTGAAAGTTTCATTATGATAAAAGGAATTGAAATAATCTGTTGCACAGTGCATTAGTAACTTTTTAGCACTTTTAGATTTGGTAAGATATCTGTTTTCTTAGATGTTTTTGGGGGTGCAACCAATATTTTGAAAGTACAACCCAAAGTTTGCAATCTCTTCAAGGCAAGCTAAATGACACCCTGAGTAGTATACGGGACCAGGTCCCATAGCCCCATTGTGTATACTACTCCCTGTAAAGTGCATGTGTCATGATCAAACAACACAGGCAACATGATTCTCTTCCAAAGATGCTTTCCTTCAAATACATGTACTTATTATGACAAGACTGCATCGTTGATTCCAACCTGCTAAGTTCATATACTCATGGAAACAAATAAGGGAACACATGAAAGTACAAGTGTTCCTTTATTTCTTGATTTTTCACCAACAGTGCAATAGATACCTTGAGAAGAAACCCTGGAAAAGAATACAGGAACACTTATACTTTCATGTGTTCCCTTATTTGTTTCCATGAGTATATATAAAAGCATAGATATTTGAAGGTCGTGTTTCAGTTTTTGCAGAATTACAATTCATGTGTATTTTGGCAGAGTTGTCAGTGCAGTATATTTGAAAATGTAGACTGACATGGAAAACACTGTTGCTCCGTGTAAAGTCAAAATATAAATTGTTTATAGGGAGCAAAACAGAGAGATGGTTACCACAGCTAAATACATACCTTAACTTGCACCCATAATCACTGCCTATTAATATTATGCTGATTCGATATTGTACGCATATTTTAGCTGGTACCCATGCTTGTCATTAGAGGTGAGTAACGGCATCTGGTGGTCAGGCTCGCTGACTTAGTTGACATGTCATTGTATCCCAATTGCGCAGATCAATGCTCATGCTATTGACCACTAGATTGTCTGGTCCAGACTCGATTACTTACTTACCACCATGAAATAACTTGCTTGACAACGACATTAGAATCTATGTCAAAATGTCGCCTATACAGAATAAAGAAGTTGTATATCCATAAAAATAGTCCTCATTCTTCACCATGATATAGCTTGAATACTGTAGTGAGTGAGTGAGTGAGTTGGGTTTTACGCCGCTTTTAGCAATATTCTAGCAATATCACGGCGGGGGACACCATAAATGGGCTTCACACATTGTGCCCATGTGGGGATTCGAACCCGGATCGTCAGCGTGACGAGCCGACGCTTTACCCATTAGGCTACCCCACCGCCCCTTGAATACTGTAGAGTAGCATTCAACAACAAACAAAACAAATGGTACCCACACATAGCATGGCTTTCCTTTCCTGCTGTGTGATGACAGTCTGTAAATAATTTCATTTCGGACCAGATAAACATTGATTGACATGAACAGCTCACATCACCAACAGACCCGTGAAGGTCCGTGTTAGCATATTGATCTTCAGTGGTGGTGGTGGAATTGGGTTTAACGTCGTGTTTGAGAATATTTCGCTCATATGGCGACGTGCATGCGTGTGTATGTGTATGTGCGGCTGCTTGTACTAGCACAGACTGAAGCTGGTTTTATAGTGCTAGCCCACTGAGATACCATGCCGCAGTGAAGCATGAATACCCCACTCAGACACATTATACTGACCCCGAGCCGACCAGTCCTTGTTGTACCCATTAATGCCGGGCGCCAGGCAGGGACCAACAAGTACCATATTTTAATGTCTTTTGGTATGACGCAGTCGGGGATCGAACCCGCGACCTTCCGCACTCCGGGCGGACGCTCTAACCACTACACCACGGAGGCGGTCTGATCTTCAGTAACCCATGCTTGTAAGAACCAACTAACAGGATCGGGTGGTCAGGCTCGCTGACTTGGTTGACATACATGTCATCAGTTCCCAATTGCGCAGATCAATGCTCATGCTGTTGATAAATGGATTGTCTGGTCCAGACTCGATTATTTACAGACCACTGCAATATAGCTGAAATACTGCTGAGTGCTGGCATAAAACTAAACTCACTCACTCACATCACCAACACTACCCAGCCTGCACTTCCCATCAACAGTGTCAGACCCCACCACACAGACAACAACACAACCTGGAAAATAGATGAGGCATTTACTTCATTTAACATAAATTCTATAAACATTTCATTAAAACCAGTTTGTCACTCACAATGCAAATTTATTATCCCTTCCCATGGGTCATGATCAGCTTTCATGTTTTAGCCACAGATACTTCATCAAAAAGCTTAACACATTTCAGAAATTACACTTGGAACACATGGCACAAATAATTCAACCATGATCATTTCATTTCACATAACAGTCGAACCGTGACATTGCCACTACATATGACTGATCATAATTGAATTTCCATTACCATGGTTACAGACAATTAGATAACCATTGTAACAAATAAATCATCCCCTCTGTTCATGGGTTTCAGACTGTAACAATGTCAGCACCCACACATAAAGTAATAACAAAACCTGTATCATACATTTCACGATTTCACATTTTGGACCTACTGGCTCTCATTCTTGTTTTAGTATTTTAACATTTTACTAGATAGTCCACTTAATTTCCTCAATCAGCTTACAGTTAGGAAAAGGCTGTTTGGTACAAAACCTAATATTAATTATTTTTTTCGCATTTCACATTCAAATACTTTTCAAAAGAAGCTACATGTCATTACAGTATAACTATATGAATACAAGAGAATATTTAGCTTTTGAATAGTATACATGCATTTCTACATATCAGTTACCTTTCTGCAATAGCCATGGTGCAATACAGACAACTTAATATAACACTGAAAATAATTTTTGACTGTTTAAATCATCAACTGTTGTTTCATATGCATATTTTTTAATTTATTTAAATACATGTCGGTTGTTAATGCCACACTGTACGATGGCATTTGGTCCATCATAGAGAGACTCGTAAAGGCAAATATATACAACATTAAAACTCCATTTTCCACCAGGTTTTAGTCTCTGATCGGTTGAATCAAAATATGAGGAAACCGTTGCTTAGTTTCATCAGTAAACATCATACGTTGCTATGTTACCTTCCAACTCCTAAATGCCCATCAAGCATAAAAAAGAGCCCTAAACCTACATAAGTATTCTTGGACACAAATTAGATTTGTTCATACCAAAATCTCTGAGGTATTTATCATTGAATTCTTCAGTGTCTATATCAGTACAAGATGTGGTTACAGTAGCTTACAGTAACCGCATCTAAATTTCTAATTATGCTCACTGATTTAAATATTTAACAAGACATTTTTATTCAAATATATGCCAATATGTGTTTTAATTACTTTCCTTTCATATGAATACTTCAATTTTTTCTTGTCAAGGATTCTCAATCAAAACAAAAGCATGGTGTACTTAAACAAGATGGCAACAAGGCTAGTTCATGGTTTACACAGTACCTCAATTCAAATTTTAATTTTATTAAATAACACATGTTCTGCTCAAAAGAATATTAAATAACATTTCATATGACAACAGTTAATCTTAATAGTAACACAGAAAATTAAAGTTATAATACAAATGAACTGAATGTTTTTGATTGATAGATTAACTTTGGTAAATATGAATCAGGGTTTTTTCAACTTCTCCCAAAAGAGTAACGATAGGACTATGAAAGAATCAGGTATACTATATATTTTAGGAGGTAAGTGAAGAAAATATTTGATAGATATATAGCTTCTGGAACTATTTACACAAATTAGAAATATACAGGTGCTGTTAACTCTAAACCTCGAAGCCATCAGTAGTTATATACAGAAAAGCTGATATAATTATCACATGTGTTCTAAATTCTAAAATGTAACATTGATTAGTAATATATACTCAGGAGCTCATTCTTTAGCATTTTAGCATGCAGCCAGAAGCACATCTCTTACTATAATAAATAAATTTTCTGCATTTCGAAGTTTTCACATGGAAATAACTGAAATCTTTCAGAAAGAAATCAATATTTACATTCAAACAAACAAAAACTCTTTCGAGGAAGGTAGACAAATCATGTCTCATATAATGCTTTGTTTATGATAAATACTACTGTTTCCTTATTGTTTTGGCAAAGGGAACTCCCTTTTCTTCAGCCATACTTGGGCATGGGGAGGAGGGGAGGGTACAGACACATGACCCTTAATTTCAGATCAGTCGGTAAAAGAATATAATACTTGAAATTTCACAAATATTTTTCACATTTTTGCTTAGGATTCATCATAAATTGTTTTTTCCGTCAGTATATAAGATTCATTTTAAACAGGGACCATGACAGAATGTGAGTCTTTCGGGTAAGCAGAATAAATAAAAGAATCCTTTTCATTTTTTTCACATTTTTATATTTCAGTGTTTGCAGACTATTAAACAAGTTGTATAAAATGTCTATCCCTGCCAGAGATAATGAATTCTAAAGAGAAACAGGATACAAGGACTCCTATAATCTATATTCTTTTTCACCTTACAGAGAAATTAGTATGTGTTTCTGTAGAGAACCTCTACCTATTGGCTGTTACAGACTTTGCTAAGATTTAGTGGGCTATTGTCATGTGACACAATGTACAATACAAAGCACAACCCATGAAGATATCACCTGTGTTTTGGGGGGATTTTGACAATCATTGTACATCTCTCATGGTACATAACGCATCATGACAATCATGGTACACAATGTATCACACCCTTAATGGTAGATAACACATCATGACAATCATGGTACACAATGTATCACACCCTTAATGGTAGATAACACATCATGACAATCATGGTACACAATGTATCACACCCTTAATGGTACAGAACACATCATGACAATCATGGTACACAATGTATCACACCCTTAATGGTAGATAACACATCATGACAATCATGGTACACAATGTATCACATCCTTTATGGTACATAACACATGACAATCATGGTACACAATGTATCACATCCTTTATGGTACATAACACATCATGACAATCATGGTACACAATGTATTACACCCTTTATGGTACATAATGATTCATGACAATCATGGTACACAATGTATCACACCCATTATGGTAGACAATGCATCACATTATTCTTGGTACCCAGTGCATCATGACAACCATGGTACACAATGCATCATGACAATCAAGATACAATGCATCACCATAATCAAGGTACATGTACACAGTGTACCACACCCTTTATGCTACACAATGCATCATAACAAACATGCTACATATCACATATACATTTAGTATCTGGTACTTTCATAAGGATATTACCTTTATTCCATGTCCAAACATTAATTATAATGTGGAACTTTTGGCCAAGAAATGTTCCCAAGAGATAAACTTTTACAGAATTAAGCATTTTAGTATGTATTAAATATAACAATTACAAAAATAATACAAAGGATAAATGTATGATGAAGGCCCTTTCGGTGCTCTAGAAATGCAAAACTTCAGAATTATGGAGAAATCTTCAACATGTTGAAGAAACTGCTGGTTGAGTCCTTTCAAGCTTGGGGGATTAATGTTCTACGTCGTAATATCAGACTCAGGGCATCATCTGTGTTACATCTATCCAAGTAGTTTTTGTGAAAAGAGTATTTTAATACTTCAAGAGCAAGATTTCTAGGTATATGGACCTTAATGTCAACCAAGGATTTTCTTGTTGCCCATTACATTTCTTACAAGCTGCAAGCAGTATATTCTTTTGTTAAAACATAGTTCATGTAAATCAGACAACTGGTAACATGATAGACAAAGTGCCTCAATCAGATCTTTGATTAAAACAGAATTCTTAACAATGCAAAGCCCCTTTACCCAGTGACCGTGTACATATGTACCAATATCATCATGATCGAATACATTTTTTAAATTAACAGCTCGTCTCAACAAGCACAGACTTACATTCAACAAGGCGCTGAATAATTATATATATGTTCCTGGAACAGTAAAAGATTCCTTCTATGTGAACTGCAAAAGTCTTTCTCAATCTCATTGTAGGGTATGTTATATTTGGGATTACACTTTCTTAGTAAAGTACAGATTCTAGTACTTTTTGGGTTGAGTCCCATCCGGGATTCAAACCCACACCTTCAGAGTCAGGCACCTAATCGCTAGCACACAATGTCAGACGCCTAGACCGCTCAGCCACTGCGTGGACTTTGTGTACCCCTCTGATAAGTGTTAATTGGCACGGCTCCCACGGCCGAAAGCTATGAAAAGTACTAGAATCTCTACTATACCAAGAAAGTGTAATCCCAAATATAACATATGTTACATTTGACCACTTTCTAAAAATGGCATTGTGTATTTCATAGTTTTCGGCCTTTGGAGCCGTGCCAATTAACACTTATCAGAGGGGTACACAAAGTCCGCAGTCTAGACTACCAGTTGTCCGACTTCCATTTTTATGTGGAAGCCGCAGTGGCTGAGCGGTCTACGCGTCTGACTTTGTGTGCTGGCGATTAGGTGCCTGACTCTGAAGGTGTGGGATCGAATTCCGGATGGGACTCAACCCAACAAAGTACTAGAATCTGTATGTTACTCAGAAAGTGTAATCCCAAATAAACCATGTTACATTTGACCACTTTCTAAAAATGGCATTGTCTATCTCATTGTAGGGCTCAATCATGCTTCCTCAATACTTGTTCATTTACAGAAAGAAATTAGTTGTAAATGATAAATTCCTTGTACACACTGATATCAAGAGCCTTTTTACTGTTTGTGTTGGCTTGTTTGCAGAGATGTATTGTATTGGGAGTAAAAATACTATCTCAATGCTAAAGAGATGCTTCAGAGAGTAAAGATTTGTTGTTAATATCTTAATGTCTACTGATAAAAATACATGACATTAAACTTTATTTTATTTTGCTATAGCTAGTGAACAGAACATCCACATAAGGTCTTTTCACAATTAATGCAGAATAGAAGTCCCTCTGGACTGAAATCTTAAAATAATTCACAAAGCTAAAACTGTAACATTTTCAAATAGATTGTTGTTCTTGAATATCCACAATAAAATGATTTTAAAAAATAAAACTCAAGCACCAATTGGACAAAAAGTAAAGATTCCAACAATTTGAATCTATTGCTTTCACGATTAAAATCACATGCATTCAATGAATGTTTGGTCATTTTTTTTTCACCACTGCCTCTTCTCCAAGCTTCAGGCGAGCAAAAGCAAGCAGACACCAAGCTGACCTTGACCACTTCATTTGAAGGTCATGCAGATTTATCCAGTAAGGAGCAGGGAGTGCTTCTTTTCTGTATGACGGTCAGTGCCGATCATTTTGCATGACTTTGGGGACTGAAGTCACATTGTTCCAGCAGTCAGAACCAGACGTGGACTGTTTGGGGATTTGGGAAATCTATTACCATAACATGATCCAGTCAACCGTAAGGGAGAGAGGGAGAATGACAAGTAGCTGCTCTTAAATGTTTGCTTTCATATCATTCAGCCTACATTCATTGATAATAAAATAAACATTCATAAAATATCTATCATATTAGTGATTTTTCAGATTGGGTATTAAAATCATTATTCATCTCCCTTGAAGTCTGGACCTGATATGTTATGCACTGGTATCTAGTTCAAATGACTGCTGTTGGTTGGAGTTGACAAAATCTCTCTTAAGACGTTATCTTTCAAGATTGAATCCAGGGGTGCCATCAGGTCCTTTCGGCTGACGAGACACGGCATTGTCGGCTGGGGATACCTCAAACTTTTGGACCAATCCAGCAGGTCTGTAAATGAAAAGACATTTCCAAATATGCTTTCATATTCACATGGAAAAAACAGGTTTCAAATTTAGATCAATTATAGAGTATATTGAGTGAGTGAGTTAGGTTTTACGCCACCTTTAGCAATGTTCCATCAATACCACGGCTGGGGATACCAGAAATGGGCTTCACACATTGTACCCATGTGAGAAATCGAACACAGGTCGAGTATATTGAACACTGTGGGGATTACAATAGGTCGCCTGCAACCTATTCTGGCCATAAGAAGCAACCTTATGGTTGTTGTTTTTTGTTTTACTCCGCACTCAGCAATAGTCCAGTTATATGTCAAAAGTCTGTAAATAATTGAGACTGGACAAGACAATCCAGTGATCAACAGCATGAGCATCGACCTACGGAATCGGGATATGATGACATGTGTCAACCATGTCAGCAAGCCTGAACACTCGATCCCGTTAGTCGCCTTTTACAACAAGTCTGGGTAATTGAAGACCAATTGTAACCCAGATGGCGAACTTATGGATCAGACTGAAGCTGGTATTGAATTTGTCAGTTGTACTTGATCGCTATATGTTCCTCAAATTTGTCCATTTTCCAAATTTCCTAGACCCATGCTTGTATCATAACTTAACAATCAGCTCAAATGACTCAAAGCTCTTATGGATAAACCTCTATGACATTATGTAGTGGCCACAACAAAAGACTTCATCATCACACATTTCTTTTTTGAGAAACTTGTAACTTATCAATGAGCCCTCTTATACATGCTAAATTCCTTGTCCAGAATAATGTCTAGACCCTTTGGTTCTTGTGTTTGTATATTTGTTTCTTGCTTAATGCTGCACTCGGCAGTATTCCAGCCATATGGCAGCAGTCTGTCAATAATAGCGTCCAGATCAGACAATCCAGTCATCAATTATGAGCATCGGTCTATGCAGTTGGGATACGATGACATGTTAGTCAACTCTTACGACAAGCATGGATTGCTGAAGACCAATTCTAACCCACTTCTTCACGGGTAATGTTTTGTAAATAATTATGTCTGGACCAGACAGTCCACTAACTTACACCAAGAACATCATTCCAAATGATTGGGATAGAATAACATGTAGTCAAACAAATCACCAAGTCTGACCACCCAATCCACATCGTCAGGTGATAACAAGCATAATTTGCTGGTCCTAACACGTCAAGGAGTAAGATGATACATCAGTACACAAGTTGTGCATGCTTCATGGTGATATGTCAGACAAGCATGAATACCTCTCATCTCCCCTGTCCTGCCTCCACGTCATTAGCTGATGGTTCTTCCAAACTTCCAAAGATCCTCAGTCTCGCTTGGGCATATTCAGCTTCACGCTGTTCCAGAGTTTTCATTGGTTTGGCTGCCTGATTGCTGAAAACAAAGTGGCTGGTTTACCAGCTGCTCACACAAGAGAAGGGTATGACCGAAACGATGGGACAGACTAACAGTAAGGCCCAAACTGAAGTCAGGTATATGGCCTTCTTTTTCAGCTTGTTTTACAGATTTGTCCCTGAACAATTCAACGGGAAAACACACACATAAAAACATGAAACCTGACATGACAAGGCAAGGTACATGGATGTAAGCTAGTAGCTCTCACTGTCATCACTGAACTGTCATATAATTGATGTTAAATCAATGCAGAGGTGGCACATTTGGATGGCCAAGTCATCACATCACTGTGTTACTAATCCAGTAAATATAGATAGTCCAGTCAGGCTTGCGGGTTCAACTGACTCATTACAGCCCATACATTAACATTAAAAGCTGTCATACATTTTGTACACAGAACAGTATGGTCTGGTTATCTCCTATTACAGGCTACTACAATAACATGATTGAGCAAATCAGTGCTCAAACAGTAATACATGCTATTGGTGCATGTTGACACACATAAACTGCTCCCCGACCGCGTCATACCAAAAGACTCCAAAATATGGTACTTGTTGGTCCCTGCCTGGCGCTCGGCATAAATGGGTACAACAAGGACTGGTCGGCTCGGAGTCAGTATAATGTGTCTGAGTGGGGTATTCATGCTTCACTGCGGCATGGTATCTCAGTGGTCCAGCACTATAAAACCAGCTTCAGTCTGGGCTAGTACAAGCAGCCGCACATACACATGCATGGAAGTCATATGTGCAAAATATTCTCACGCACGACGTTAAACCCAATTTCACCTCACCTCACATAAACTGCTAGAACCTCATAACTCAACTTTGCAAGCAAAGGAGCTAGGTGAGGTGAAATGAAATGGGGTGTAAAACCGTGTAACATCACAATTTGGCACTTATGAAGCAGCTTGCAAGACATGTTGTACTAACATGCTTGTACTAATCAGTTTTATAATACTAGCCTACAGATGAACTGTTTGACTGGCATTTTAGAAGTTGATGAATAAGGTATGATACTTTATGGACAACAACTTCTTTATTATATTATGATGCGACGTTTCATTAAAGATTCTTTTACCGTTGTCAATCAAGACACACTGTTATCCATAAAGTATCATACCTTTCTCAGCCTACAGATATACCATGCTGCAGCTCATGATGGCAGGTGCTCTGACCACTAGACCATCAAGTACTGGTTACTTTGAGGGAAACATATAACAAAACTCATGTACCTGTTAGTTGCATTCACAGTTTTGGGAGACACAGTGTCCCTCTTCAGTATTCGGACTTGAGGCTGGTACTCGGTTCTAGCTGTGTCTTCTCTCATGCCAGCTGCCAAAACTGAGGCACTGAATTTCAGAAACACAGGGAAAAAAATTGTCAATGCTTTTACTAAAAGAATGGTCTTTTATATGGACTAGAGCTTAAAGATTGATTGAATAATATGCACTGAAAGCTTGCATGAAATATAACATTCATAAACATCCCGGATTTTACACTTCAGGTACTTAGAAGTACTTAACTTAACCTTAAAAATTCTATTTCATCCACCATGTGCCCCATTTTGAACAGAAATAAGAACATGTATATCCAAGAGTGTATTCAGTCTACAATTTTTTATCAGCATCTGAGAATCAGACACACAGTCCTCAACTACTATGGGAGTTCCCTCTTCTGCTGATTGGTCTAGTATCAACTATCTTTGCGAAACAAATCACAACTGGTTTATCTAGGATTGTCTTGCCTGGAAAATTGAGAAAATTCACTATGTTATACAAATTGGCATTTTTGTAATTGCTCTTAATTTTTCAGATTTATCAGCGTTTAAGCATTACATTTTAACTTTGCATTCAAAGGAATACTGTTAAACTAAAGAGTGAAAGACTGTTTCTTTAACATGGTCCTTATACCAGTGAAACATAAGTCACCTCCAAACATGCTGAAAGGCAATAACCATTACTAATAACTAATTAGTACATGATCACAGAGGGGTACACAAAGTCCGGGGTCTAGACTACCATTTTTTTTGTGAAAGCAGCGGTGGCTCAGTGGGTAAGGTGGCTGACTTTGTGTGCTGGCGATTAGGTGCCTGGATCAGGGTGTGGGTTTGAATCCCGGATGGGACTCTACCCAACAAAAGAACTAGAATCTGTATTTTACTGAGAGAGCATAATCCCAGATATAACATATGTTACCAAATTCTTAAAAAGAAATTTATAAAACTTGCTTTACTCTCATGAAGCTTTAGGAGACATTATCATTGCTTTATAATAATTATAATAAATATCACTGACATCTTTTGACCAAAGAAAATACATGATGTTTGTTGAGATTCTTGAGAGGCATACAGAAGTTGGTGTTCAAGTATAAGACAAAATATTATGGATGTCAACTTCTTTTTATTGCATGCACAACGTTTCTGGGCTTTTCCTTGTCCCTTCATCATCCACCTGATGAAGAGGCAAGGAAAAGCCCAGAAACGTGTTTACGATAAAAGGAAGTTGACATCCATAATATTTTGTCTTATACATGATATTAGATACTTTAATTCCTTGATATTAAGTTTTCATGAATAAAGATTCACAATCGTTAATATCCATGAACCGTGTCACATTTGCCTCATAATGTATTCTGTGTAGCCTTAGAGTTATGTCATATTTTAAAACAAATTTCACATGTTTACAAGTTTGTTATTTAATGCCACACTCAGCAATATCCCCACATATGACAACAATCTGTAAATGGTCCAGTCAGAACAAAACAATACAGTGATTACAGTTGGTACTTGATGACAATAACATGCATCAAAAAAGTGAGCAAGTCTGACCACTTAATTCCAGTCATTTGACTCTTGTGACAAGTAACCCACATTTTCACATGGCCCATTTAAATTCCTCTTATTGATACACAAAAATATCACTACTAAACTCAATATTCCGTGTTTTCAGAAGAACTTAAGAATTTGACAAGCTAGAAAACATCACCAAGTAATTTAAAATATACTTGTGTTAAGATGCTGATAACTTACGTGGCTGTTTTTGGAGCTTTAACTTTCATTTCATCCAAACGCTTGTCCAATATCTGAAACATGACACAAAACCAAAGTCGCAAGGAGTTTGTCAAAAGGAAAGGGCACAGGTATATTCTTAATTGACATATTCTGTCATTTTATCGACAAACTCTGTTACACTATACACAGCGGAAATGACACTTCACATTGTTTAAACTAAAACACAAGGCGCATATGTTGTCATTCTTGGTTTTGTACTTTCATGAAGCCATAATAACAATAACATGATTTGAAAATTGATCTCAAGAATTATTGTTTAAGTATTCAGCTTTGTCCCCAAACATTTTATGGTTCCAAAGACCTTTACACAAACATTAAAGGCTAAAAAAATCCTGTTCTAACACATTTTCTTTTCCGATTTTCAGGGAGATTGGAACCAGGTAACAGTTCAAAATGAGGGGGTGTAGGAGGATCAGTTGACAATAGCGGAGTTAGTCTAACTGAAAGTCAAGCACAGTACTTTGTAAAATCCTCCCAAACCGTTTTCAAGTGCAGTATATCAAACTCATCAGCCTAGATGTGTTATACAGAAACACAAATGTTACGAGTAATAGACACTAACGCCCTGATCTTCTTGATCTTCCCAACTGTCAAGCACTTCTCCGTCTTCCGCCATTGCGGCTTCCTCAGCCGATTTCGGGATGTTGAAAATGAATTCCTCACCAAAGTATCTTGTGTACCCAGTATTATACGACTGAGGAGATTAAAGCACCGTTTAAAAGGTCCGTAGAATACGTCCAAGTTTTATCTTTTAATATGACACAAATAGAAGTTGAACGTTTACTGTCGTAATAACAGAATGTGCCGTAAACAAGTGAGACCCTGTGAAGGTTTTAAAAGACATGCTCGGTCTTTCATCTTGCTTTTCAAAATTGCAACTTATCGTTATTTATTGTATATACCTACAATGTACCATTTTAGAATTTTGAAAGAAGCAAATTAGCACTTAAGCCATTTTCGAAAATACACAATAAATGCAGTTTTTCACTATACGATCCACATTTTATATAATCCACATGTTCCAAAATGTCGACGGATGCAAAGCAAGCGAAGATGGACATTGACATAACTCCTCATGACAAAGGAGTCCTTAATTGTATATTTAACCCTGGATTGCCTTATGGAGATTGTGTAGAAGAGGAAACACCACCTGTATATATAAATGGTTTGTACTGTCACTATTTAAAACGTCAACTTTTAACTCACCTTGACAGGGGTTGATGTAAATTGTAATACTAATAAGTTTGCGTCGAACGTTCATGCATAATCAACATTTCAACGCAACGTAAACTTCATGCAAACCAAAGACGTGTTTGTGCAAACTAATGTAAATGCCAGGTGCAGGTTACTTTCAGTAACATGTTGCACTCGGTTCAGGTAAGAATAAATCTTCCAGCATCTTATGGCTGTTATCATGTGGTTTAATTGGAAAGTAAGTGTCTTTACTCTTTAAGTGATGTATTTCTCTCCGCATGACTTGTTACAAGCACAAACATGTACTCATAAATCAGTTTTATAGAAGAAATCATTTTTGTGAGATTTATAAATAAAGGTAAGGCCAGAGCAGTTTTATTTCTTGTTTTACAGATCCGTCAGTCTTTATTTTTCAAGAGTAAGAAAAGTAATTCCCGTAAAAAATATAATCCTAATGTCATTTTGGGCCTAAAATGTAAACTTACAAAAAAAATTGTTTTTTGCCTCACATACACTTCATAACTTGCCAGAAGTAAAATACTTTTAGCATTTAGCAATTGGACAAAAATCTGTAAAACAAGAAATAAAATTGGTCTGGCTAAGGCAAAATTGAAACAGAATCATCAACCATTTATCATAATGGTGTAAGGTTCTGTTGAATGTATCTGATACTGAGGACTTGTTATGAAAATTGCTAAACAAATATTTATGTTTGGGGTCAGGACCCCCTTCTACGAGGATTCATAAAAAGAAGGCTTTGTCCTCTACTGTTGCTGCACCCCCAGCAGAGGACAGAGCTAAACAAGCCAAGGTCACCAAAGAGGTTCCTACTATTCCCATCTCTGCTACCCACTTACAACCTGTTGTTGCACCCACACCTGCGCTAACCATTGATGCAATTTCAGCTCCCTTGCAGCAGCAGATGTTGTCAGTAAAATCCCTAATCAGCGACGCGGTCTCCGGGCTCCAGCAGGAGCTTGGTACCAAGTCGTCTGATGGAGATGGAGCTGGCGCATCGATTGGAGGAGGGCAACCTCCGGCAGACCTGATCTGAGCTCCGGCGCATGTGACGGCTCGACCTTGGGACCTTGCATCGACCAGGGCTCTGTCTCTGGCCCCAGTCACTTGCAGGTTCCAGGCACCAGTGACTCAAGTTTTGACCTGCTACATGTGGTGCTAGGCCCAGCTCTCCAGGGCTTCCAGGCACCTCAGCATCTCGAGGCCACTTCGGGCTACTGGGGAACCCTGCTTTGGCAGACTCTTTCTTCCGCCTCAGCGCCACGGCTCGAACTGGAGCTGGGGACAGGACAACTCGGGCCCCCTAACTCTGATTGACCTTCTGAGCCCTTCGGCGTCTTCCTCTGCTGTGGCCTCGACAACCAAGGCCTTGGTATCTAGAGTGGTCGCCACTTGTAGGAGGATGAGGGAAGAGAGGAGTTTGGGGAAGAGGTCTCTCGGGTCGTCCTTGAGGCAGGTGCGTGAATGAATCGCTGCCGTATTGCCTCGCTGTCCCCGCGCAAGAGCCCGACACTGAGTTACACCTGCCGGGGGAAGCCTTTGCCCCTAGTAAGGTCGCAGAGGTCAGGTTACACATTCTACCATCACTGGTGAGTGAGGTAGTTAATCCTCTGAGATCCATTCTCGCTTCAATATACCTGATCCTAGCAGATCATACGCAATGGGGCGAGGAGGGGCTATTTGAGCTGCCAGTCGGCCAGGTAGGGCCATCGGCTGCCACCCTTTCCGGCTAATGCTTCAATGCTGAAGTCCGCTTACCGCTGCTTCAAGGAGCAGTACTGGAACACTGTTCAGCAGTTGAGAGTGGTGGTCCATTCAGCATACCTCTCTGCTTTGTGGGGAGAGCTGGTGGACCAGGACTAGAGAGGTGATGATGCTCGTCCGGCAGTTGATGGACGTACACTCCCACCTGGCTCGGGGCAGCATTTGTAGCTGTACTAGCCAGATGATGTGTGCTATCATGGGCCTGCTTCAGTTATGGCTCTCGGTAGCACGCTACTCGCCAGCCACACAACATTCACTGCTTTCGCTCCCTTTTAAGATGGGGTCTACCATCTTCCCTGGGGTTCGGGAGGATGCATAGGCAGTTAGCACCTTCAAGAACTCTAAGCACTTGCTGGAAGACCATTCCACTTCTTGCCAGAGGCCCTCGGTTCTTGCCATTTCCCATCCTTCAGTGCCGGCGAAGGAATCTGCAAAATGGACAGCATTGCAGACGCGGAAAGTCAAGAAGGCTGGAGATAAGGGCAAGGCAGCTCTTCCGCAGCAGCCCTTTAATGCGAAAGGGAAGGCTGCCCTTGCTTCCCGTAAAGTATCTGTCGGGCACCCTTGGCGTCCTCCGCTCAAGCAAAAACTGTTTTGCCGACTGCTGGGGTTCACTGCCTCCAGCCAGATGTCCTTGTCGGCGTCTGGCTGTCCAATGTCCTTCAGGAAGGGGAGAAAAGCCACTTCAAATCCCTGGGTCCTGTCCACACTCAGGGATGGCCACATGCCACAGTGGAGGCGACATCCACCATCCTTTTCATGAGTGCGTCTCACACCAGTGCCAGCCTCCCGAGAGAAGGCGGACATTCTCCGTGCCAAGGTCCAGTCGCTGCTAGACAAGGCAGCCATCGAGGTGGTTCCACAGGGTCAGGAAAACAAGGGGTTCTATTCCACTTACTTGTTAGTGACCAAAAAGGACGGAGGGTTCAGACTCATTCTCAATCTCAAAGGGCTGAACAACATGATGGAGACACTGCGCTCAGTGATCTCCTCCTTTCGAGGCAGAGGATTGGCTCATGTCAATTGACCTCAAAGACGCATACCTCCATGTTCCGATGCACCTCGATTTTCGGTTCTTCTTCGACGGGCAGTGCCACTGGTTTCGTGTGCTCCCCTACAGCAAGGGTGTTCACCAAACTAATGTTGATCCCAGCGCAGGTCGCCAGATCTCAGGGCCAGTGTTGTTACCCGTACCTGGACAACTGGCTCCTCGGGGCTCTTGGCCAACTCAACAGTTGAGTCAAGATACCAAACAGGTAGTGATGGACATTCTGATGAAACTGGGCTGGATTATCAATGTCAAGAAATCAGAACTCGTCCCGACGCAGGATCTGGTTTTCTTGGGGGTGAGATTCAAGACAGAACAGGGGATTGTTTCCCTGTCTCTGGACCACATTGTCAAAGTTCAGAGGTCTGTTTCACTGTTCCTCAAGTCCCCTGTAGCTCCGTAGCTTCAGCTTTGGACATGGCTCCAGTTGCTACGCTACATGGCAGCAGCAGTGGACGTGGTTTGGCGTGCGCATCTGAGGATGAGACCTATACAGCACGCACTGGCTCAGATGTGGTCCAACTCGGAGAGCTACAAGAAATTTCTCGAGATGCCGAAGTGGTTAATTCCATCTACGGTGGTGGACAGACATCAGGAATTTATCCAGGGGGCTCCTGACGCAGTCCCTGATGCCCACACTCTCGATTCATTAAGATACATCCCTCACGGGCTGGGGCGGTGTTCTGAGCAACCGGTCAGTCTCGGGACTTTGGTCAGAGCACGAGATCAGCCTTCACATCAATGTGCTAGAATTGAGAGCAGTCCGGTTGGTGTTCGAGAACTTTTGTGGAGCAAGTTTGAGGCCAAATGGCTCGTCTGGAGATGGACAACCAGACTGCCATGACCTATATCCTGTGTCTTCATCCCTCCTCCAGGAGGTGTGGCAGTTGCTACTTTGGTGCAATCAGTCGACATACGGGTGATGCCTGTTTATCTCCTAGGGGTAGACAACATCTGGGCAGACACACTCTCTCTGTGTATACTGGCTCCTCACGAGTGGAAGCCCGATTGGGGGATATTTGGGGTTATCTCCCAGTTGTACGGGTCGTTCCAGGTGGATATGTTTGTCTCTGGGGCAACAAACCAGATTCCAGTGTTTTGCTCTCAGATTCCAGATCCGAGAAGCGATAACCAATGACGCCTTCCAGCTCAATTGGACGGACAGGGCACTGTGGGCCTTCCCACCAATACCACTGATTCCCAGGATGCTCTCGCAGCTAGCCACGCAACCAGTTCGGCTACTTGTGTTTTCTTGCACCTCTTTGATCGGCTCAAAGCTGGTTTCCGGTAATTCTCAGGTTTCAGGCTCAGCCTCGTGTAGTACTACCCTTTTGACCTCACCTTCTATCCCAGAACGGAGTGCCACACTTGAATCCCAGGATTCAGTGGGTGGCTTGGCGTAATTCCTGCATCAGCGGCAGACACAATTATGGCTTTCGGAGGGATTTGACAAAATTTCCGTACGACGATAGATGGGCCTGCTATGCACGCTGGTGTATTGGCAGCTACATTCTTGATCCCCTTTCTTCAGATTTAGTCGCTGTTCTGGAGTTCCTCCAGTCTTGGTTGAAAGGATGTCTCAGTGCTTCATCTATTCAAGGCGACGCCACAGCTATTTCTGCGTTCCATATTCCTGTCAATGGTGCTCTTTTGGGGCAGCACCCTCTTGTACAGCGTTTTCTAGCAGGCGTGGACAGGATCTGTCAGGCAGATTAGTCCCCCCATGGGACTTGTCAGTGGTTCTTGACTGGCTGTCGGTCCTCTGTTTCACAATCTATCGTCTCTTTCCCTCCAGCTGGTGACGTGGAAGGAGGCATTTCTTGTGGCAGTAATGTCTGGCAGACGTGTCGGTGACATTCATGCGATGTCAGCCGATCCTGCGCTAACTGTTTTTTACAAGGACAGGGTCAGCTTTCGGTTGTCAGATTCTTACCATCTTAAGAGAGACAGTTTCTTTCTTGTAACTGCACCTATTGAGCTTCCCGCTCTTTCTCAGCTGGGGCGGTGGGGTAGCCTAGTGGTTAAAGTGTTGGATCGTCATGCCGAAGACCCGGGTTCGTTTTCCCATATGGGTACAATATGTGAAGCCCATTTCTGGTGTCCCCTGCTGTGTTATTGCTGGGAAAGTGCTAAAAGTGGCATACGATAAAACTCAGTCAGTCTATCTCAGCCTCCCTCGTCCGGTACCTCTCTTCAACTTGCTCACGTGTTAAATGTCCTTAAGACTCTTAATGCCTATGTCAAACGAACAAAGGATATCCGTAAGGGTAATCAGTTGTTCTGCTGTTATGACAGGGGTAAGGCTGGTCTGCCGGCGAACAAGCAAACCATATCTGGGGGACTTGTCTCTGCCATTTGCATGGGCTATATACACAAAGGCTTGTCATCCCCAGAGGGTTTGAAAGCTCATTCGTTTAGGGCAGCAGCCACCTCCAAAGGATATGCTGCGGCTCTGTCCATTGAGGAGATCTTCTCCGGGGCTATCTGGAGCCAGCTGACAACATTCGTCCATCATCAGAGAGAGAGAGAGAGAGATGTATTTATAGATTATTATAGATTAGGGATTCCACTTGTTATAGGGTTCGTTTTGCCAGACAGAATGCCACTCCAGGACTCTGGTCTATAGGAGTCTGTCTTATGCTTATAAGTATCCCAAGGAGGATCTCTCCTGAAAAAAGAATCGAACAAACCTGTAGAGGTTGCATATTCTTCGAAGAGAGTCCTCCCTTGGGTACGGCCACCCACTTCCCCACATTCTGTGACTTCATTCAGCACGGAAAGTGAGGTATGAGGTAGAGTCAATATTTTATTCAAATTATAGCTACAACTGTCGAAGGAATTTAAAATGGACATTTAAATCCTTATAAGTACCCCAAAGAGGACTCTCTTCAGAGAATCTGTAACCTGTACAGGTTTGTTCGAATTTACTCAGGTGCCATTTTAAAGGCTTTTCTTGTTTCAGTGGAGAGTGAAGAAGTGAAACAAGTGAAGGTTCTAGAGCTGCAAGCAGTGAAGGCAGCCGAGGCCGGTGACCTTCCAACTGCCCTTGACCTCCTGAATGAAGCTGTGACAAGGGCCCCTGACTGGGCTTCCACGTATAACAACAGAGCACAAGTACTTCGCCTACGGGGAGATATCCAAGGTATTTGTTCATGGCTATGATCACAAGGTTCGAAAAAGCTTGAAAAAGCCTGAAATTTGGACATTTTACTCTACATAGGCCCTAAATTCGTTTCAGCCTTTAAAGGCCCTAAATGCCAGTGATTTGCCATAGAAAGGCCCTATATTTAGCAAAACTTGTCAAGCTATGATTTTACAGGAAACTAATACATGATGAAAATACCTTGCATTGGATGTTAATTAGTCTCTATCATGAAGCAAAATGTTCCCAGTGCAGATGATGTTGGTAAGAGTTATTTCCCCTGATGGTCGGTTCCACACCTGACCAACCTTGTCTGTATTCAACCATTTTGTGTTATATGTGTTGCTATAGTTCCTTAAACTTGTTGATTGGGCCTTGAAAAGACCCTAAAAAGCCTTAAATTTAATGGCTGATGACCTGGCGACCTTCCAACTGGCCATGACCTCCTGAATGAAGCTGTGACAAGGGTCATATTCAACTCAGGATTAAGTAACAGCCCTAGTGTGTACACATTTATGCGTTCAGATATAAGTTGCTACCGTGACTTCCTAGATTTTACTTGAATTTGAAAATTATTTATCAAAGCCAGATATGCAAAATGGAATATATTGAAGGAATAAAACTTCAGCTGCTGACTTGTTTTGGTAATTGTTAACCAATATTCATGACATGTATCAATGGAATGGGTACTGTACCCACTGTATTTATTGAAGGAATAAAACTTCAGTAGGTCATAACAAGACAGTTGCTGACTTGTTTTGTCAAGAATCATTGTTAACCAAATATTCATGACATGTATCATATTCAACTCAGGATTCGTAACAGCCCTAGTGTGTACACATTTGTACGTTCTGTGGCCAGTATGTCTACATAATATTTCCTATTCATATTTTCTAAAGGTGGCCTCCAACCATGACAGAGAAAGAAGTACTTTCCGATATATATTAACTTCCATAGTCACATTAACCTGTGTTAAATCAGAGGTTGCTGTTGTGATCTAAAACAGCGTAAAACTATACTCACTCACTCTTCACCGGTCAATCCTTAAGACAACCATGTATCATGTTTCATTTGTCATTATTCATACATAGATTTTAGAAAACTGATGGGGTTTTGAGAGTGACTGTTTAAATTTTATGGCATTATTCTTTTTCAGGAGCACTGGAGGACTTGAATAAAGCTGTAGAACTGAGTAGGGGAGAGGGCAAGGTGTCATGTCAAGCATACACCCAGATGGGACTTATCCATCGACTGGAAGGTGGGTGATCAACAACTTATCTCCCTCACAAACAGGGTGGCAAATGAAGTCATTGTAAAACGACCCAAGAGCAGGCCTACCAAAGAAAACTTTCCCACTGTGCAGAAAAACGCAGAAAAGCCCACATTAATCGTGGAAATAGCAACATAAACATAATACCTCGCTACTGAAACAGTTAAAACGGCAACTTTAAATCGCTAACACTGCATCATAAAACAAGGAGCCCGCAACTTCGATTTTGCGCATGCGCACATGGAAGAGGAAGTCTCGACCGCATGTTGACATTTTCCAGCTTGGACAAAAGTAACATTCCTTTTTAAGTATTTCTATTGTGTTATTTGGCATTTATCATCATGATACTTGTGTGCACACTTGTTTAGTTTACTTTCCATTCGTATGAAACGATTGACAGCAACTATTTCAACAGATTTAATACTTTTTCCACGCGAGGCGATTCACGGTTGCTCCGAAATTGGAAAGAAGCCCGGATCGTAATGCGCATGCGCAGTAGAGGTCAGAGTTCGCTGATATAAAAATGTTGCAGTTTCATAGTTTTTCGTTGCCGTTTTTACTGTTTCAGTAGCGAGGTAATGTGTTTATGTTGCTACTTCCAGGATTAATGTGGGCTTTTCTGCGTTTTTCTGCACAGTGGGAAAGTTTTCTTTGGTAGGCCTGATGAGGATCCGGGTTAGAATTGATCTTCATCAACTCATGCTTGTCGTAAGAGGGATTGGGTGGTCAGTAGGGATGGGTATTGCAGGGAATATTCATATTGCGATATATTGCGATGCGAAAGCATACCGGGGTATATTGCGATATGTAGTGCAATATATTGCAAGAAGTTTTTTTAACAATAAACTACTTATAATCAAGTTAACGCTTTATATTTTTCCTTATCCTGACTCATGCTCTTTTGCTTGTCTTCTTCTTCTTGCGAACATAGTGGAACACTTGTATCTCCTTATTTGAAGCTCCCTTCAAAATAAAATCACTAATTGGTACTCACCACGAGTTGCTTCCCCTTGTCTCCCCTGGCGGGAAAAGGTGTCGCCACCTTCTGCCCATGTGCTTCACTCTCTCCTTCTTCGCCCAGTGAGCAGGATGTGAGAGCGCCTCGTGTCTCCTTACACACCATATCCTTTGATAATCTCTTAGTTTTTACCTCTCATAGGTTACTATAGAGGTATAGCTAGTATCCTTTACTATTTGTATTGATTAATTATCGTATTTCTACTGTTTATTCACGTGTATTCGTGATTGTTCAGCTAGCTTTACGTTGATGAAAATCTGTACGATTTGTAGATTACGTTTTTCTGCCTCCGATCCACATGTAATATGCCCTAGTTGTTCTACGCCGTGTACGTTTAATTCACGTTGCAGTTACTGCATTAATTTATCTCTTTCTGCATTTAATAAATATCATCTTTGCGTCTTAAGACGTGCTGCAGATAGATCACGCAAACAAGGGCAAAACATGGCAGAGAGTCCAGATATTCCATCCAGTCAGCTGCTAGCGATCGACCCTCTCCGCCTGGTGTTCTGCTAGAGACCCCTGCGGTAGAGGAACGTGGGACGCAGTCCGTTACTCGAAGAAACGACCGCCTCCCCAGACATCCCGCCATTGCAGACCAAGTCTAAGAGGGCCTCATCGCCGCCTCAACGCAGATTGAGGACACCCAGGGCAGCGCAGACTTCCAAAGGAAAATCTACGAAAACAGCGAGAACTTTCTCAGCCGAGATCGTTCCAGCAGCAGAATTGGGTCTCTACGATGATCAGCCGATAATCATCCCCGACTTACGGCAGAAGAAGCGACCGGTGTCAGCGACTGTGACTTCTGCAGAGATCACCATGCAGCCTGATGCCTCTACACCGACGTCAGACGTTATTGATGTGAACCCCATCGCAGAGAAGACGCGCCCGACGACTTCGTCACAGATCATCCCAGAAGACATGATCACGGCAGATTATGAACATCATGGAGGACCACTACAAACTGCAGAAGCAGGGTCCGAGCCTTCGCGAAGGCTCCAACGTAGACAGCACCCCAGAGGCACCCCCCGTCAACGTAGCAGCCAAGACGATGTCACCTTCGCGAAGGAAGTCCCGGACCACCTTGACGAAGGACCTAGATGTACAGCCATAGAAGACTTCGCGAAGGCCTTCGCGAAGGCGGGATAGATCATCACCATCTTCGATTTCATCTCTAGATATGGACTCGGACCATCAGACATCACGGAGGCCTTCGCGAAGGTCATATCATCGATATCATCGATCCCCCGGCCCCACTTTATACAGCCCCGTGGTCGACAACATCCATCTTTGACGGAGAAATCGACAAAGTCGCCAAGGAAGTCTCTAAGGATTCCAGGGAAGTCCTTATGATTAAATCGATGGACACACTAGCCAGCGTCATTCGTCAGACTTCACAAAGATACTCAGGCAGATCTAAGTTCACGGGCCTACAAAGAGCAAGAGACAGGAAGATAGCCAGCTCTAGAGGTAAAGATTCTTTTAAATTAAGCCCATATGGCAACTATAGAGGAGGATCAGGAAGAGGCAGGACACCCAGAGGTTCCCGCAACTATAGGCGCTGAAACACAGGTTCGAGCGACTGGAGTCTTCCACCCCAGCCGTTCCAGTACAGCCAGCACAAGTGGGTGGGCGCCTCCAACTACACTGGAAAACTGGGGAATATTGCAAGACCCTTACGTCTCCAACATTCTTCAACACGGAGTTTTGGTATCCCACTACAGGCCAAGCCTCCGCTGACAATCAAACCCCCAAGTTCGATTTACAAAGCGCAGCAACTACCAAAGATAAGATAGGCTGTTTCATCACTCCTATCCAAACAGGCCATAGAAGTAATAGATCAAGCAAGCGTCGAACCAGGTTTCTACTCCCCAGTTTTCCTAGTTCCCAAGAAAAACTCCACGGAGAAATACAGACTCATCTACAACATGAGCTTTTCAACAAGAATTATCTACGCCAAACCACCGAAGTTTAGCATGATACATTTACCTCAGTTACGCCAGATGATTCGTCCTATGGACTACATGGGCAGCATAGATCTACAGGATGCCTACCTGCACATCCCCATTCATCCCGATTCAGGAAATACCTACGATTTACTCTAGAAGGGCTACATTACCAGTGGAAAGTACTCCCATTGAATATCATCAGCCCCTGGCTATTCACGAGGATAACGAAACCGATTATCATATTTCTACATCGTCAAAGGGCTCGCGAGTCGCGTTTTCCTCGACGACGGGATACAAGTAGATCAAGATCCACAGCGTCTCAAACTACAGTTAAATTACATCATAAAGCTACTAACACAACTAGGTTGGTTAGTAAACTTACATAAGTCGGACCTAGTACCATCGCAAGACCTGCAGTTCCTAGGTATTGATTCATCACAAATCGTAACCGTATTATGGTACCAGAAGACCGTTGGCTCAAGATACAACAGACCATTCCACCAGCTCTACTCTCTCCGTTACCACTTACGACAATGGCAGAGCCTACTAGGTCTTCTCACATCAGCCCAAGACATGACTGTCACAGGCAGACTACAGTTTCGTCCCCTACAGGTCCTCATCAACGCACATCTCAACGATGTAAAACCATTCAGTCTACCGAAACATCTCAGACCTCATCTACTATGGTGGACCAAGAAATCGAATGTCTGCGAAGGGATTTGTTTAGCAGAGCAGGAATACAAAACCCATCTGTATGTAGCCAGCGTCACTCCAAGGTTGGGGAGCTCATCTCACCAACCACCGCGATATCAGGATTATGGAATCAGCAAGAATGCAAACTCCATATAAACAGTCTAGAAATGAAAGCTGTAATCAGCGCCATTCTACATTGGAGCACATTTCTACAAAATGCGCATCTAATGATCCATACAGACAATTCGACAGTGGCGTTCTACATAAACAAGCAAGGCTCAACGAGATCGATGAACCTTTTGAACCTAAGCTTTCAACTGTTCGATTTAATACAAGATCTAAATCTACATGTCAGAGCAGTGCACATTCCGGAGCCAGAAATATACTAGCAGACGCTCTCTCTCGGCCTCATCTACCATCACCGACAGAGTGGATGATCAACAGGGAAATATTTGCACAGATAATCAAGCAATTAGGGCGCCGCTAATAGACCTATTAGCCACGCGATTCAACAATCAGCTACCGACATTCGTGTCACCAGTCCCAGACCCCCAAGCTTGGGCAACGGACGCTCTAAGTCTATCATGGGAAGGCCCCAATGCGTACGCGTTTCCGCCGCCGCTATTACAGAAAATCAGACAAACACAGAGCCTACAACTCACTTTGGTCGAGCCCTACTGGCCGGCCAGAACGTGGTTTCCCACACTAATTCAAGAAATCGGTCAACCAGCACTGGAGCTACCCAAAGCTGGCGCAAACCTGTTAATTCATCCTCACACCAAACAAGTGCACGGAAACCCAGCAATGTTCCAACTACTGCGTATGGACTGTATACAAATGTGTTTAAACAAGAGAGGATATTCTGCCAGGGCGGCAAAAGCAGTCACGCTTGCCTTACGTTACTCAACTCGTAACTTGTATGACGACAAGTGGCACAGTTTCGAAAATTATGCAGCAAAGAAAGGTTTTACAGCAAGAGAGGCTTCACAACCTCAAGTGGCAGACTATTTGTGTTACCTGCGCCAAAACAAACATTTAAAAGGTTCAACGATATCAACATATCTTGCGCTTAGTTCTGTAATCACCATGAGAGCGGGTGTCAAATTAACAAGATCTCCAGAGTTACTGGCCTTACTACGAGCATTCGATTGGAGGACCAAAGCGGAAGTTCCACGCCCCAGCTTGGGATCTGAATGTAGTGTTACAACACCTCACGAGTGAGGTCTATGAACCTTTGGAATCAACAACTTTTGAATTTCTCTCACAGAAAACACTGTTTCTGCTATCTCTAGCCACGGCAGCAAGAATGTCTGAAATTCACGCTCTGGATTACGAGAGGATACAGTTTGATGACAATCATAACACAGCGCACCTCGGATTAAGATGGGATTTCATCGCTAAAAATCAACTACCAGGTCAACCAGACAGATTATTCCACATCCCGGCGCTATCCTCTATTCTCGGATCACAAGATACACAAGACCTATCACTGTGTCCAGTAAGAGCTCAAAGTTTATTTCTGACGATCCAAAACAAGGAGAAGATTTCTCAAACGTTTATTCATCCCCTTATCGCCTACGAATCAAACAGAAGTGTCACGGACCACAATATCTATTTGGATAAGGACTGTCATTCTCCGTGCCTACAAGGCAGCAGGCTTGGACCCACCAACAGCATCAAATCCACATGAGATCAGGGCACTGGCCTCCACCCTCGCCCTACGGTAACTGTTCCTTGAACACGATTATGGAAGGATGCTATTGGAAATCTAACATGGTATTTGCTAATCACTACCTGAGAGACATCACTACAGAAGATGTCTCTGGCATTCCACCATTCGGACCACTGGTCCTAAGCCCAGCAACTGACAGTCCCTCGTGGCGTTAAATTTTATCCTCACAAGATTAATCTGTATTTTATACATACTTATCTAGCTTATAACTCTACGGAGTTTTAGGGCTATGTATATATGTTCAGCTTAAGTTATTCAACCTTAAGCATATACTTTTGATATATTCAATTTCAGTGCCTCTATCAGAGTCACCTATATATATATATATATATATTATATGTATTGTTCAATATTTTCATAATGTAATTCCCCTTTAATGGCTTTATATAACCTATGGTTTTTATACAGGAAACATCCTAAATCTAAGCCTTCATGAAGTTCCCGTAGGGGATATTACAGTATATCTATACAAAATCACTAATTATAAATCCAAAGTATTCTGTTACTCCCACCTCCGTTCCGTAGGATGCTACAAGCAAAAGAGCATGAGTCAGGATAAGGAAAAATATGTAATTTTTGGAGTAAAATTGATATTTTATACTTATCCTGACTCATGAGGTTAGCCCTCCCATCCTCCCCACATAACACTTTGGATTTCCCTGTAAGTCCAAGTGTTGGGCTCGCAAAATCAGGAGAGAGTGAAGCACATGGGCAGAAGGTGGCGACACCTTTTCCCGCCAGGGGAGACAAGGGGAAGCAACTCGTGGTGAGTACCAATTAGTGATTTTATTTTGAAGGGAGCTTCAAATAAGGAGATACAAGTGTTCCACTATGTTCGCAAGAAGAAGAAGACAAGCAAAAGAGCATGAGTCAGGATAAGTATAAAATATCAATTTTACTCCAAAAATTACATTTATAAAGCAAAAACACAACAAAATCACTATGCTTGATTAAGCTTTAATTTAAACTTTTTATCATGACAAAATAAGAATATAGAGATAATATTTAAATGAAATTTTCAGCACGATCATTCCCACCACCATTACCACAGTTGCCACGATCATCAAGGTTTCCGAGTGTTACGAAGTTTTCCGAATGCATGTCAAATACCGGTTTTCGATCAGCGTATCCCAATACTATCGTTTTCATGTCTGAACTGGTTAATACCGGTAAACCGGTTATATTGCACAGCCCCAGTGGTCAGACGATGACTTGGTTGATACATGTTATTGTATTCCAATTGTGTAGTTCAAAGATGGACGGAGTGAGAAAATCAACAACATACTTTTGACATATTTTATATTAAAAAATGCATAAATCGTAATGAGTAATAGTACATAGACTCTGCTTCATTCTATTTCCGTGATGTGAAGCATTGATATAAGTCACTTGCTATGTTGCAGCACTTCTCCCTTGTCTTACAGACTTGTAAAACTTCATTGGTGGTAGGATTTGTTAGAGCAAGTGTTTTAATGGTTTAGTCATGATATGACTGAAATATTGCCGATGTGACGTTAAATAATAACTCACTTTAATGGTTTACAGTGTTTTGTCAGCAGAGGTAACTATTCAGATGCAACTTTGCAAGCTGACACTAATTGCAAGTAATTTGCATGAAAATTGCTTCTTGTCAATGTGAATTTTACAGAGGCCCCAGGTGTTCACAGATGTGTTTATTCCATACTAATTAACATATGTTGTATTATTGTCGTTGATACAAGCTGTTGTTGACTACCAGTTTAAAATGTTGTCATGTCAGGTCATTTGTTGATGAATGGACCAACCATTTAATATTGTGAGAGCTTGGGGGTGGGGATGTCGAGGTGGGGGCTGAGATTTTTTATTGCTTATCAAAGGCAAGTCAAAGCATATTTAGAAAATTTGATTCATTGTCTACTTTTTATATTGTGCTAAATTTTGTGAATATAGAAGACTGGTTGTCATATATCTGAATAGATATTTTTCCTTTTTTTCACTGTAATGAGTGGGTAGTCTAGTGGTTAAAGCTTTCACTGTGTGCGTGCGTGTGTGTGACAAATACAAAACCATTAAATACCATTATTTAATTACACAATTGGTTTACCATCTATTTTTTATTTCTTTTGTAATGGGTCTATTGTATACAGTGCACATTACATGCCCTTTCATGCATACTATAATGTTGTTTTTGTTAATTCCTCCCAGATGTATATTTAATTCTGTACTGTTAGAATCTATATGGAATTGGCACATCATAATATAATACAGAAGTTATTATCCATAAAATATCAAACCTTTCTTATTGGTAATGCAATACATGAATACCACAACATATTGCTACAATCAGCAGCATCAAAACATTTACTGATTACAGGCGATGACACCCAGGCAATAGAGGACTTCAAGAAAGCTGCCCAACTCGGCAGTGAGTTTGCCAAGCAACAGGTGGTGGCACTCAACCCCTATGCTGCGATGTGCAACCAGATGCTGAGTGAAGTCATGCAGAAAGTCCGTCGAGGAGAACAGTAGATACCCTGCAGTCATAGCCAAGTCTTTCACAGTACACAGTAATGTGATTGAAATAAAGATAATTACTTGAGTTGATGTAATTACTACAGTCATAGCCAAGTCTTTCATAGTACACAGTAATGTGATTGAAATAAAGATAATTACTTGAGTTGATGTAATTACTACAGTCATAGCCAAGTCTTTAACAGTACACAGTAATGTGATTGAAATAAAGATAATTACTTGAGTTGATGTAATTAAACTATTGGTATGAAACAGTGAGGTAACAGTGTGTTTTGGGTGTTAAGGTTAGGTGAGTCTTGTTCAATTTCTTGTTTCTCTCAAATGTCTGAAGACGAACTTCGATGAACAAAAAAAAATGATCACTTTCTTTGAAGTAGATATGGAATCGCTTACTGCTTTCCTGCATTACCTATATTTTCTGTGTATGAAATGCACATGTTATTGTTATGCTTCAGTCGTTAGAGTTGGATGGTGGTGATGCAGCTGTTGTTTTGTTTCAGATGAAATGTTTGTTGAAGTGTGGACAAAAATATTGCAGCTATAAATATTGCTGTAAAAGGTTGCTAGAAATTGGTATTTCCTGTACAGGAGGCAGTGGTGGCCCAATCATTGGGGCTCAGCAATTCATAGTGCTGAGCTACGTCAGTTGGGCCTTTCAGAAACCTGTATAAGGGAACCCCTAATCAACAATAACTTCACTTATTGCTATAATAAGGTCACTTTACAAATGTTTTTGTCAACTTAAAGAATTTTTGCTGACATTTGCTGAAGTCTTGGAGCCAAATATTGGTCTCTGAGCATGTGTTAAAATACCCCTTGAATGTAGATGCATTTGTGGAGCCTTGTAATACCAAGAGGGAATGGTTGTTTAGCATTGTGGAAATGTTAACTATGGCAGAGGGACAAAGTGACACTGACTCCAGTTTAAGATTAACTTTTAGTATTATGGTAATACTGGCAGAAGTTATAAGAGAGGCAATAATATAATCAACTGTGTCATTACAGCCTGATATACACCAGAATTAATTTGTCATCTGTATGTAGATTGTATTTATTACTCACCCACTGAAGATATCACTGTTTAATAAATCTACAATGTTATTACACAATGTATAATAACATCGCATGATGCCGGACGTATGACATCACAATGCTAATGCCTCTGTCACAATGGTATTAGACATTTTTGGACTTGCAGAAAGCTGAGAGTCATCACACTGTAGGCAATTTATGTATGAGAGTAATAAACAGAATACTAAACTCAATTACAAGAAATACCATTTTTATAAAACTCATGAAAGGTTTAGTAACAAATTCGCTGTCGCACGTTCAATACCAAATCATTAACTCATTTAATAAAAATGGTATTACCCGGAAGGTCGTTTAGTATCCTTTAGTATCGTTTAGTATTATAAGGATTATATGTCAGGGGGGTAGCCTAGTGGTTAAAGCAGTCGCTCATCACGGCGAAGACCCAGGTTCAATTCCCCACATGGGTACAATGTGTGAAGCGCATTTCTGGTGTCCCCTGTCGTGATATTGCTTGAATATTGCTAAAAGCAAAAAAAAACTAAACTGTAGGATTATATTTTATCCTGTGTAGAAAATCACATTGTCCATGTATTAAGCATTAAGTGGCAATTTTTATTCAAATTAGGCATGTTGTAAAGAAATCTATGGCAAAAGAATTCTTAAGAAGACAGTGTTAAGCAAGTATGGGTGTTTATAAACTTTAAATATTATTACTATGGGCTCAACTGACATGAAGTGTACATTTATCCAACAAGTTAAAATGTTGAAAATCACATTGTCCATTAGCAAGGGCAATTTATCTGCTGTATTTTTAAACTTTAAATATTTTACTATGGCTCACATGAAGTGTACATTTATGTTAAAATTTGATATCTTTTAGCGGCATTTGGAGTTTATATGGATGTCAAATTTATGGTATTTAAGCTTAAAAAGAATAAGAAAAGAATAAAGAAGCTTAAATCCATAAAATTTATATCTTGGACAAGTTAAAATTTGACATTCTTTGATAGATGCATATATATATATATTTGTCAGTATTTCCAGTTAAGCCCTGACTGATCACACATCACAGGCAAATTTGTATATAATATTTTTTTATGTTGTGTGGGATTCTAGTTTTTGCAGTGGAGGTTTTTAATTTTTTGTTTGGGTTTGAAAGGAATTATCACTTATAGTGACATTTTGTTTGTTTGAATCATAGAATATGCTATTGTTATACCACTTTGGTGTGAATTATGAAATATTTGTTTATGGGCTGACTTTACAGATTGTGATGGTGGTATTGCCTAATTTTGTTATCTAGTTCATTCCAGAGTATTTTCAAGAAGTAAGATCTGTTATATATTACATAAATGTCCATGTTTATTCATGTTGGTTTATTTTTTTAAAGGAAAATTACGTATACTATGTATACTTTTATATAGGGATATTCCTGTTTTTCCAGTAGTTCTAAGACTTATTGTATAGGTAAGTGACAGTACCCCTGTATGAAAAGTTAGTATTTTACATGCCTCTGACTGACTTCAGTCAAAATTATCTCCAACTAATACACATCAACATACGAATGGAACTCAGAACAAAGCTTAATTTCATTTCCTTCTGGACTTAACTTTTTCTCAATGGTCTGGGAGACGGACTATACAAGCCTCAAAGAATGAACTTTATAAGAGTGCTATATGTGTACTATTTTCTTCAGATTTAGAACAATAAATATCAAATAATTCCTGGATTAATATTTTATAGTCAATCTGATTTTACAAACCTGTTCACTTGTCATCTGTATAATATTTGTATTTGCCTTTTGTAAAATCCAGTGGCAGCTATGTACAGGATGTACTCAGACTTTTATTCTTGGTATTTTGGCAGAAATTGAAATACAATCCATATTAATTGTATCAGCAGTGTAGGATGAATTTTGTGGAGAACGGGTTAAAAAAATATCTAGTCCGTCCTCATGTCGGGTAAATTTTAGCAAACCAATGACATATATATAATGATTATAACCTTTTTGAATATTTACTGCCGAAGGTGTTTTATTTATATTTGGAGGACAGGCTAGATTTTTCTGCCAGTCCTGTGGACAGGCTAGATTTTCTACATCTTTCCTACACTGGTATCAGATTCATATATTTCAGAAACAGCTAGCAGTATTATGTTAACTGTAAAGGTGGGAATGACCATGGTTTACAGTAACAGTTATATATGTGAGGCAGGGTGTATTCGTAGTGAAACAGCTGGAGATGAGTGTCATGACCAAAAGCTATCTTAAAGTATCTCAAACAATTTATGTTTAAAGTGGGAATGTTATTCAGTACATTGTGTTTTTTGTTGGGTTTTCTTTTCAAAATAAAGCTGGTGCATAGTTTTATTTTTTGTACGTTTTGTGATCTGTAGGTAGATAGCATTGCTACACTGACATGTCAGACAACGATGGATAGATCAGCCCCGCCTACAACATCACGATCCCATCGGAGAAATGTTATCCGAACTTGTTTTGATGTAATGAAACAAATGCTAACACAACTGTTTGGTTAGCCAAATAAATGCCATGGGATCACTTGCAATATTTTAATTTCTTTTGAGTTGTGAATCAAAATACCAATGTGCAAATGGTTTTTGACAATCTTATTAGAATGTTAGTCTGTTATATATCTTTAAGTATGAATCGGGGCAGTGGGGTAGCCTAGTGGTTAAAGTGTTGGCTCGTCACGCCATAGACCCGGGTTCGAATCCCACATGGGTACAATGTGTGAAGCCCATTTCTGGTGTCCCCCGCCGTGATGTTGCTGGAATATTGCTAAAAGCGGCGTAAAACCAAACTCAGTCAGTCAGTCAGTTAAGTATGAATCAGATTAATACTAGTGGAGTTTTAATTAATTTGTCTTATTGTTAAAACTATCATTAGATCTACTAATGGTATACACAAATATTTTTGTTGTGAACATGGAGATATGAATTTAGTTCAATAAGAGTGATTTTTGTCAAATTCATGTTTTCAGTTCTCATTTTCCTAGGGCAAGTTGAGTCCATAAACAGTCCTGCCCAGTACTGATGTCTGACTAGTTATTATACATTCGTTAATATCAGTGTGAAAATATAAATATCAGTTTGTGGAAAATGCGTCTTGTTGGAAAACAAATTGTGATATCCTTTCAACATGATTTATTTGTTGGTAATATGAGTAAGTCTTCCCTAATACAGTATCAGATGTTTCCATATTCAACTGACTGTATTGTTTACCAGTGCCTTGCATTTACAAAGATGTCGATATGCATGATTGTGCCCTGTCCTCTGGCAGCTATGTATAATCAAGATTGATCTGATTAAATTGTTATACACATGTATATTTAACAGTGTATTCCATTTGTAAGCTTATCATGTATTATGAACATATAATTATACAAATAGCAATGATTTTTATTCATCCTACAGGAATGTCAATGTAAATTCTCAGACTGTAAATAGGGTGACACATTTTTGCACTAAGTAACATGGTGGTCTTGGCCGACACACAGTATCGGGGCAACAAGAATGGAACAGGTTGCATTCTTGAAGACACACAACCTCCTCCATGAAATAGTTTGAAACACAAACATTATCTATTTACAAACAGATAGTCATGTTTCTTTGTTTTGGATGTTAGATTACAAGTTATTATGTTTAGACACCTGTCCCCAACACTTACAGTCTGTGTCAGATTAATGTGACACCGTAAATCAATGTTCTTATCTCTCAAGTATGGGTTGAAGTTAATGCTGTTTGAATGCAGGAGCTCTTCAACTGAATCTCTTATTGAATGGTAAGATATTGAGATTACAGCCCAAGCATTATCAAAATCATGTGTTAAAGAGGATGATATATTCCTAATATTCTTAATGTTTGATATCCACAACTCATAATCACAAGAGGGTTTATATCTCTATAGTATAATGTCATTCTGAAAGATAATGAAGACATTGTTTAATTCACTGAAGTAACTTTAGAAACTGTAGGAATACAATGCCTGAGTGAAGAGTACCCAGTACTAGATAGTGAGTGATTTAAAGTTCTCGCATCATAAAATCTATCTGAATATTCTGAATATTATCTACGGTTTTGAAGGTAATAGGCACTGCTATGATGAAAAGAATCTCTAAAGCAGCACAGTCATATGACCTCATTTGCATATTTATCAGACTTTTATCACTACGATAACATTCCATTTTTTTATAAACAGACAATATCTTTAACTTGCAGAATGTTATGGCAGTGTTGGAGACCGAGAAGATCTGGGTTAGAATTGATCTTCAGAAACCCATGCTTGTCAGAAAAGGCTTACTACTAATGGGATCGGGTGGTCAGGCTCACTGACTTGAATTCGACACATGTCATTGTATCCCAATTGAGTAGTATAGCTGGAATATTGCTGAGTCGCGGCGGAAAACTTAACTCACTTACTCATACAACGTGGAAGGCACAAGTGTCCTAGCCTTGTTGCTAACCAGGCCTATCCTATCATGCTTTGACACTGATCCCCACAAGTAGACATCAACGAGGTAAATAGCTTTGCCCTAACTGATCACTATGACATAAATGCATGATTGTGCCCTGTCCTCAGGCAGCTATGTATAATCAAGATTGATCTGAATAAATTGTTATATATATTTAACAGTGTATTCCATTTGTAAGCTTATCATGTATTATGAACATATAATTATACAAATAGCAATGATTTTTATTCATCCTACAGGAATGTCAATGTAAATTCTCAGACTGTAAAGAGGGTGACATATTTATGCACTAAGTAAAATGGTGGTCTGAGTCGACACACAGTATCGGGCAACAAGAATGGAACAGGTTGCATTCTTGAAGACACACACACCCTCCTCCATGAAATAGTTTGAAACACAAACATTATCTATTTACAAACAGTTAGTCATGTTTCTTTGTTTTGGATGTTAGATTACAAGTTGTTATGTTTAGACACCTGTCCCCAACACTTACAGTCTGTGTCAGATTAATGTGACACCATAAATCAATGTTCTTATCTCTCAAGTATGGGTTGAAGTTAATGCTGTTTGAATGCAGGAGCTCTTCAACTGAATCTCTTATTGAATGGTAAGATATTGAGATTACAGCCCAAGCATTATCAAAATCATGTGTTAAAGAGGATGATATATTCCTAATATTCTTAATGTTTGATATCCACAACTCATAATCACAAGAGGGTTTATATCTCTATAATATAATGTCACTCTGAAAGATAATGAAGACATTGTTTAATTCACTGAAGTAACTTTAGAAACTGTAGGAATACAATGCCTGAGCGAAGAGTACCCAGTACTAGATAGTGAGTGATTTAATGTTCTCGCATCATGAAATCTATCTGAATATTCTGAATATTATCTACGGTTTTGAAGGTAATAGGCACTGCTATGATGAAAAGAATCTCTAAAGCAGCACAGTCATATGACCTCATTTGCATATTTATCAGACTTATCACTACGATAACATTCCATTTTTTTATAAACAGACAATATCTTTAACTTGCAGAATGTTACGGCAGTGTTGGAGACCCGAGAAGATCTGGGTTAGAATTGATCTTCAGTAACCCATGCTTGTCGTAAAAGGCGACTAATGGGATCGGGTGGTCAGGCTCACTGACTTGGTCGACACATGTCATTGTATCCCAATTGAGTAGTATAGCTGGAATATTGCTGAGTGCGGCGGAAAACTTAACTCACTTACTCATACAACGTGGAAGGCACAAGTGTCCAAGCCTTGTTGCTAACCAGGCCTATCCTATCATACTTTGACACTGATCCCCACAAGTAGACATCAACGAGGTAAATAGCTTTGCCCTAACTGATCACTATGACACAAGTCTTGAAATGAAGTCTTCATCATACTGACACTCAAACAAATAACAAAAGTCAACTGGAATTGAATCATACAAATATATTGTGTATTGAAATGTGAATATTCTACAAACACCCTAATGTGTAAACGTGATTTATAATACTGTTTGTTTAGCTATACAGTCCTTAGAGACAAGAGATCTTGGTGCTAAGATTTGTTCACATAGTATACAAAAACATGACTTTGTTGTATCAACAAGATCCCTGTTCAGTAGTGGGCCCATGGCACTTGATATATCACATGTTATATGACACATCAGGTATCTCTGGGTTGATACATTAGATGACAATACATCTGTATACTTTCACCATTAATCCACAATATATGTTTATAATAATAATAATAATAAATTATTCACGTAAATATTCCCAGATCACATGGCCAGCTTTTGATGATTTTATAGAATCATGCATGTGATGAATAACATGGAAAGTCATTCAAGTCCAGATCCAGTAAACAAATCTGACGTTTGGCAATATAAATGAGACTGATTCAAACCAAATTTACTAGCATCATATAGTACTCAAAAGAAGTTAAGGCACACCCTATTCTAAGTTTTAGATAAAATATTCTGTCAAGGCAGCGTAACGAAAGCCATATGAAAAAAAGTGAGTATACTTAACTTCTTTTGACCAGTCTATTACTGCCATGTGAACTTCTGCAAACAATATTGACACTGGTATATAGATATATAAATAAAATCCATATCACATCATTGATGAGACAGTTAAATACCATAAAGCATATTCATTAAATGCAACAATATCACAGACTTAAAGCTATTGGTTTAGCAAAATTAACAATCGATAATACTGAATAAATGTGTATGTAAATACCTGTATATTCATAATATATAAAAACAAACAGTAAAAGTGCAAAATACAATATATGCAAGGTTATGGTGATTCATAATACTGAATACTGCCACTTCATTCAAAAATATGATTCAATAATACTGTGTTAATACTGTGAGCTAATTACCCTAAAGAATGTCACGTGGTGCTGTTGTTATGACCACAAACACATACTACTTTAAAAAAGTTGAACACCTTATTCTTTCATTTTACATTACTTCATCTGTTGTGGTAAGAAAGATTAGGAATAGTAATATCAAAGAAGCAGGTGTACTACTTTTAGTTCTGTTCAGTAGTACATATCCGAGGCCATTTTGATTTAAGCATTCTGATTACAGCCAAAGGCATATTATGCTGAGAGTATTGTCATTGAGCAAATGTGTAAAGTGAAAACCTCTTTCGACAACAAAGATGGTTATCATGAAATCCAAACAAACATGTTTACAACAAAAATTGTCCAGATTTACAATTTCTGGATTAATGAATAAAGTTTAAAGAAATATATTCCTTTGTATATGAGCCATTTTCCAGATAAAGAGGGTTTGGAATAATGAGGTTTCTTGCATAAAACAAAATAGGTTATTATTCTTGGAGAATACAACTCAACATATTTGGCGATAAGTGAGGAAACTAACATTGAGCAACCATTTTAATTAGCACAACAAGATCAAGCTTGAGGATGTTGTGAGAAAATATGACCAATCCATGTTTTAGAGACAGTCACTGTCTTAGCAGCATTATCATATATGAAACATTGTTTCTCTTTAAAGAATCAAATATTGATTCAAGAACATAATAAACTGAGGTTAGCAAATTTAACTTGTTAATCTGATGTATTGTCAAGCAGATGATGCAAAAATCATAACAAAAAGTGCTTGTGTCTGCTAAGACTCGAGTGAAAACAATTGGTATTGAAATTATTCCAAGATTGTGAATATGCTGAACATTTGTGCTCGCATTACCATTCAGCATGATCATTTTAACATCAAGGACATATCTCGTGCTGTGCAACTAGTTAAAAAATTTATCAATGTAATAACAATGTGCAGATATATAATCTAAAGACTTAAATGGAATTCACAAAATCAGTAATATGAATACTTGAAAGAGTTGGATCAATGCTACATGATCTCGAGGATGTCTAAATACGTAGCCTCCAATTTCACTGTTTTGATTTGAACTGTTCATATTAAAAAATAGATGAAACACTGTAAATTCATGTAATACTGTTAGTTATTCATTGTCACATAATATCCAATATGTTAATCATTACTGATATAAACCTTTGATTGTTAAACAACATATATCAAAATACTTCATAATGTACAGAAATGAGACTAGATATAGTGATTTTAGATGTCATCTGAAATAATTCAGATGCCAACACACAAGTTCTTATTTCAACAAGAGACCAGTGGAATGTCACCAGGAAGCTTTTCTGGAGACTTCACTGACGAGACTTGTCTCAAGCCCAGATCCTTGTTGGTGTGATTGTATTTGTGGAGGGTCGTGGAGTTCTCACGTGGATTGGCAAATCTTGTTGTCACCAGCCCACTAGCTGATCTAGGGTTGTATGAAGATGTATAAGTTGAAGTGAAATCCCCACGAGTTTCATCAGCAATTTGGTCGCTCCAGCGGTTTTGAAGTTTCTGATACAAGCCATAGTTGGTGGAAGACCCTGCAATGTGATGAGGTATAAGTTAAATTGAAAATTCATGACTGTCCAGTCTTGAGAGAATAAGTACCCAGCAGTGCAATGGCTGTTAAAGGTTGGTAAAATTTGATTTAGGTAAATAAGGTAAGAAAAATGTCCTTATTACATACACTATGTGGTTTTAACCATAATTCTGGACCCGTGAAGGTCCAGGTTAGAATGAACCTTCAGTAACCTATGCTTGTCGTAAGAGGCGACTAACGGGATCGGGTGGTCAGGCTCGCTGGTTTGGTTGACACATGTCATCGGTTCCCAATTGCGCAGGTCGATGCTCTTGCTGTTGATCACTGGATTGTCTGATCCAGACTCGATCATTCACTCGACCGCCGCCATATAGCTGGAATATTGCCGAGTGTGGCATAAATCTAAACTCACTCACTCACTCATAATTCTGAAACCAAAGTCTTAAAATAAAATACATCAATTGATGTATTGAAAATATTTTTCAAACAGACTACAGCTGTAGTAGTTCGGCCAAGATCAACCGTACATGATATTGTGCTTAAAGAAACTTTTTTACATTTTCTACCTGAAATGTTATTTGGCTATGTGTATATTGTCAAATGATATGTTTTTTTGTTTTTTATGGCAATGCTGCAACAAGTTGTGTTGCAGCAGACGGACATTGTACATCCTTGGATGATGTCTTTTTGTAAAGATATAGTTGTCTTTCATAATTTAATGAGATGTTTGACAGTTGTTCATATGTTTACAGAGAAAACAATGTATGTTTCTTATGCATCTGAAAATCCATAATGCATTGATACTACCTTGTAGAGGGTAATCAGACTTCTCAGGTGCCCATGAGAGTTCATGGCTGTTCCAGGTTCTCAAATCAGGGAGAGTGTTTTCTCTCCATCTCCCGTTGTAGTGCTCGTCGTACCAAGAAACCATGTTGTTCGAGTAGCGGTTGCCATGGTGATAGAACAAGTTTTGTTGCCCGATTCCTTCATTTTTCAAACGAGCTGAGCGTCTTATGACGACATCTGGACGATGACTTCCAAAGTTTCTGAAGTCAATTCTGTGAGTGCTGTTGTGTGGGGTATTTCCCTTGTTAAACTGTTAAAATCAGAGAAAGAATTTTATTAAAACTTGTCATTCAGTCTATTCAGCTGTAGGCCACTTTTAGCAATAGGCATAGGGTAAACATGATCATGAACATATCTTGATCTTGAAGAATATTGGTATTCATAATTAAGACTTTTTTCAATCCTTTAACTTTTTATCATGAAAAATAACTGTCTCGGAAATGTTATGTAAGTCATATCAACGTTTACGCTGTTTGTTGCTCTGTTGTCAAATTATCTTGGCTCTGATCTACATTACTAAAGACCCATTTTTTATACTGAAACTTACCACATTGCGTTCTTCTGACCAGTTTCCAATAAGGACCCCTTGTGAAAAGCGTTGTTCTATTCTCCAACCCGGTAAATGCCATTTTCTGGGGTCCCCTTGCGCCATCGTGTGCTATCAGTCTCGGACAACTAGCGAAAATAGCCGAAAGTGTCACTGTAGTTGTATGACAGTGATAGTTGCTGTGAAATCCCTACGCCACGCGTGGAATAAAAACAATGGCAAATGTGATATTTTATCACTGCAATTTGATAAGTTATGTTTTACAATCTTATGTACAAGCGCCCATTAACAGACAGTACCTCATTTTGTATCTTTGATTTTTTATAATGCAAAACTCTGTGCACTATTTTGTTATAGCGGACTTTCACGCGTGGTTTGGCGTTGCTATCAACTAGGTTACTCAAAATATGAACTACGGACGAAACGAAATATTATGAGAACGCCATGAACCCGCGCCAAAAATCGCCAATGTCTTCACCGGGGCCAAATTTTCATGTTAGTTTGTGTAGAAACTTAGAAATTAATAAATTCCCTCTTCTTCGCTGCAGGTAGTGTAGTGATTGAACCGCTCTGAACAGTATTTGGTTCATGCCAGCGGAAAGTGATTCTTATCGTACTGCGTGAGAATTCGTCACAAAGGACAAATTTTAAAAACTATATCCCGACATAATTTAACTAATAAACTCGGTTCCCAATTGCGCAGATCGATGCTCATGCTGTTGATCACTGGATTGTCTGGTCCAGACTCGATTATTTACAGACCGCCGCCGGATATAGCTGGAATATTGCTGAGTGCGGCGTAAAACTAAACTCACTCACTCACTCACTCAACTAATAAACTGACGTCCAAACTGAGTTTCCTATGTTCGATCTGAAAGACCGAATAAATTATCCTCAAAATGATAATATTTAATGTGTTTGACTGTAAAACCCATTAAGAGAAATGGAGAAAATATCAAACAATGTCCAAATTATAATCAGAACATCCCATTAATGTGTTGGTACCATGCGACTTATGTCCAGTTACAATGCGCCAGATTCCATCCATATAATACTATATAATACTAATGTAAACTCCACATCAAAAGTTTAGACTCACTATTGTAAATATAGCCACTTATTTCAGGCAAATGTTCTAACTAAATTTTGCAAAATATTCCATACTGTTTAAAGGTGCTGTTTATACATGAACTGATGTATTGTAAAACAAATTCATAACGTTGAAAAGATTATTGTCATGCGTTCAATATATGATGAAACTCGGTTAAAAATGGCGAATTCTTATCAAAACTTCGCACCAAAACGCAGCTGATCACATGCCTGATATTTGCATATACTTTTCAGCAGTTTGATGCATGATCCTCATGCAATTAATCTGCATAAGGTTTGCAGTTGTTTCCCCCAAGTTAGTGGAGAAATTCATCTTCGTTGTAACAATATATACATACATAACATATAGTGAATGTTTTAAGGGAGTCTAAACTTTTGATGGGTAGAATATATACATTACAATACGGCGGCCTGTGAACAGTAGTCTGGACCAGGCAATCAAGTGATTGACATAGCGAGCATCATACGCCAACAGGACACGAGAACAAAAAGTCAACGAAAGTGACAGTTACTTCTCGTCGATCGCTTCTTACCACAAGGGGGCGGTGGGGTAGCCTAGTGGTTAAAGCGTTGGCTCGTCACGCCGAAGACCCGGGTTCGAATCCCCACATGGGTACAATGTGTGCAGCCCATTTGTGGTGTCCCCCGCCGTGATGTTGCTGGAATATTGCTAACAGCGGCGTAAAACGAAACTCAGTCAGTCAGTCTTACCACAAGCAGGGGTTCTTACCCGAATCTACAAGGGGTTAATTGCTCGTGACCATCATTGCCCAGGAAGAAACCGAAAACACTTCTTTGAAACTGGCGTTGAAGACTTTTGGTATGGATGCCCACATCGGGTATATGTCGGTTTACAGCGGGTATTGAATTAAACTCAATTCTGGGGTGGAGGAGTTTGTTCGTCTGGTTGAATGACGCGACACTCTGCAGTATTCTATCTCTTGGACGACGGACTGTAAAAATCGATAAGAAAGTAAGATACTTTATGGATAACAACTTCTTTATCATATATGTTGCATCACATATAATAAAGAAGTTGTTATCCATAAATTATCTTTATTTTCTTATTACTCACCAACTTCTAAAATGCCAATCAAACAGATCGTGTAGAAATCGAGTCTGGGCCCATAAAACCAAGGACATATGATGTATTTAGCAGCGTCATACGACGTCGGGTTACGATGACACCAACACACGAGGGCCACTGTGCCTGGCCAAACTATGTCAGTTTCTACTCTCGGATATCAACAATCCCCGAACCAGATTATCCATTCTGCCCAGCCATTACTGCAATGCTATTGTCTTCTAAATGAGTCAGATCGATAATTTCCACAGGCCTGTTTTGAGTAGCCTCCTATTCAACTTGGTCCTTTTCAGTTTAAATGGAGCTGTGCGTTTCTATCAAAGTTATGTATTTTCTAGAGACTTAGCGTTAGTCTACGGGAGAACATGGTTCTATTTCGAAGCTAATTCAACAAAATGGGGAGTATTACAGAAGGGCAACAATCTGTACTCTGACGTCCTGAAGCTGGACAGTATAGTATTGATTTCACCCTTCGGTAGCCGCGGTCATACTTTATCAGGAAAATGCTTCAGTAACCTGACTGGCTTCGAAAATATGTAATTTACAGGGAGAAAATGCCCTGTGCTGTCTGAGGCATCTCGTTAGATAAGCTCTTAAAGATACTGACAGCTGATGCCGCTCATAGAGCAGCGTATTTGGGGGGTCAGAAATTGAGTGAGTGAGTGAGTTGGGATTTACGCTGCTTTTAGCAATATTCCAGCAGTATCACGACGGGGGACACCATAAATGGGTTTCACACATTGTACCGATGTGGATAATCCTTCGGGGTGACGAGCGAACACTACCCCACCGTTCTGAAACATGAGTACCAGAACTTGAGCAAGATGTATATTTTTGACGCATGGCGTCTTTAATTTTCCAAAACCAATGTTAGAGCCTTGCAACATTTGGTTTGGAAACCTAGACTCGACAAGCTTTCCAACGGTACCACATACACACAGCTATACCTCCGGTAGACCGATCTTTATTTTGCTAGCTAGCTGGAGATTGTCACTGGTCTTCAAGCTGAAAACGTGTACTCATTGGGAGGCTAAAGGCTCTGTGAAAGGTTGCCTCCCTCAGCTGGACAAAGATACTTATCCTAAATTGTCCAGTGATAGGGTCTGAGGTCTGTTAGGTGAAGATGTCCTAATGTCTCCAATCATTAAAGATCACATATACTCTAGGTAGGTACAAATACATACATCATTTATTGGCATCGTTATTAATGAAACCCCGTCATTAGAACTACTAATTGCGACATTTAATTAACTTAAATCGATATATTTGACAACAGTGCACAATTCTCTCCCGAGAACGAAATTTCAACCAATCAGAGGGGCGCGTCTCCGTGACGTAATGTGAGGTATACATAGGAGGGGCGATGTAGAATTCAAGGACATTTCCGAGGGTAGATTATCTTGTTTACAGTTTTGTCTAAACCTGAAATCGTGACAAATGTTGTGAAAAATGAAAGCTTTATGTTTTCACAATCTACTGTCATTTAATCTTGTCACCTGTTTTGCCTAGCTTTCCGAGTTACAACTTGTTTTCATAGACGATTCTGTCAAGATAGCAGTGGGACATTAGGAAGGGTGGATGTCCATCAGATGCCGTTATTTGAAAATATCCCCGGTACTTGTTATCTGATTGTAATAAAGTATCCCAACAGTGTAGGATTTTTCAGATTTTCTAATGCTTGGATCGTATAATGAAGGATCCAATTTGATCCTATTTCTGTGTTTTTGCCTCGATATTTAATCATGTTATGTACAAATATGTCTATTTCCTGCTATGATATTAGAAACACACATTTGATGTATTTGAATCCCTAAACATCAAGCCAAATCCAAATTCTAACGCTGAAAACACACTTGTAGGAAAAAGTATCTTCAGCAATGATGTTTACGAGTATGTTATATTTTCCTTTCTGCATGTCTGTGGGGACGGGTATGGTTACGACTCATACTCATACTGTAATGATATTTGGCCCCGTGCCATTGCCGGTCAAAGGGGAGTAATCCCGTTTACCATCAGCTGTAACCAACTTATCTCCCTTTGAAAAAGGGACGGAATTCTCGATTTGTTGAACGCGATTTGCCGCCTTTGATTGAGGGCATACTCCGTAATTATTCACTCGCTGATATTCACCAGCAGCCGACTCCTGAATCAAGTTGACGACGCGCATTGGAAGCTAGGAACCAGCTTATGAGGTATCGTGGTTCCCCACTCCCCTTGCACGTCGTCACGCCACCAGTGCAAAATATATGGTCAAAGGGAGGTAATCGTGTATACTCCGTGTAGGAGTTATGTCCCTTTGCTGCAAGGGAGGTAAGTCGATGTAGCAAATGCTGAATAAAAACAATGTTACTTCCCTTTGACCATCAATGGAACGGGTTTTCAACAGCAATAAGTTGGGATTGGTGTTGTGTTGATAGCAATAATAAGTACCACAGTGAAATATCGGTGCAAGGCCCATGAAACGACATCCCTGCTCACTGAGAACTCGCTATAGATCGCCGAGATTAGTTCATGGAACTATTGAGTTGTCTTTCTGAGGGAAGATCTTAACATTATTATACAAATTATGGGTACAATTGTTTTTAGGGCATTTCCATTTGCAGAAGACTCGAGTTCTGTCATTAACAGCCTGAGCTAATTATGACGTCGTGTATTGCGATTTATTACCCATATGGTGAAACATAACCAGTCTCATAATTATATATCACATGTGCACATACCACTTTAGCCTAGGAACCATTGTTTCTGTATTTCGTCGTCTATGAAGTCATTAAACAATTGAACGTGACGTCAACGAAGAGGGCCGTCACATTAGCTCAGCGTGTTTTACTGCACAAAATGTACATGAATAAAATGGTCGAGTGTAATATTTTCTTAATCATCCAAGTGCTCTCGCTCGGGCAATACAAAATTTCACACTCGTTTCGTATAAGTCGTATGGCACACTTGCTCGTGTAATAATCTCTATTATATGTTAATCAAATTTCTCTCAAAATAACGATCGCATTTACAGTAAGTGTCAGTCTCGCCTTCATTTCCTCGGGAAATTTTGATCTTTCACACTGACTCAACGTTTTTGGAACTTGTCTATAAAACTTGTGTACAATCCATCCCCCTGTTCTCTATTCAGTGAACCGCCTCATACCAAAAACAAAAGACGTTAAAATATGGTACTTGTTGGTCCCTGCCTGGCGCTCGGCATTAATGGGTACAACAAGGACTGGTCGGCTCGGAGTCAGTATAATGTGTCTGAGTGGGGTATTCATGCTTCACTGCGGCATGGTATCACAGTGGGCTAGCACAATAAAACCAGCTTCAGTCTGGGCCAGTACAAGCAGACGCACATACACATACACACGCATGCACGTCGTCATATGAGCGAAATATTCTCAAGTGCGACGTAAAACCCAATTTCACCTCACCTCATTTCATTTCACCTCACCTCACCTATTCAGTGATGGTGCGACTCCCTTTCACTCAGTAATGAAAACAAACTAAACAAGATTATAGAACAAGGAGAGAAAATTACTAATCGTAGCTTTTAGAGAATAGATTAACTACATGGAGGAAAGGCTCTAAATGTAGCTACAGCAATTATTACTGATCCCTCTCATGTTTGCCATGAATGTTATGAAGTTTTACACTCTGGCCGTCGGTGAGTGAGTGAGTTTAGTTTTACGCCGCACTCAGCAATATTCCAGCTATATGGCGGCGGTCTGTAAATAATTGAGTCTGGACCAGACAATCAAGTGATCAACAGCATGCGCATCGACCTGCGCAATTGGGAACCGATAACATGTGTCAACCAAGCCAGCGAGCTTGACCACCCGATCCCGTTAGTCGCCTCTTACGACACGCATGGGTTACTGAAGGTTCATTCTAACCCGGACCTTCACGCGTCGTCGGTATAATGTACCGACGTACAAATCCAAGCGTCATATCATAAAAATGTTTTTTGTGCCATTATTTATATTACATGGGTATTTATCATCGTAGTCCATCCATCTACATGCATGCTCAAAGCGCTGTGTTTTTTCCCTCGATCATTGGATGTCAATCTCAACGACACATCGTATTTTCAATCTCAACTCCCTGTGGATCATATAACCCGTGCAGCCACTTGGCGCACCAAGTTAATGTGGCTTTCCCATCCTTACGAGATACCCATTCACAGCTAGGTGGACTGGGACACATAGTCACAGTACTTTGACCAGGTTTACTGCACGTTGCTGTACCAGCAACTAGGTGTTAGCACGTATTCATGTGGCCACCATCTGGTCATTTACCAATGGATTCGTGGGTTCTTTTAAGTGCACAGGGTTGTGTACTGTACACTAGAGGTTGTGACAACACTGAAAGATTCTGCACACAAAGCTGACTCCCAAGATTTTCACAACCATCACATTTTGGGCTCGATCCCTGCACCTCATGCTCGCTGGATCAGTAGCCTGGCGCCTTAGAAAGCTCACCCACCACGCCCCCATTATCAATTTCTTTGTCGAATAATCGTTGATATTCTCCATTTTCATGCATTTGTACATTTGTGTGTAATTATGATCATGTTTTTATGTATTCATTTGATATACATATACTTATGCTAACTCAGATGTAAAACAAATTCCCTCACGGGCAATAAAGGATTATTGAATTATCTTAATTTAGCTCATATGGTCAAAGGGGGGTAATTGTGTTTTTACTCCATTGAAGAGTTATGTCCCTTTTCGCAAGGAAGGTAAGTCTGTGACAAATAGTGAACGGAATCGAAGTTATTTCCCTTTGACCACACGGGTCCTAAGTCCTTGCGACGTAGCATCTCGGTGAGTAAGTAGTTTGTTCGTTGTTTAACGTATATATGGCGTCGGTCTGTAAATTTTACCAGTGACACAGCGTTGAGTTGTCTGGACAACCTAGATTAGTTCATGCTAGCGTTGAGTTGTCTTCCTTTGATCTTTAACCGAACAAGCTCACTAAGTTGAGACCTTCGTTACTCTTCTAATATCATCTGAAGGACGATCTTACGTAATTATTGATATTTTTAAGGGTACTATCATTTTCTCAGTGCATTATTATTTGCATGAGCCTGCGTTCAGCCATTAAGGGGGAAGTGTACACGAAAAAATCACTTTCTTTTATGTGAAATAAACGGATTTTTTTAATTAGTTAATATCAATGTTTGAAAATATACACTCATTGATGCTGACAAAAGTTTGATTTTCGTGTAAACTTGCCCATTACGTGCCTGACAACTTAATCAAAGGAGAGTTGCCATGGGAACCAACATTCCTTCATTAATCCAGGTCCAGGTCCAGCTTTGTTGGTTTATTAAGGCTACATTCAGCAATTTTGGGGTAATAATAATAAATAATAGTCTGGACCTGACAATCCAGGGATTAACATGCTCATCTATCTAAGCAATTGGGATATGATGGCATCCATCAATTAAGTCACCATGTCTGAGCACCCAGTTCCAGTAGTTGTCTCCTTACAGGTATCCATCCTGAGCGATGTCTTTCTTCAATCTATTTTCTTCACTGAAACCTCTCCCAGTATGCTTGTTGCGTTAACAGTACACTCATAAATACTAGACCGCCTCCGTGGTGTAGTGGTTAGAGCGTCCGCCCATAGAGAGCGGAAGGTCGCGGGTTCGATCCCCGCCACGTCATACCAAAAGACGTTAAAATATGGTACTTGTTGGTCCCTGCCTGGCGCTTGGCATTAATGGGTACAACAAGGACTGGTCGGCTCGGAGTCAGTATAATGTGTCTGAGTGGGGTATTCATGCTTCACTGCGGCATGGTATCTTAGTGGGCTTGCACTATAAAACCAGCTTAAGTCTGGACTAGTACAAGCAGCCGCACATACACATACACACGCATGCACGTCGTCATATGAACGAAATATTCTCAAGCACGATGTTAAACCCAATTTCACCCCACCTCACCTCATAAATACTAAGCAATATAACAGTAAGTAGTAAATGACAGGGCCTGAACAGACAAGCCCTGCTTGATGTTATGAGCACTACCAATAATGACTACCGACCAAGTGATAATCAACCAGACAATTTATTCGACTTATACAACCAACATGGTTTGCTTGGGACAATGTGTGAAGCCCATCTCAGGTGTCCCCCATCGTGATGTTGCTGGAATATTGCAAAAAGTGGAGTAAAACCAAACTCCCTCACTCCTAAATGTCATAAATTTAAAGTGCACTTATCCTGACATCCATGCTGAAATGTGGATTATTTGTGTTCTCTGATCTGTGGATCTGAATGCACACCTGTTGTATTTTTGGTGAGAACACAACCCACACTACCCACATCCTGCTCACATATCAGGTACCTAGTGATGTTCCGATGATTGAAAATAATCGAAAATCGATTGAAAGAAGGATTAAAAATTATTATTGATTGTAAAAAACATACTTTTGATTAATCGAATTTTGTTGTTTTTGTATAACACCCTTGAATGAAGTAAACTAACCATCAAATTTGACAAATATTCACAAACAAACATGCGCTCAACAGCGTCAAGCTTTGCACATTGTAAAATTTAACCACTTTTATTGTTTAATTACAATTCCAGTGTCTTTCTTGCATGCATACATTTCATATTTTGCCTGAGAGCATTAGTTATAAAAAAAACCCCACTAATTAGAAAAAACCTCGGGAAAACCCCTTACAATTGGTGATTAAATTAAAAATGTATATATTTTGATTATAATCGATAATCGTTCACCACAATCCTCCAATAATGGATAGTGGATTTGGTTTACGATTCCCAACACTACAGGTACCTATTCCCTGCTGGGTGAACAGAGGCATATTTGGCCTTCGTCACTAGCCAAGTATGACACCACCTGCAACACTGGCTGTTCTAGTGTGTGCAGGTATTTGAGTTTCCACCATTTAGTCATCTATCATTGGATAGCAGGGTTCCTGTGGGCAGGGTGAATGTACTGTACACAAAGATTAGTGATTCACAGAAGATGAATAACAGCCTGGTTCTTGTTTCACAAAGAGACTTAAGCTCTGAGGTTATGGAAAATCCCAGACTTATGACAGTCGCAGCCTTACAGTGTCTTGGTGGACCGAGGCCCTGGTGTTTACTGAGATGGGTTACAGAACCTGGTACTTTAGACACATCACCTCACCATCCCTGGAAACTGACGGGATCTTGCTCCACAGTTATTGTTAATCAAAGCCATGTGCTATACACGTTTAGTAGAGCTGTGACGATATCGTAGTATCGATAATCCTGCTACAAATATATTGATGCTTTTTCTCGTATCGTGATATGTATCATAGACCTTAAAATTGTTAATTTTTACGTGAAACTGACGGTTATGTCAAAATTTACACTGTTAATTGCTATCAAAATATACATATCCTGAAATTTCTGTATCACACATCTAACGTTTAGGAATAACCCAAACATCAGTTAACATTGTTGGTATTCATTCGTGCAGTAACCTTGATGTTAAACATGGTTTTTATTATTAATCTTTAATTAAAATATTGTGAGATTTTTCAATAATATTTATGATAATCACATTTGCACATTCTGACAGCTGAGATGCTGAATCTAAGAAAGATCTCAGTCCGAAAAGCAATCTCAGTGATGCCATTGCCTTGGGACGCTGTTAAAGTAAGGGAGGTAACTCTTCAAGCTGTGCTCAATTTGTGGAAAAAGAGTCCAGAATTTAATAAGACAACAAAAAGCAGGTGATTAACTTATTTCCTATAATATAACACATACACAGGCATATACAATCCAGATAGTTTTCATGCAAACTCGATCCAAATCATTGGAATGACCTCTCTAAGCCTTTATCAAGGTGATTTTCCATATGTAGACTTGTAATACACCTGACTTAGATTCACAGTCACACAGGAACCTTTATGGGAGCCAGTTAGACATAAATGGACTCAAACACAGTCCAGCAGTCTTGACAAAGCTACTGGACTGTTGTGACGAGTCAACTTGGCACAGATGAATAGTACTCTCCACCCAGTACAGCATACTTGTTATTCAGATTATCCACATCAACAGTTTGGATGTTGAATCACTGCACGTCAGTTGTGACAGGGTCAGGCGTACTTCTTGGGTACAGCGTGGTATATCTCCTGATGGCCTCCGCCTTGGCTGCCCTGGCCTTCTCTGGGTCCACACTCTGGATAGCCAGTTCAAGTTCCGCCTTGTGTTTACACTCATGTTCTAGGTACACCTGGAAAAACAGCCAGCGAGTGAGTATATCTATGATACATTGTTAACTCCTATCTATGATGCATATTTCACTTCTATATCATCTATGATACCCGAATCCTCTTAGCTAATAATCTCAAGATACACATGTAAATTGAGGACAATCTTATGAATATACAACTTTTTTATTATGTATAAAAGTTGCATATCCGTAAAAAAAATCCTCATTCTACATCTCCTCAACTTCTAGAATGCCAATCAAAGAAGAGATACACATGTGACTGTAATTATATGATATTTTAAGTATCCTTGGGTGAATGTGGAACTGAAACTTTGACAACAAAATCTTATAATCACATACTTATCCTATCTCACTCAGTGCAGTTCATCTTCCTTTGAAGCTACTTAAGACCCAATCATAAAACATGTTTACAGCTTCAAAGAGGACACCTCATCCCAACACATCCCAGTCCCATGGTTACCACCTTAAACAATGGATCAGGCACTGCCTGAATCCTGTGCAAGCTGATCGGATTAGGTCCCCAGCATACTCACTCTCTTTCCTATCACCTAAGTGTGTGGCAGAGGCGGATCCAGGAATTTTCAGGGGTGTGTGTGTGTGTGTTCAAACCCACTGAACCCCTCCTCGGTTCTCGCCAATGCAAACATTAACTTCAATGTGGTCTTAAGTCATTTTCAAATGTATCCGCCAATGGTGTGGGCATATTTTACGCTGAGTCTGACTGTCAGAACTGTTTAGTTGCTGCCTGTGATTAGCATTGGATGGTAGAGAACAATTCTTACCCAGGTCCCAACCTGGTGTGAATGCATTAGAGTGAGTGAGTTTAGTTTTACACCACACTCGGCAATATTCCAGCTAAACAGCGGCAGTCTGTAAATAATCGAGTCTGGACCAGACAATCCAGTGATCAACATTATGAACATCGATCTACGAATTTGGGATACGATGACATGTGACCACCTGATCCCGTTAGTCGCCTCTTACAACAAGCATGGGTTACTGAAGATCAATATTCTAACCCGGACCTTCACGGGTTTGAATGCATGAGACAAGACACAGACAATATTAAATACCTTGATAACATCTTCTTCATGATTCTCTCTGCAGTAAACTGCGGATGATGACTGTGTATGTACAAGGTGGTAAATGTTGACTAAGTAAGCAGCATCATGAGCTCTGGAAAAAAAAAAAATAATAATAATAATATTGATTTTTTATTGATGTTATATTTTGGGTTACACTTTCTCAGCCTGGTAATGATTAAAAAGAATTTGGGTTGAGTCCCGTCTAGGATTTCAACCCACATTCTCTGTATGAGGCACCGAATTGCAAGCACACAAAGTAATCTTACCAAATCAGCCACCATGGTTTACACAAAAATAGAAGTTAGAGATATACTCACAGGTTTCTCAACAGCATGTCAATCAGCAGGTAGTCTATCTGTTTGTTCCAGACTAAATGAAAGGCCACTGGTCCAAAATGCCTTGTAGATCGGAGATCATCATAATCTCGCTGATCATGGACAGACTGGTAACATCTGTGAGTTATCTAAAACAGTAAGATACTGAGTCAAGGGTAGTGTTGAGGGAGTGAGGGAGGAAGTTTGAGGTTTTAATATCACTGCAGGGGACACCAGAAAAGGGCACCACACAATTTACCCATGTGGGGAATCGAACCCGGATCTTTGGCATGACAAAAAACACTTTAACCACAAGGCTACCCCACTGTCCCAGGGTAGTGTTGAAAATGGTTAGGTTGAAGAGTTGCTGGATGAAAATGATTGAGTGAGAGAGATGACATGGAAGTTCTCATAAGTACAGTCAAGTCAAGTCATTTTTTGTATTTGTGGTCAATGTTAGGAATGCATGTTTAATAGTGTGTTGGCCAGACTGGAAACAAATTTGAAACATGAAATTAGGGCAAGTTTGAATTTAATCGAATGTTGGTATGAAATGTGTCACTGAAAATGACTGAACAAAGGGTGATAACTCTGTACATACCCTGATGTAGTCTGGGTGATCAGGCTCAAACTGAACACAGGCTCTGTCCAGAATGTAAGCATATTTCTTCTTCTTCAATAAATTCTGCAACCAAATACAGACACATACTTTACTGGAATCTGAGTAAATATGTAGCTTGAATTTGGTTTCAAAAACACAGGGTTAAACAGTTAAAATGAGTGAGTGTGGTCTTACACCACTTTTAGCATTATTTCAACAATATCACAGCAGGGGACACCAGAAATGGGCTTCTAACATCCATGTGGGAGATCTAACCCAGGTCTTTGTCATGACAAGGGAACGTTTTAACCACGAGGCTACACCATCACTCCCAGCTCATATGAACCACAGCAGCTAATTTGTAGTTATCTCCCTTGATCTTATCTCCCTTTCATTGTCACGTAACAGATACACAGATGCAGGCTGGGAACACTAGCAGGTGAAGGTGCAAGAAGCAAGTCAGTTTTCTCACCTCAAGGTTTTCGTCCAGGAACATCTGAGGCATCACCAGCATCCTGCCTTCCCGAGGATTGTAGATCTGGTTGATCTTGTCTCGTTCTTCCCATGATGCCTTTCTCAAAGTTCCGTTTGGATCACGGACCACAATCAAACGACTCTACAAAAGTAGGAACATGTACATTATTACTGTACATTATTAAGAAGGCAGGGGCGTAGCAACCATTATAAAAAAAAGCCCGGGCTTACACAAGATTGTTGCTAAAAGGGTGGGCAAGCCCTCAATACTGTCTTAATATGAAGCTTTGCAACCTATCGGGCTTACACGAAAAAATTGGCTTGCTACGCCCCTGGAAGGCTGCAACTAAACCACCTGCCATAACAATAACCACAGCCTGGAGTTGCCAGATTAAATGCTGAACACAAAATTACCTGTCAGTGACACTTAACGCTGTAACTCACTCACCCTGTCAGACACACCAAAAGTGATGTCTGTGAATACCAGTTTGGATGTCTCCAATCCCTCCAGATCTGGATCTTGTGTCAACACTTCTGTGATGGGCTGTCTCATCCCCATGTAAGGGGGCATCTGTAGACGCTGCTTGGCTCGTCTCAGTGCCTTTTGTCCTATCTACAAACCATGCACAAACAATTTTATATGGAGAATCACCACTCCATGTCCTTTCATATGAAATATAACAAGCTTCTACACTAGCCACATAAAGAAACTGTGCATTGTCAAAATATTATCCCAGTTGATAAGTACGATAACAATGTCAAAGGTACACATAAACTTTAATGGAGGGATCATGAGACCATAACATGTCGGGAGAATTTCAACTGAAAAGTGAATCACAATGACGTCACGAGTCCACAAGCGGGACAGGGGTCAAACGACCATGTCACAAGCTCAATAACGGGTATGTCCACCATCGGCATTGAGAACAGCAGTGCATCGACGACGCATAGAGCCTATCAAACGTGCAAGGAAGGCTTGTGGGATGTCACGCCAGATTCTCTCAAGTTCTGTTGCAAGGTCAAGGACGTTATCTGGCAGATGAGGAAGACAGCGTAGACGTCGATCCATGTCGTCCCAAACATGCTCTATCGGGGAGAGATCCGGTGAATTTGCAGGCCAAGGCAGTAAGTCAACGTTGTGGTGTTGCAAGAAATCCATAGCAACCCTTGCCGTATGAGGGCGGGCATTGTCCTGTTGGAATGTTAACCCAGGGCCATGACGTTGCAGAAAAGGAATTGCCAGAGGTCGAAGAATCTGATCCCTGTAGCCCACACCAGTTAAGTTGCCCTGAACAATCACCAGAGGAGTTCTTTGGTGTGCTGTTATTCCACCCCAAATCATCACAGAACCACCACCAAAGCGATTCCTCTCCAAAACACAGGCCTGTGCATAACGTTCTCCCACGCGTCTATAGGCACGTTGACGTCCATCACTATGGGAAATGTTAAACCTGGACTCATCTGTAAAAACAACATTTCTCCACCAAAACAAGGGTCTGCGGACATGATTTCGGCACCACATTCGGCGAGCTTGTCGATGACGTTGTGTCAGGAAAGGCCGTATGGCGGGACGTCATCATGGTCTGATCCCGTGATGACATAAACATTGTCGAACTGTGTTGGGGTGGGTACGGCGAAGTCCTGGGATGGTTCGGGCAGTCATCACTGCAGTCTGAAACCTGCGGCGAAGATGGGTCACCCTTATCCATCTGTCCTGTCTTGGCATTGTTACACGTGTACGTCCAGAACGTGGCCGATCGATGACGTCATTTGTGTTCTGGTAGCGTCTCACCAGTGCAGAAATGGTGTTCCGGTGGCAGTGGAAATGTGCAGCCACTTGTCGTTGAGACATTCCCCCACGGACCATCCAAATGGCCTCATGACGTTGTGCAGACGTGAGCCTTGGCATGCTATGCATTTCAATAGCCGTTTAATTTTTTGAACGATCGCAAGGGCAGGGGTTGAACTTTCCAAAGTGACAGTATTGTGTGGCTTTCATTTGCTCTGTTTCTCTTTCCCAGAATGCACGTACACAACGTATTGCACGTCTCAAGGACGAACCCACTGACGTCACGGAACGTGGCACGTGGAGGTATGTTGGATACATGTCACTAATCTCTGAGTTTAAATCCTTATGTGTCTACACAGGTTTGATCAATTTAGATTTAAAATTTTTGTATGCACAGTTTCTTTATGTGCCTAGTATATTTATCATCCAAAATCTATCTTCCAACTTTTTCAGTGTGTTAGCAGTAATAACCAGTGTATTGAGTACAACTAACCAACTTCAGTAGCAGAGATTAGAATTACAGATGCATAACATTAGATTGGTTTATCAATGTTTTACCTTATTAGTTCTAAGGGTCTTTGCAGACAATTTAAGGGTCCTGTGAAGTAACAGTGTAGAGAACCGTACATTTTGATAATTTCTTTAGACACTGGAATGAATCATTGATTATATGGTGAATGAAATGATGTATATAACTGCTGTGAATGAAACTATGAAACAACATAGATGTGTAGTCGGTACAATGAATAATACTCACTGGACGCAGTGAATTATTTTTTGTGCGTCCATTCTCTACATTTGTGCGTATTGGACTAACATTTGCATGTCACATAAAACCCTGGTTAATAGTGTGTTGACATTTGCCATTCAATCACTGGGATGTCTGGTCCAGAATACATTCTAAACAGGTTGCTGCCATACAGCTGGAATGCTGCTGAAAGCAGTGTTAAACAAAAGAACAAAATAGGGCTGGGACGGGTCCAAATTATCTACCCGGGTACCAGACCCCCTATTACCCTACTCTACCCAGATACCCGATATGTTAATTCCTGACATCAAATTTGTAAGAAATGGCAATATATTCTTCAGCTCGGATGCTAAAATTCGAATTTTTCAATATCTTAATCATGTTTTATATTCAAAACAGGTGACTGTAAATAATGTCTAAATCTTCAAAGACAGTACAACATAAAAGAATAACATATTACATTGTTTGTAATCTATTAGTCACATGATCATAACGGGTCCAGATATTGAGACGGGTACCCGGGTCCAACTCATTACCCACCCGTCCCGGATATCCGGGTTACCCATCCCAGCCCTAGAACAAAACATCACCACACTGACCTGCTCCAATTCTTCATCTGTCAAAAGCTTGTACTTTGGTTTGGAGAGAGGTGTGGGTTTAGGCTGAGTGATCTTCATTATATCAAAACCAGTGATCCTTCTAAGTAGTCTCTGGATGTCACGATGCAAAAAGACTTGGAATGGATCTTTTTCCTCTTGCTGACTTGAAGAATAGAAGGCAGCTAAAAGAAACAGACATAAAAAGAGCTAAAAGCTATGTCTAGAAAATGAAATTAGTTCAAGTCGGAATGAAACTGTTGTTTCTGATACATTTGATTGCGTTATAAGACAAGCGCATACAGAATGATAAATATTTCGCAATGCACAATACCACTTGCAATTAGTTGAACAGGAACAACTATATACAGTTTGATTTTGGGTTGCAGGCATATTGACACGTCCACCGGGTACTGGGTACCTTTCTGGGTACCTTTCTGTATTTTCACTTTGTTTCGGGTACATTTGAATTTCTGTATACAGAAACGTACCTTGGGTACAAATCTGTATTACCTGTGCCGACAACAATACCTTCAGCAAAAGTAACAACTATAGTATGTAGAAATAAATATTAGGTTGCACTTTTCAATAAGCTAATGTTTTACACAGTTAAATAGTGCTGAGGTAACCTCATAGTCAGGCAACTAACCCTAAAATCAAAAAGCAGTGAAGCATGAACAAGGATCAGGGCCAATGAGCAGGTCAGGGACAAGAGGTGAGGTGAGGTGAAATTGGGTTTTACGTCGTGCTTGAGAATGTTTTGCTCATATGATGACGTGCATGAGTGTGTATGTGCGGCTGCTTGTACTATCCCAGACTTATACTGACTCCGAGCCGACCAGTCCTTGTTGTACCCATTAATGCCGAGCGCCAGGCAGGGACCAACAAGTACCATATTTTAACGTCTTTTGGTATGACGCGGTCGGGATCGAACCCGCGACCTTCCGCTCTCTGGGCGGACGCTCTAACCACTACACCACGGAGGCGGTTCTCAGGGACAAGAATACACGTTGCATTTTAATGCAATCAAACTGTAATGCCTGAAAAGGTGTAATGTTGATAGAACCGTAATGTGATGATCACACATGGATAGACAAAATGTTTTCTTCATATTTGTTTTCTCGATAAATCTCAAAAGTGACGATATCTTAGATGTTTCACACAACAAAAAGGAATGTAGTGCTGTAAGTGTGACATTTTAGTCTGGCGTGTGTCCCTCGTATGCGTTATTTCGTATGGAAGATACAGGGGGTATGATGGTACAGAGCACTATTCCTGTACGACATCGATCCCAACACTGCTACTGTCACACTCTTGATTTCAGAGAAACAGCAGACGCCCGGGCTTTACCAACAGAAGATTATCACATAAAACAGACTTCCCAAATGTTACAAATTAACCCAACCTTGCAATGCAGGTGTCCTGTTGAAAACTGATGATCTTAACTGTGCACCAACGGGATGACATCGTCTTAACCACCGAAATAATTGACTGCTAACAGCGCACATGACTTTATCCAAGGGCGCAGCCATCTTGAGGACAGGTTATATTCAAAAACATGAAAACACAAGAAACGAAATTTGATTTCGCTACATCGTCTGGTTGCAACACACGTACGATCGCTATAAATCTGTTTGTCATTTGTGAAAAGAGAACAAAGTACATTTATAAACATGGCAATAAAATCAATAAAATTGTTCAATTTGATTCACTTTTGAAAGAAGCAAAAGGGTATATTGGGGCTCTATGGGTTAGATGCTTGATTGGCATTTTAGAAGATGATATTTGATGAACATAGAGATTTTTTCTGGGTTACATCTTCTTTTTATTCTCGAGTACAACGTTTCAGGGCTTGTTCTGGCTCCATCATCAGGTAAAACTGATGAAACTTCTCCCGCTACACACATTACATAAAATACATAATGAGTATAGTGGGACAATTTTCTGTAAAATCCATTTCCTCGCCGATTTCGTTCAAATTTGAAATATAAGTTACTCATAACATATAAAAACAATATACGGTTGCAAAAATCTAGATTTTTATTTTTAAAATTTATTGTCCAAACAGTGATTCAACCCCCTGTGCTCAGTAGCCTACATAGAACATAAAAGTAACATAAACACATATGATTTGGGTAAGTATCAAAGATATAACCACGCCCTGTTAAAACCGCTTGGGAAAAGAAAGTACATGTACACACCCATGTGGTGGCTAAGAATGAAAGATACAAGACGGTGTAATACGAGTTTCATAACAATGTTGCGCGGGGTGGGGGTTGGGGAGATGATGCAGGGGTGTCCTGATGGTTTATTAAATGACCATTGAAATTCTCTTGAAAATGAAGTGTGCACCCCACTCTTCTCAAAAAGCTGTATCTGCCCCTGACGTCCACCCAGTTTTAAAATGTATACTTTCTATTGCCGGTCAGTGTATTTGGGTAATTTTCTGTACTCAACACATTACAGGGAGTAGCCTAGTGGTTAAAGCGTTCGCTCGTTAGGCCAAAGGACCCAGGTTCCATTTCCGACATGGGTACAATGTGTGAAGCTCAAGATCATTTCTGGTGTCCACCATGCAACTATTGCTGGAATATTGCTAAAGGAGTCGTAAACCCTTACTCACTCACTCGTGTCAGCTAGATTTACATTTTACAATGTTTTGGGGGGTATGTGAAGAAGGTTTTAGGCCACTTTGACAACAGTTCAGATCTTTGATAATGGGGGCACCAAGGGCGGGTTTCGGGCATTCAGGAAGAAATCGGATATTCCACTGCATTGATAACTTGATAAATAAACTGACGTAAAAAAGAAAGTACACACCAGGCTTTGCTAACATTATTGCTCGCTACGTCTCACCACAGAAATTACCACGTCTTACCACAGAATTTAAAAAAAAGATTTCCTTCCTAGGTTTGTCAGTCCAAACCCGTGCTGTTCGGTCTCGTCAAAATTATACAGTCATATATCTTTATCACTCCGGTTCCCATCCCAATTTAAAGCTGACATCCCGTGATATACTTGAAATACTGTTCAAAATGCCCTCATGCGACACCCACTGCAATAATTATGAGTGGTTATCTCCCTTTGACCACATACCCATGACGGACCCACCCCCAATAAACGCCACATGTGTTCATGAATAACAGTCGACAGGTTCATAGGGTGTACATCAGTGAAAACATAACTTACTCAACATTTGATAAGGATACAGAGATAGTTTACACTGATTACATATAAATCATGGAAATGATGGTTTGTTTCGCAAAAGTTGGGACGTATTTTCATGTAGGGAGTGACATGGGTTTTACGCCGCTTTTAGCAATATCACGGCGGGGGGACACCAGAAATGGGGTTTTTTTTCATTGTACCCATGTAGGGAATCGAACTCGGGCCTTCTGCGTGACATGCGAACGCTTTAACCACGAGGCTACCCCACCGCCCCTTCATGTAAGGAACTGACCCGTGAAGATCCGGGGTATAGAATAGGTCTTCAGCAACCCATGCTTGCCACAAAAAGGCGACTATGCTTGTCGTAAGAGGCGACAAACGGGATCGGGTAGTCAGGCTCGCTAACTTGGTTGACACATGTCATCGTTTCCCAATTACGCAGATCGATGTTCATGCTGTTGATCACTTGAATGTCTGGTCCAGACTCGATTATTTACAGACCGCCGCCATATAGCTGGAATATTGCTGAGTGTGGCGTAAAACTAAACTCACTCACTCATGTAAGGAAAACTGTTCTCCTCACCTCAATACAAAGGTGCTCGAGTTGAACATTAATCACCCAGTTTAATTCCATTAAATTCAATTTAATTTCATATCTGCTACACGTAACTATCATCCGAAATTAGGTATTAATGTATGCAAGTTTATTGATTTGTAAACGCACTGAGGCAAGCCGACGCTGGTACTGTGAAAACAGCGTTTTGATTTCGCCTGGTCTCCAGATGGTGCGAAGTATTGTCCTTTAAGTGCTGACGTACTATATGAGTTGTGTGGTGGTTATAATGATTAGATCATCTGTTTGAAGTGATGTCACTGTCACATCTAATGCACCGAGGAACCTTCACGTGAACTGATACGGCGGCGTGTTGGTTAATAGGGTTCGTCTCAAAATCAAGATATTATTTATAGTTGAATGTTCGTTTGTTGTTTAATTCCGCACTTCGATTCCAGTTAAATGACGGCGGTCTGTAAATAATCGGATCTGGACCAGACAATCCAGTGATCGATATCATGAGCATCGGTATACGTAATGTAGATGTAATGACATGCATCGTGCGAGCCTATATGTCCCTGGTTGTGACCCGCAGTTCACTGAGCCGACATATACTTGGTGGATGGATGTCACAGTACCCCAACTGTGTATAGACTACTATAGATATTTTCACATGATGCCAATCAATGGTACGATTATTTATTTAAGTTGTATATGTGGACTCAATTATTTACAAACATATTGCTCTCAAAGTGGAATAAAGACCCTCCCTCACTCACTCAAACGTTTTATCTGATTTTATGAAACGAGTAAACTGACCATAATATAAATGTGAAAGGACGAATCCCCAATCTATAGGCGGGGAGGGTGGGGAAGCCTAGTGGTTAAAGCGTTCGCTCGTCACGCCGAAGAACTTCTGTGTCATCTCACTCACTCAATCATTTTCATTAAGCCACCCTTCAACCGAACCCCTTTCATGACTACCCTGGGGCAGTGGGGTAGCCATGTGTGTTAAAGTGTTCGCTCGTTACGCCAAAGACCCGTGTTCGAATCCCAAAATTGTGAAGCCCATTTATGGTGTCCCTCGCCGTGATGTTGCTGGAATATTGCTAAAAGCGGCGAAATACTCACTCACTCACTCACAATGGGCGATCCAAGAGTTTGAGTGAAGTAATTCAAAACATGCCTTTTGGTTGCTCAAACTTTGTGCTAGCTGTCTTCCAATCTACCTACTAACTATTGCTCTAATTACAACGGCTCAGTTTCATACATGGCACTATTAGTCTAGTAACTTTACCGATACACTAATGTTTAGTCTCTGAATATATATAATCTTGAGAGTAACAAACAAGCCCATTTAAATTGAAAAGGAGCCCCAGGGAGACCAGAGATTCAGAACCTGAACCTGAGGAAATCTAGACTTGCTATATTTAGATTTTTAGCACTGCAGAGAGGGCTTGGCAGTAGGGAAAATAATGTGGTTCAGGGTCTGTAAGACAGGCTACTTTACCTAGGGCGTTTGCATTACAGAAGTGACTGGACGGAATGGGTATAATAATAAAGTATTGGGACTGTGACTGACTGACTGACTGAGTTTAGTTTTACGCCGCTTTTAGTATTTTAGTATTTGGACTGTGAGGTGACTAAGTTGGGGGGACTTCAGTTTTATTGGTCCGATGTTGCTCAAACTCTCTATAAGTATAATTCATATATGAAAACGCATGTTAATGTAATCAGCATTTAAAACATAATGTTATGATCTATGGTGTAATTTTTTTACTAATTATCTTTTCAATGATATAATTGTGATAATTGAAAATAAAACCATGACAAACTCCCCACACACTGAACATGTATATGCAACCCAGTGCATATATTTTCCTCTTGAATAAATCTTCTCGGAATGTTTGGGCATACCATGTTTAACTGAATTTTTGTACGGCTGAATCCGTTTGTAAATAGATTCTGATAACAATCTGCAGCCCAGTAACAATACATTCATTTATTCATCGATAATCCACTCCAAAATTTGCATAACAAATAAAGCGACTCATGAATCAATCGGTGTCAATTTCCTTTTCATTTCCTGAACAGAAAATGTGCTGTTATGCATGCTTGCTCCCAGTAATAATATATGTATACGATTATTTTTATAGAAAATTATAAAAAGACATGATGAAAATAGGTGTTTACATATTGAATTAAGGTTATATACCATATTTGATAGGTAAATAAAGATCTGTCTATCAAACGATCACCGATAAGGCCAAAGTTTGACCAAATATTTACATATACATCAAACGACACGACCCAACCCGCCCGCCATAATATTTCAAAACGGGAGCCGCTCCGAGTGATCAGTTCGCCCTTTCGATGATATATTCTGCCTCAAAAACAACAGAAATGACATCATAACTTTCATAATGGATTTAATTGGTCAAAAGTGTGTACATACTGTCCACAAATTGAACATAAACGTCGGGGTTGCTGACAAAATTATCCAGGAAATGAATTTCCAGAACAATGGGCACAGGGCAGGTGCGCGTTTCGACAGAGTTATCGTTCTTTGTTATTTTCTGTCGATTGATCCTGCCAAACACAATGTCGCGCAATAATGATGTGTACAAAAATCAATAAAAACGCGTTTTAGACATTCAGTACTCGGAATCAGCATCCATTGAGCTAAAAATCACTCATCTCTTTACTTGTGTATTTTGCGATCGATGTTTTCCCATGATGCATTTCGCTGTAGCTGCCGCCATCTTCATAACTATCGTAGCCCAGGGGAGCTAGGCGGGCTAAAGAATTTCGGATAATTCCACCCGTTTCGTTCAACGTGCATTGCCCCAATTCGTCCCAAAATGAGTCAGTATATACAGGTGGCTGAGGATGAAGGCGATGAGCCAATGGAGGTCCCAGTGGAGGAGGATGGAACGCTGTTGTTGACAACTTTGGCTGCACAGTTCCCTGGGTCGTGCGGTTTGAAGTACCGCAATCCCGACAGCGGGAGTATGAGGGGTATTCGACTTTCTGACGGTCGTCTGTACCCTCCGGATTGTGACTGGGGTCGATATGTATTCATTGCCGTTTTCCCAAAAGGTAAACTTTTATCCGATTCCTCGTGGGACGCATAATGAGCGGTTGACATTTAGAACCGAAACAACCGATTCTGTCGCTAGGAATTAGCTATCGGAATCGCGATCGTTGATGTAATTTGTTGACATTTGTTGTCACATATATTACCATTTGATATTTTAAACCCTTGTTCATCATATTTCGCATATGTCGTGCCCCAGTTCTGCTGTCAGGGCGCGTGGATTTGTATGTTTACAAGTACCAGATTGTTGATTTGACAGCTGGGCGAGTTTGACAGTTCGTTAGGGGAGGTAACTCTAGACATGCAAAAACCAAGTCATTAATTCAAGAAACAAAACTGAAAGTTGTAATGTTTTTGGTACGACTTATTAGTAATTGAAATGCTTTATATGTTTTGTAAATTCTTTGTTGATGATTTTGAAAGCTTTTTGGGGGTTAATATGAATAATTTAGTCTATTTTTATAGTTATGTTGAACATATTACAAATTGACAATTTTGAATGTGTACTGGCAACCGTACAATTATCACCATATTTTAGTGGTATTTACAAAATTATTCCGCCGTTCGTTACATTAATGAAACAGAATCAATTATGATACTTAATTAGCTATTCATTGATGTGTCCAGCCTGTTCACTGCTGCCAATAATGTTTTTATATAACACGACGGAAGGGAATTATGGCAGTATAAATAGATGCTTTCTCACAACTAACTGTAACAGTTATCGCCATTCCAAATTTCTCATGCCATTTGTGATATGATACAGTTACCTCGAACAATTGATTGTGTGACTATTTGAGTGTTTCTTTTACAGTAGACTGATAGTGAATGAAACAATGACTTGTGAACTTGAACTTGCTATTATATAGGTCGTGAGACATCCCCCCTGACTAAGTTAAAAATAATTTATAGGCTTCATAACTTTATCTTTAATTTTTCCCTGATGTTACTTACCATGAAGAATTTCCTTTTGCTGTTTATTGTTGTCAAATACCGTGGGGAAAAATACTGGAATTGTAATTGACCAGAACTGCGCACATGTGATACTGATGTATTGGCTATAACTGTTACGCAGCAATAACTGTTGGAGAGACTTCCACCTGTATCCTCCCTTAAATTTAATTCTAGACAAATCATATCACCTGAATATATATTACTCATCTGATAAGGATGAGTTTTAACATGTTTCATTAATTGTATCTGAACATACTGAAAGACAAATCAAACTTCTAAAAATGCCACTCAAAGAAAGTTGTCCTCATAGTTAAAATTTGGGGGAATACCGGCGGAAGTCTTACCGATAATTCAAGGATTGTATTTAATGCTCAACACGTCCATTCCAGAGACTGGACTTTAATAGAGCTGAGAATCATAAGATTAATAACGCGATAATTTAATGTCTGTATGCATTAGGTCATGTTAAAACTTATTTCATATCTTCCAGTCAAATCATTTTACCTGAATATACATATATCTTTTTCCTCATCGTTACAATTTAGGGGAAATAGGGGCGGAAGTGTAAACGAGAATTGTTATAGACTTGCTTGGGGTAAATTGGGCATATGTTTCAGGAACTGTATTGTATCTTTTCAATGTTCAAAAAGAAATATGAAAGTCTTATTCTTGACAGCATTGTAGCATCTTCAAGTGTTTTTTACTGTTGACCTGCTTGCAGCATGCGTCGACTGCACATGATTTATGTCATGACAGTCCGCCAACATGACACACCTGATGGTACTGACATTGCACAGAAAACATGACATTCTTTAACTGCATGGGTATCACAGTCTGGAATAGTCCATTAGTCCACAAATTTACCCCCTACAGAGTTGTCATTGACACTTATTATTTCATAGCCTTTACACAATGCTGAAATCTGCTTCCATCACATACAAGTGTTTAGAATACACACGGAAAAACAGTATGGATTTTATGATGAGGGCTGTTAATATTGAGTAATTATAAAGTCTTACAGAACAGTAACATGATTTTATACTTCAGGACCCTCACATTTCCAGTACAGACCCTTGAAATGAGTCATGACTGACATGAGGTCTTCAGCATTTCTAGAGGGAGTGAGTGGGGTAGCCTAGTGGTTAAAGCGTTGGCTCATCACGCCGAAGACCCGGGTTCGATTCCCCACATGGATACAAAATGTGAAGCCCATTTCTGGTGTCTCCCACAGTGATATTGCTGGAATTTTGCTAAAACTAATAAAAGTGGCGTAAAACCAAATTCACTCACTCAGCATTTCTAATTTACAATTGATATTTAAGACAGGTTTAATGCTATTAATGTCTAGCGAAATAACATATAATACCAAGTATGTCATTATTAATGTAGTCATATCATCCAGTTTGTAATCAGTCCCAAAATGTTAGAATTTATTTGCCAAAAGATGTCAATTCATATGATTGGATCATTTCCAGTAGATTTTAGGATTAATCTATGAACATTTTTCAGCAAAGGTGAAAGATATGGTACTGAACCAAACTTTTTATCTGGTGGCAACAATCGCAAACTGGATTTTATATGACTTTCACCAGTGTTTTATTAATTGCGATATTGACGTTTACTCCCTATAGTATTTGAATCTAGGAACACTCCTGTTTTTACCTAAGACCAGGACTCTTTGACCTTCAAGCTAGTTTTGAACACAACTTTCTAAATATAATATGAAACACTTTCTCCATTTAGAAAACAAACGAAAGGTAGAAGAGCCATGGGACAGCTTGCAGCTGAAGACGAAGCGTGTGGAGAAACAGCGATGTAGTGACTTGATTGTTCTGGGACTGCCATGGAAGAGCACTGAGGAAGATCTCCGCAAATACTTTTCACAGTTTGGCGATTTGCTGATGGTCCAGGTAACACTGCTGTGATTTTTATTAGTCACTAGTTGAAGATATCACTGTTTAATAAATCTACAATGTTATTACACATTGTGTAATAACATCACGTGATGATGAACGCATGACGTCATAATGGTTTAAAGTTATGATGACACAATGATAATACCTCTGTCACAATGGTATTAGACCTTGCTTCACTCGCGAAAAACCTAGAGTCATTTCACTGTTGGCAGTTTCTATCAATTCATGTTGGAGAGTAATAAATAGAATACTAAACTCCATTTTTATAAAACTTCTGAAAGATTTAGTATAAAAAAACGAGCGAAAGCGAAATCATTTAACTTGCTTCATAAAAATGGTATTACACGGAAGGTGGTTTAGTATCCTCTGTTTTTACTTCAGGAACTTATCCTATCTCACGACTTGCACCTCTCTCTCTTGCTTCGACTTTTAGTGGAACGACTGTAAACTTTTTTCCATAGGCCTCCTTGTCCATTCGCCCGTGCACTCCATGCTGCTCTCCTTAATTAGCTTCCTAGTTCCTAATAAAGCTTGCAGCATGCTCCACTAATTGCCCACGTGACTACCTTGAATGATCATTCTCTTTCTTGTCGCACGACTGTGTGGACGTGCTGTATATTAGGGACATTATTTCACCCTAACATCATGGGGAAAACTGATAATCAGTCAAGGAAAAGGAAAGTTTGTGCTCAATGCAAGACGAATTATTCGTCCCTCGACCCTCACTCGTCTTGCAGTGACTGTATTGGACAATGTAACTGGAACAAACGATGTGGCAAGTGTAATTCACTAAAAGATGAGGATTTTAAGGCCTACCTTCGTGTTTGCTCCCGGAGAATCGCCGATAGGGACAGGAAATCAACAGAATCTGATCCCACTCCCGCCAAGCGTATCAAGTTACAGCGACAGAAAATCGTACCTTCACGCAAGAGAGCGACGTCTGTGGTTCAAGAGGATTTTATGGACGCTTCATCAGATTCTTACTTATCTGAGGACGTTCGGCACCTATTACGTACGCATCAATCACCTCCTTCCATAGCGTCAGATCACTCGTGGGTGGTTGTGATCGACAATTCTTCGTTGCCTGTCCCATCTACACTACCAGGGGACCTTAGATCGACACTATCATCATCCAGATCATCCACATATCCCCTCGACTGTCTCAGTTTGTTTGGAGCCTGGCCAACCGCGTTCAACCAGCCAACTGTCTCCCCACAGTTCATTGAACCGGACGGAGCTGGCTACAACAGCGTCGCCAGGGACGTTCATCAGCATGAATCAACACTTCAGGTTTCGTCACCTAATCGCCGATCCAGATCGCCACATCATTCTAGATCACCACAACGATCTAGATCACCTTCACGATCCAGATCACCATCACAAGCCTGATCTAGATCACCGTGCCGATCAGATCACACAAGGATCGATCCAGATCACAGTCACGATCCAGAGCACAACTACGATCCACATCACCTGATCAATCCAGATCACCTAACCGATCCAGATCACCAAACGGGTCCAGATCACAACTTCGAATCAGATCACCGGACCGATCCAGATCACCGAACCGATCCAGATGGATCAGATCATCGGACTTCCAGATGATCCAGATCACCGAATGGATCCAGATCACAACTTCGAATCAGATCACCAGACCGATCTAGGTCACCTAACCGATCCAGATCACAACATCGAAGTAGATCGCCAGACCGATCCAGATCACCGAACCGATCCAGATCACAACATCAAAGTAGATCACCTAACCAATCCAGATCACCAAATCAAGCCAGATCGCAACTGCAAACCAGATCACCTGTTCGATCCAGATCACCTTATAGATCCAGATCACGATCACAGTTTCCAGTTAGTGCATCGAATCGATCCAGATCACTTTACAAATCCAGATCATCTTACCAACCCAGGTCACCTATACGATCTAGATCACCTTACAGAGCCATTGACCAATCGGGATCACAGTACAGATCCACATCTCATGGCCGATCCTATTCAGATGGTCGAACCAGAGCTCCAATCAGAACCAGATCACCAACTAGAACTACAGCGACCCGGACTAGTTCTTCATATCATACCGGATCACCTAGCCATACTAGGGAATCCAGATCACCGGCTTACCAACCTACTTCGGTACTTACCACGTCGAGATCTCGATACAGTTCCTCTGACCGACGTTCGGGTGATCATTGCTCTGATACCACTAATAGGCCTACAGTCTCTTACGATGTTCCGTCTACATGCTCTGAGAATCCTTCGACTCACTCTAGGATCATCGCTGAGTCATGGGAACCTGATAACAATCCCACTCCTACAGCGACTCCGGATCTAAATATGATGATCAGGGCCATAACCTCAGCCTGGAACCAAATACAGCCTTCTACTCCAGCCCATCCGGCTTCGGTAGCTCCTGGCTCTTCATCTGGTCCACCTCCTGAGATTGATCCAGTCCAAATAGCCATGCCTGCATCTCCCGCTCACTCTGAGTTATCTACCCCTGGGGGTAGCTTTGCAGCAGTTGAGACACCTCAGGTACTCCTTTGGATTGTTGAGAAGCTCCAACTTCCCTTGAGTACTTCAGCAGATGACCTGGATCACTCTTATACTCTTAGGAACCGGGATTGGTCTACCATCACCCTACCACCTCGACCTTGTATTCTGAAATTATCCAGTACACTAAATGATGGTTTCAAGAGCCTGAAACGAATTAAGGACGGATTCTCTGCTCCCAGATATAATCCTTCTACCTCTCATGTCCACGGCCTAACAAAAATCTCTACGGCTCCAACAGTTGATGAGGATATTGGAACCCTGTGTGGCAAACGAGCTGCTTCGCCCTACCTTATTGAGGACCGAGAGTTGGCTCACATGGATTCAGCCGTGAGAAAGACGTTGCCATCTATTAGTTGCGTGATTGCAGCAGTCGACGCTGTTAACACTGCTCTGGAGCATACTTACTCTGATCAAGACGCTTACATCCGAGGATGCATGACTTTAGCTCTGGACCAGTTCCAAATTATCCTGGATCAGTTGTCTCATTTTTTGGGCTACACTCTTGCTGTTCGCCGACGTGGACCCCTTAACATCTCTTCATGGGAGGAGCGATTTAAAACAGAACTGTTTCGCCAGCCTTGGTTTACTGACTCCCTCTTCAATGGTAGCATCCAAGAAGTATCTAATAAAGTTGATAAAGAAACCCACTTTCAAGTCTCGATTGAACTGTTAAAGATACAGAAGTCACAGCTCCAGGACTCATTAAAACAGCGTCGAACTGCACAGTTCACCCCTACCAATCCAGATTTACGCAATCTTTTTCGTGGCGCATCCACTCAAGGCCGTGGCAGAGGAAACAGATCTGGCCGTGGTGGTTCCTCCGCCCTCGCCCCCAGGACCAACTCTGGCCCAGGGACCAGCGCCGGGAAGCAGTGACGGCTTGAGACAATCGCACGATTGGGACCTCCCGCCCCCAGTCGTTCCGATTTACAACACTCCGGTAGGCGGGAGATTGCAGATCTTCGCCCCGAATTGGACCATCCTCAAAGATCCGTACGTCACCAACCTGCTACTTCACGGCTATCAGCTACCCGTTATTGGCAGTCCACCTCTGACGTCGCATCCGGCTCATCGCTCATATCCTGTGGACCAGCTTCAGACTCTGCAATCCACAATAGGTACGCTATTAGACAAACTCGCGATAGAGCTCCTAGGTCCATCGCCCGTCACTCCAGGATTCTACTCCCCCATCTTCTTGGTTCCAAAGAAAAATTCCAACAAACTCCGGCTCATCTTCAATATGAAGTTGTTCAATGCCCGATTCCTGCTTCCACCGCCTCACTTCAGGATGGTGTCGATCAACCTTTTACGCACCATCCTGAAGAAGGGAGACTTCCTCATCAGCCTAGATCTTCAGGATGCTTATCTTCACGTTCCGATACATCCAGAACACCGGAAGTACCTTCGCTTCGTGTTCAACGGGAATCACTACCAATGGAAAGTCCTACCATTTGGAATTTCCACGGCCCCGTGGCTTTTTACCCGAATTACCAAGCCCATAACGAGCTTCCTCCACTTTCAAGGGATCACCTTCGAAAGCTACATAGACGATTGCATCCAGGCTCAACAGGATCCGATCGTATTGCTTCGCCAGCTACAGTTCACCACCACGCTGCTCAGACAGTTAGGGTGGCTGTTGAACATCGCGAAATCGGAACTAATACCGACTCAGAAACTCCAATTCATCGGAGCACTGTTCGACACTCGTCAGGGGATGATGTTCGTACCTCACGACAGGTGGATAAAGATTCAGCAATGCATTCCTCCAGGACTGTCTCAGGCAAGAACCTTACGACAGTGGCAGGAGCTACTGGGCCTTCTGACGTCAGCTCAAGCCTTAACGTACAGAGGCCAGCTCCAACTTCGGCCGATACAGCGATTTCTACGCCCGTACCTTCAGGCCGACAACCCCAAGGAACTAATTTGCCTTCCAGAACCGCTTCGTCCAGTCCTTCAATGGTGGCTCGACGAACGGAATGTTTGCGCCGGAGTCTCTATGATGCCCTTTGCACCGACTCATCACCTATTCGTCGATGCATCCCTCATGGGTTGGGGAGCTCACTTCCTCGACCACCAAGTGGCCCGGGCTGTGGTCATCCGACGAACGGGTACTTCATATAAACGAGCTGGAATTCAAGGCGGTAATTCAAGCCATCTCACATTGGGCAACAGAGCTTCAATCAACCAGTCTGTTGATCCAATCAGACAATTCGACAGTGGTTTGGTATATAAATCATCTAGGCTCGACAGGCTCGGCGAATCTGCTACAATGGGCGATCAGGTTCTTCCATCTCATCTGACTCACTCAACATCGTAGCCAGAGCCAGACACATTCCCGGGTAAAAATGTGATCGCCGATGCCTTGTCCCGATCCAACCGACCGTCCCCCGACAGAGTGGAAGTTACTGCCCCAGATCTTTCAGTCGATGATCTACCCGTTATCACGGCCTCAAATAGATCTGTTCGCCACAAGGTTCAACAACCAACTTCCAAAGTTCGTATCACCAATCCCAGACTCCTTGGCGTGGGACCTCGACGCGTTGGCAATATCATGGGAGGGTCTCAATGCCTACGCGTTCCCCCCTCCAGCTCTGCTACCAAAAGTAATACAGAAACTATTGGCCACCAGCAACATACTACTGCTTTTGGTCGCACCCTTCTGGCCAGCAAGAAGTTGGTTCGTCAACCTAAGAAGCCTGGCAGAGCCAAACCCAGTACCGCTTCCCAACCGGGACGACCTACTTCTTCACCCTCACTCGGAACTGCGCCACGGGTCACCTCAGACCCTCAATCTACACGTTTGGCGCATCTTCAGAGGTCTCTCATAGCTAAGGGCTACTCTCGCCGAGTAGCCACAGCTATCACTTCAGCGCATCGTACTTCGACCCGTTCCTTGTACGACAACAAGTGGAAGAAGTTTGAAGACTATTGCAAGCTTAGGGGAATTGCATCTCCCACTTCCACCTCGGCTCAGGTCGTTGCTGAGTTTCTCCAGCATCTCCGCACTACTAAGAAACTCAAGGGTACTACGTTAGCTACCTACTTAGCCGCCATCAACTCGGTTTTGGCTACCACCACGGGCACGAAGATTTCCACTGTTCCCGAGTTGCAGAGTCTACTACGCTCCTATAGACTCTCTGACCAGTCCAGGAAGTTCAGACCTCCGGCCTGGGATCTGTCCGTCGTCCTTCGTCATATGATTTCTACAGATTATGAACCTTTAGAAGACAAGGACTTCGAACAAGTGACATTCAAGACATTCTTCCTGGTAGCTTTGGCTACCGCTGCTCGTATATCTGAACTGCATGCGCTTGATGTCAATCGGGTGCGGTTCGAGCAGAAGAAGCATGGCAAGGCTTTCCTGGGTCTCCGCTGGGACTTCATTGCGAAAAACCAACTGCCAGGGCAACCGGACCGGATGTTTACCATTCCCCCGTTGTCCACCATTCTTGGGCCTGATGATAATGAAGATTTGACACTCTGCCCTGTTAGGGCTCTACACGTTTACCTTGCTGCCTCCAAGGATCGTCGACGGCTACGAAAGCGCCTCTTCATACCCTTGTCGACCGCTTCAAGAACTGAGGTTTCCCGGACCACATTGGCCTTCTGGATGCGTGCCACGATCCTGCATCGTGAGCCTACACCTTTGCAGGGTTGCCTCCTCCAGCCGCTTCCAATCCTCATGAGACTCGTGCACTAGCCTCGACGATGGCCCTCCATAGCAACTGCTCCTTGACCGCTATCATGGAAGGTTGCTTCTGGCGTTCTGATACAGTCTTCTCTTCACATTACCTGCGAGACCTGTCTGTCACGGATGTCCAGGGACTACACCAGTTCGGACCTCTTGTACTGGCTCAGCAGCTTACATCGGCCCAACAACGCAGATGAGGGACGGTTCCGCATTCGCGTTACTACTTCCTTGTATATACTGAATAAAAGTTGAACTGGATCTCAACCTTTTGTTCTCATTATATGGGTTTAAGAACTACTTCACTTGGCCTCCATACCAAGGCATCGAATACGGCCACCTAGCGTGGCCCTACGGACCTGAGGCACAATCAGTATGACGATGCAGAGGTGTTCGACATTCACGCTTACTGACCTCTACTCCACGGAGCAATTACGTCAGTGAAGTGTGACACTCCCGAATTCCAGTGGATTTCGTTGCGTTCTGCCTCCAAAGTTGCCGGGCACATCCTTTGACTAAGCTTAGGCAAAGGAGTGAGGGTCAAATTTGATGCTGCCCGGAACTGAACGTTAAACCTTGGAGATGCCGAGTTGTGTTTCTCTTTCACCCGCCTCGGTCGGTGTCTGGGGGGCCTTCTTGAAGCAGGGGCTGGCCCGATTCTAGTCGCAAGACTTTAATTACGGGGGTACCTTGTAAATCGTGGCGAGGCGAGGCTTACTTGCCGAGTTGCGTCCCTTGTCTTGTACAAGGTTGCGGCCGAACACCACATCGCTCGGGAGCACCCATCTCCCTTGGAGTCGTTGTGCTTAGTAAGCCAAGGGGTTCCGGAGAACCCACTACAAGCATAGGAGTTGCGTGCATGCGTAACAGGCCTCCCTTGTACATCGCTATCTACGGTTGTCATCAGTCCACACAGCTCCAAGACCAGCTGTTCGCACTGTCCAGACAGAAGGGTAATCTGCGGCCCGCCGTCCAACCGTGGGATAAGTGCAAGTCGTGAGATAGGATAAGTTTAAAAATTTGGAAATTTTAATATAAATTGTATATTTATATATTTATCCTATCTCACGCGATGGATGACCGCCCGGCCTCCCCACTACTCAGATTACAACGTTGGCTCCAAGATGAGAATGATCATTCAAGGTAGTCACGTGGGCAATTAGTGGAGCATGCTGCAAGCTTTATTAGGAACTAGGAAGCTAATTAAGGAGAGCAGCATGGAGTGCACGGGCGAATGGACAAGGAGGCCTATGGAAAAAAGTTTACAGTCGTTCCACTAAAAGTCGAAGCAAGAGAGAGAGGTGCAAGTCGTGAGATAGGATAAGTATATAAATATACAATTTATATTACAATTTCCAATTTTAAGACTTTTTTAATATGATAAAAAATGTCTTTTGTTGTCAACCATGTCTACCTGCTTAGTATGCTTTGACCTTTCAGCTGTCCTTTCTCTTAGTAACAGGATTCTTGTAGGGGAAGACTTCATGTTCAGAAAAATTGTGAAATCATCAGAATGCGAACTTGGCTACTTTTGAACACTTTTTCTCAGTCAGTGTTAACAGGACAGGTAGCATTCATTGTTTGTTGACTGTTTCAGGTCAAAAAGGACCCAAAGACAGGTCAGTCCAAAGGGTTTGGTTTTGTGAGGTTCGCTGAATACGAGGCACAAGTGAAATGTATCTCTCAGAGACACATGATAGATGGCCGCTGGTGTGATGTCCGAATACCAAACTCTAAGGTAGATATACAGGTATAAACATTTTGTTACACTTTCTTATATTTCCCTCCTTCATTGCTCCAAGTAAAGCATTTCATTACAAATAAGGAAATAGTCTTTTTGCTTTAATTTGGGAGATGTTATGTTTGTGAAAATGCTCTTCATAGTATTAACTAAGTAACTTGTCACTACTTGCACCTTAAGAAAAAAAAAGCATTTAAAGTAAATGGGTCCAAAGCTTTTTAAAATTTTAGCAATACATAACTGTTCTGTGCAGAGTATGGTAACTTCAATCAGAATATTGAGCTGGCAAAGTCAACATAGATAATGTGTTAACCTTGTGGAAATATGTGAATGATTTCTGTAAATGGTGCATCAAGATTTCCTTGATGTGTTATGGGTAATATGTTAGAAATCAAGTGCAGCCAGATCTTCAGCTTCAGCGTTTTCATCCATAGACTCTTTAAGTCTATTATTTGTAACTTTTCACTTATGACAACTTCCCACGAATTTTTATTCTTAATTCAGAGACTCAATGTTTCTAGATTGTGAGTTGTATTAGAATTGTTTTCTCCAGGAAGGAGCCCAGCTGATGATGAATCGCAAAGTGTTCGTAGGGCGATGCACGGAGGATATGACCGCCGACGACCTACGACTCCACTTCAGCCGTTTTGGAGAAGTCGTCGACGTCTTCATTCCAAAGCCCTTCAGAGCATTTGCATTTGTTACATTTGCTGATCCCGAAGTGGCCCAAAACCTGTGTGGGGAAGACCACATTATCAAGGGAGCCAGTGTTCATATCAGTGGAGCCGCGCCAAAGAACAACGAGAAACACACAGATCGACGGACAGGGCTCAACCACACCCCCTTTGGATTCAACCAGGCATATCCCCCAGGTACTTGGGGTCACGCTGGCCGAGGGAACAGTCAAGGTCTCTCCTCCCAGGGCAACAGCATGGGAACCAACTTGTCCAACAATCTAGGCTTGGGCAATTTAGGGCTTGGTGCACTGCAGTTAAACCACGCCATGCTTGCAGCAGCTCAGGCTGTTTTGAGTAGCCAAGGGGGGTGGGGTCCTCTCGGTCTAACTAACCAGGGGGGTAGCGCAAGTAGTGGGGACAACCCCACACCCAACCATGCCAGTGCCAACAGTAGCTTTGGCACAGTAGGGAATGGGACAACCAGTAGTGGGAGTGGTGGGGGTTTCCTAGGTTGGGGAGGGTCCCAGGGCAGTGATGGTCCCTCCCACAGTCCAGGGCATGTTGGAGGGTGGGGAGCCCAGACAAAGGCAGGGACAGGGTGGAACTGAAGTGAGTATAGGGCAGGCTGTAGCAGGGGGAATGTTCATGTGGTAGAGTATTCTGTAACACAATTAAATTCGATTGAGTTCTATTGAGGGTCTTGGCTGGAAGAGGCGTGAAATGTTGAGGACACAGAAACAGCAATGAAATGTGTAATCTATTTAAACCAAAAATGCTTCTTTCGTTATTGCTAAATCATTTTACATTTTTCAGTCTAGATCATTAAAGTTGTAAAGGAGTGTCTGCAAACATAACTTCTAGTCCAAAGCCTGTGTGTAGAAATGTTTGTTTTGGCTGATAACACTAACACATACTCCTCAACATTTGCCAAGGATCACACCTTTACCTAAGCAGGACTAGTTTGGTCCTTAGGGAACGTTGAGTAGTATACACTGAAATTGATGCCAAAGAGGTGTTTAAGCTGGCAGACTCCATTGGTTTATGGTAGAGACTGAAAATATACTGACATACTATGAAGGCAAAGTGAGGTCTTCCCACACAGATTGAATAAGTGTTTGATTCTGTTACTGAATATTTTACGTCAAATTAACTCCACTCTGTTACATGTGAGCATGCTAGGTAATGTGTGGTGTGAAAGTTTGGCATCAAGCACGGACATCATGCATGAGTGGGACATCAGAAATCTCAAGTGCAAAGTTCTTAGTTGAAGAACGAACATCATGCATGAGTGAGACATTAGAAAATCACCCAGTCCACCTCCATTTTAGTTAATGGCTTCTTGCCCAGTGCCACTGTCAACCTTGGTATTTTCATGCACAAGACGATGTACTTGTTGCAGTGCGAAGGGTTTTACTTGTGAGTATTTGATAAGTGCTAACATTCATGTTTTAGTTACAAATATTTGTGCACTTTTCAACAACATAACCACTGTTTGCCCATAATGGTTTACAAACTGTTTTTTGACAAGGTGAAAGATTGTTGTTTTAAATTAGATTTGTGTAGGTTATTGTTGATGTATACTCTATACATCTTTGCCAAACTATATTGAAGAGAGTTAACGATTGTTGAAATTGAAACTGCTTCCACTTTGGGTTCAAGTCATGACACAACTTAAAGTGAAAAATTAATATCATTATGATTTACACCAATCAAGTGGTGACAAATTTTTGAAACCATCATGACATGTTCATTCTGAAGTTGGCAGCAGTTCTCACTGATTACAATTACCTTCCTGTTTAGTGCTCGCAACAACGTGTAGAGGACTAGTTCCTGAAACTGTAAGCTCCTTGCCCTGTATTTGACACTCTTTGAGCCATTCACAACACAACAGCATGTGTAAATGGGAGTTTTGAATGATGTCATTTCAAGAGAACAAAGTGTTGATTTGCCAGAACTGTGCATTGACTGAAGGTCCTTCTTGTGTACATCTTAGCAATTTCGATGATGCAAAGATTTGATGAAATGTTTGAGGTGTTTTGATATTCTGATATTGTTTTGGACCTGGTGTGAGTGAACTTACTCCCTCAAACAAATGTGAATATTATAGCCAAAATGTGGAAGAATTTTAAGAATTCTATTTTTGAAATCATGAATGTAAATGCATGAAAGTCACTTTTAATTGTGCATACTTATCAAATTTGACAGTGCACTTCGTACATCATGCTTCTCAATATTTTATTAAGTTTGATAATGAGAGCAGTGTTTTAGCGGTGAGTGGATTTGAGACAGTGTTTGGTGATAATTTGTGCAAACATTTTGGTATTTGAGGCAGCAAGGTCTTGGCTTCTCTTGAGTGATTGGTCCAATAGGATATTGGTGCTTGAGTGTCCTGAGGCTAGCTACGTGCTTGCATATATGCGTTCATAACATTTTTATATGAATTTAACCGAAACAGGTGACCAAGTGTTGTTTGGATTGAATTGTAATGCGTTTTTTGAGAGTGTTCTACAATGTTAAAGAGTGGGGGTGCTTTTTCGTTACCATGGTTACTGTTTGATTTGCAGGTCTCTGAGTGTATTATATGTTTTCAACTGGTTTGAAAATAAAGCACCCCAACAATTTATTATTATTAAAACCATATTTTTTTATTTTATAAACTACATCTACCAACCTTTCACAGTAGCACACAGCCCTGAGTGCATAATAATTGTGTAGTAGTCTCATTTTAAACATATGAATGGATTGTCTGGCTGGAGGGTGTCGTACGAGTGATCAATGGTTTCACAGCTTCCCTAATGATTCAGCTGAACACTTTTCAGAAATATGACAACGCATGACACGAGTTGTAAGAATCTATGTGGTGAATTTGTTCTTTGAATGATATTGTTTCGTCTATTATCAATAACTGTCTCACATTGCTGTTCAATTGATCAAAATATGAATCCTGTTGAAAGGGAAGTTGTGAAACAATTCATGTCCTCAGTAGTGTCGTGGTTACCAAATTTTCAGCCAAGTTTGTCAAGGTTCATACAGGCTTGAAAAGTCCTTGAATTTAAAAGTCCCTATTGAAAAGCCTTGATTTTTTAATGTCAACTTTGAAAAGTCTTGAAAATGACCACAATGGCTTATAAAGCCTTGAATTTATATAAAATGATACATACTTGTCAACAAGAGTATTAGCACTGTTCATAGTGCTATTTATGTCAGAATTTGTTATTTGATAATAAAATTCAAAACACTGAAAATAAGTTACAGTTGTGAACACTGAATTCAAATTTGATCACTAATTGATTTGGTCTTAAATATCAAGTTATTGACTTACTGAATGTAAAACAATTACGACGATCATAGAGGTGTGGTTTTTTAAACTTGGAATTTCTCCTCTCCCCCCCTCCTATATCGACATAAGTGTGACGAGTGGCGTTAAAACGATACCCAGTCATACTGTACAATATGATGTCCTTGGTGTAAGGTTGAACTGTGGTGAATTAAGAATGAAGGTAAACTTGGCTGGATTTGTGTTGACATAAGTGTGGTGTGTGTGATCATCCAGTTTCCTAGCTGACTATATGTTAACTTGGAGTGCTTCAGTCTGCATTATTTTACATCAGGAAAACATTGCATGAGAAAGTCCTTACAGTATTGTATTGCATTTGAGAACAAACTGAAGCCAATGTGGGAAGCTGAAAGATAATCTCTGATTGTTGGTATTTAAGAGTTGAGCTGTTTGGAGTTATCAAATTTTATCCACACACCACTCTTAGCGTGTGTGTTAAGTTTGTGAGATGGTATGTCATCCTCATTTAGAGCAGGTGCACAGCACAACTGGGCCCTGGTTGAGGATAATAGATGACTATTTTAATACTGCTGGGAAAAGGCTGTTCACCTCTATATTGAAACAACTGCCAGTATTTGCTGTCGATTGTGGTTTAAAGATGTGTGGATGGTGTTTTGGATATCTCAGCAGGATTTTCTCTATTTCTATTTATATTTTAGCATGCATGAATTCTCATAAATGTACTTACTTGTTATTTATTGTATATAGTTGTTGATGTGGTTCCCACTGTTATGTGTTACTGATGTGTGTGGTTATGAATAAGACACTCACAAACATGGGAGAAAGGTGACTCCATCAATGGGTGCTCTCAAAGGCTGGCTTGTTCGATGAGGCAATACATTTCCACTGCAACCAGAGTAATGTTCTGATGGCAATGTACCATGGAAACTCATGAAGTACACTCAATCCAGTTGGAAATATAAAGTCAGGAGACGCAATCATCTTCAACTTGTCATTTGGTCACATTTGGACAAAAGTCAGTTAAAATTTCCTCTTCATTCTGAAATTAAAATTAATCTGTTTATGGAATAATATTTTTTTATAGATTATGAAATATTTAATACAGTAAATACTTTTATAACGAACACGGATATAATGAACTGACGGCTTTAGCGAATGTTTTAAAAGTCCCGAATAAAAACCTTATATTATCATATAAAAAAGTGAATAGCGAACTACGGATGTAACAATCTAATTTCAGTGGTCCCTTAGAGTTTTTTATTAAGGTATTTTACTGTATAAATTTTGTTATATATGCTAATCTTCATTAATACATTCTTCCCATTGTTAAATATGCACATATTTGGGTTAAAGCAATTTTAATACGAAAATATTTGCTCTTGCTGTTATTGTTGTGCATCTTATTTACAATTTAGGTTTTAAGAGATTTTAGTTGAAGAAAAAGATTGCAACACTAAATGTTGACCTGAATTGTTATCTGTGTGAAGGGTGGGCTTTATGCCTTGGGAGTTAGCTAAGGAATGGAATGTATCACTTCAAGGACTTAAGGCAACCTTTGAAGTACCACTGTCTGTTGACTCATTGCACTTTAGCCTACATTTCATATTTATTGCTGCTGATTTTACGGTGTACCATGCAGAGTGAGGTCTGGGTGTGCAGTAGTGATTTGTTGGTGTATATCTTATGTTGGGAATGAGAGAAAAAAGACTATACTTCAAGATGACTTCAAATTGGTACCTGGATCCATAATTCTATAATCTTCAAATTGGTACCTGGATCCGTAATTCTACACATCTTTAAGTTGGTACCTGGATCCGTAATTCTAAACATCTTCATGTTAGTATCTTAGTTTTGTAACTTCTAAATTGCTTCAAATTGGCCTACAGGTTTTTAATTTCAAAACTGCTTGTTGTAAGATCAAAGTGTTATATTTTTTTTTGTTAATGAAAAAAGTAGCCTGAAAGTGTTTTACAGTTTAAAGATAGTTGATGCCATATGCCATTCATTCATGAGAGTACCGAGGTTAATACTCCTTATTGACAATAATGTAAATTCCTGGTTAGGAGGAAGAGATCCTTAAGTTTTCCATTTGATCCTGGCCCAATAACTCTATGAAGCCGTAGCAATTAAAATTATGGATAAACAACTATCATTCATTCAGTGTTTTAGGAGAATGAATCACATATCACTCAACCTGAAACTGAGATTTGGCAAGCATGTCTTCTAATGTAGATCAGTCAGGTACCAATCTGTCAAGACTACTGAAGTCTGGATTTTTTTTCTCTCTACTGTGGTCCATCTATTAAGTTTCACTTAGGACAACATGCTCAAAGCAACTTTGATGTGAGCTGAGACCAAACAAATTATCTCTGAAATCACCTCATGCTGTGGTTGTTCTGAGTAGAGTTACCTCCCTTATATCTGGTGCACAAACCCGGTGAGCGTGCGTGTTGCCTTATTTGCAAAAATGGATCTTGCTTTGATCATTTAAAGCTCATCTGAGGTTCTGCTGGAACACCAAGCATGTGTAATGGCAGGATTGTTGGTACAGTTGTAATTTGTTTGATGTTTTTGAGGAACCTGTTACAAGTATGTTACAAGATGAAATGAGATGGTGTCATTGCTCCTCATCATTAGTGTCTCTGTTCACTATATTAGTGGATTCTGAAAAATGTCAACATATTTCTCGATGTGAACCAGATTTGTTTTTGTTTCTGTAATTTCTAGAAAGAAAGTCTGTTTCAAGCTTGTCATGAACTTTGCCCTAATCTGTTGTTTTACATGATATTTAACTCTCTTTTTTTATTGTTTTTGCATGTATGGCATGATACCACTTGTTAAAACTACTAATAGTAAACCAGAAAACTTGTGGGAGCATGTTGTCCTTGGTGGTGTTAGAGGGAAGGTATACTTGGAAAGGGAGAGAACTCGGTTGTCTCCCTGTGCAGTAGATGTGTCTGTTCCTTGAATCTCTTGTAGTGCTGTCATTAGATAGTCAGAGCTCGGTCTTCACAGTTGACCATGTCTGCTTTCATGATTGAGGTTGGTTTCTATTTCCTTATTTTTAACAGCTTCAAGATTGAATAATCGTGCAAAAATGCCAAAAGATATTTTTGTGTTACTTTTTGCGTAACCTGGTAACATTTTAAGAATACACGGGAAAGTATTTTCAGAGATTATACATGATAATTTCTACCATTTTGGAGCTATTCTCATCAAGGGACATTAATCTTGGTCGAAATTGGTGAAAGCAGACATGTTTTGGGAGGATATGAGTTGTCTACTCCTGTTTGTTACAAAACCCAACCGGGTTCTTGTAGTGAGTTTCCATTGTCGTGACACGGTGTGCAGTCTTCAGAAGATGAGCCATCTTGTACGAGGGTCGGTGTCATCCTGCTATGTGCAAGGCCCTGCACCACAGTGGTCAGAATGGACAGTGGTATCCATGTTTGGTTTGTAGTCCCTGTAGTAACAGTGTAAGTCCCCTCTACCTGTCTTCCAATACTACTGATAAAATAGAACAGAATTGTCTACTTCGGCTTTGATGACCTTTAAGAAACTTGGACTAATGTTTCTCACCAGTTCTCTCAATGGCTTGATTCCCTGACTTTGCAATTAACATCATGTTTCCATGGCAATGCCGAAGGTAACTGTTTCATTTCCCTTCTATTCTCATTGTCGCAAATATTTGTCTCAGAGGTAAGCTTGCAAGTTTTGGTTATGTCAACAAGTGTCATAATTCAACTAACCAATTCTGGTTTGAAAGACTATTTATTATGTAGATAATTTTTCTGATATTTAGGCACGAGTGTCGTAAACATAGTATGACATGGGCACGAATATAATATTCTGTTTATTACCGAAGTCGTCAAATTGAGGAAAATAACCCATATCTACTTTCAAACATAGGCTGGCTACCTGCCGTCGCCGCATGTAGAGTGCAACGTCACAAAAGAAACGTTACGTCATAGCATTGTTCATGATGTCACGTCACCCTGACAAAGTGATATTTTGCCCTAGGGCATCGTATGAAAAATATGAACACCGATATGTTCGCGCCCTCGTAGGTAATAAATCACATTACGATATGACTGATCTACTGTTCAAGGCAGTGTTGACAGTGGTTTAACACCTACTCAAATTGACCAAAATCCAGTTTCTTCCTTCACAATTCTAGTTATTGCAAATGATGGTGATACAAGCCTTTGAGATGTTTCCCATATAACCAAGGTTTCAATGTCAGGGAATTGACATGAGAATAACCCTACCCTGATATTCTCTAATCTTTTATGTTTGACCATACACCATAGTACTGTGTTTTGTGTGAGAAGGAACGAGAGACAGGCAGAAGACTATTCACCTATAATATTGATGTTATTTGTAAATTCAGTGCCTATCTATTTTCTTGAGATGAAGTGATGGTTTAGTATGTTTGTTTCATGTAGATCGTGTTACTCTGCAGAACATAAGGAACTTGAGTGTTATTTTCTAGGGGTGTAACGATTCATCAAGACAGAACATGTTCAACTCATGTTCAACTCATTCTTTATACAAATAGTTGTTTTCTTACTTCAAAGAGAATAAAAACCTTTGTTTCCACTTTGGCTCTCAGCATCATCTTATAACCAGGACACGTATTGAATCTGCTGGATTAAATTATCTCCAGTTAATATATTTTTTTCTTCTTTTTTCTTGTTTTTTTTTGTTGAAATGTTGTTTCCACAAACATTCTAATTTGACTTTTTGGGGAAAATGTACTGATTTTTTTTTTCAGCTAGGTGTGTTGACAATGGTATTGTTACACCCCTACTATTTTCTACAACCAGTAATCTGGCTTTGAGAGCACAGTGCTCCTCCAAGGAATGCACGAGTTCACACAGTTTCTGGTAAATCATTGAAATAACTCATTCCTTAAGAAATGAATTTTGCTCAAATATGAATGAATGGGAAATATTAAAATTTCATATTGAAATAATTTCTATGAAAATAAAGAATACTTTTTATGTAGATTTTTTTCTCTTCAAATATGCAATATCCAAAATGGCTTGAATGCAAGAGTTTGTTGTCCACGGTTACGGTATGTTTGAAGTAATTGAGAGTTGATCGCCTTGGTTACATTAAACAGAATTACCTCTTTTATGAAAAATTCCATTATGTATGATTGATCTGTTTAGTTTGGTATGAGTTGATATATGAAATCACCTGTTATCATTCGGCTAAGCTTTAATATATTTATTATGTTGTATCAAGTTTGTCAGAACATGCAATCAGCATTATCAATGAGAATTTTTCACTTCCAAATTAACCAAAATTGACTTTGCAAGATGGCTAAAATGCCCAAATTTCTGAATTTATGTACAGAATTAAAAGTTGTGTTTGTAAAATGTATGACTGTATAAGTTATCAATTATTGAAGAATTTTGCCGAAATGCTGTAAAACTAAGAACCAGTTGATGACGCTTGATAGTGTACAAACATGCTACATGTTATCGCACATATCATAGTGTTGCCAGTTTCAGTCATTTGGATATTGCAAGTATTAACATAAGTACAGATTTACGTTCCTTGGTTTCTAGTTCCGATCTTCCATTTCACTTTCACATCTTAGTTTGTCACGGTACTTAATTAATGCATTATAGGTTTTTTTGTTTTGTATTTTGGTTTGTGATTTTTTTTCAAGCAAAAGGATAACACAGTTCTGTTCCTCAAACTAAATCCAAGAAATCTTTGCACCTGAAGTGTAATGTTAAAGATTGTAATTTCGATCCAGAAAGGATCAAGGTGTTGCAATCGGCTCAACTCATACACTTGATTTACAAATATAACATGTATCATAAAGTTCTTTTCATGATATACTTTTTCAAGCAATGTTTGCTATTTAGCACTTTGGGTACTCAGGGCATCATTCCACAAAGTAATCTTTCTGCTGTGACTATTGTTAGTGAGTGTTAATGAATGGGAGTTATGACAGTTATAACACTAAGATTGTTTTGTGGAACAGTCCAGTACCTGTTTGTAAAGCATCTGTTATGCTGATGCTCATAAAAAACATTTATCTGATCTTGTAAGATGAGATCCTACAAGTCCATTTACTATAACTTAAATAACTAAAAACAAATCTTGCTTTTATGCAATTTTTAATGGGAAAGTTTGTATAATCCATAAAAATGTGTATTGATACTGAATTGAGTATATCATGAATGGAAACAGCATGTTATCACAGTACATATTGAATTGTTGAAGCCTTTTTCTGTATTGATAATTTCGAGTCAAGAGTTCATTAGAATGTTCTTACCAGGACCTTCCCTCCCCTCAAAATCAAGACTAATGTCAATAGCTTAAAACTGCATCACAAGTTTGTGTTTTTGATCTCCAATTTTGTATTTGATCAACTTGGATTTAGTTTGAGACAGGTTGGTCACAAGGTGACAGTTAATTTTGGGTTGGTTGCTTGTACATATACTTCTGTTCATCGAGGGGTACTTGAATGGCTACCAAACATTCAGAACATAAAGATTTTCTTTAACAGTGGAAGGGAATAAATGGCTTGGTGAAAAACATATTTTAAATTTATTTAGTTACTGAGAAATTCTGAGAAAATTTATAAATTTCCATCCTTGAAGTTTGATTTAGATTTTAGTCAAATTGAATTTTATTGAGCTTGCTGGTTAACAAAAATTCACATTTCCACTGTGATTATTCTTTATGTCCTGCATGTTGGGTGTACACGCTGTAAGATCCTAGAGCCAAGGTAACTAGCAACTCTATGTAAAACACTGTCTTAGTCTCGAAGTCAACCACTCAGTTTCTCAGGAAGTTCTCTGCAGAAACTAGTTGCAGTGTCAGAGAGATGGTCAGCAGGGGGGATAATCCAAAACTAATATAAGAATTAATCACTAAATAAAATCCAATGTAAACCAGTTGGAACTAGTTTTTACAAGATCTTAAACATGAAAATGAAATCAATAGGGTGAAAGTGATACTGCTGTACTGTTTGGAAAATTGAACTGATTGTCTGGAATAATCATGATGGGTAATGTTACCCAAATCCCCCATTTCTATGACACTGCACAGTTATTCTGTAACATCTTGTTATCTATTTTTGATACATTGTTGTGACTTTGTGTGAGGAGGTGACATTAACCCTGCAAGTTCTCATCTTAATTACTGTAATATATTTTGAGCTAATTCGGACAGCCTGTTTTTATCACCACGAGTGAGCAAGATCTGGACAGTGTCTCAGCTGTTAACATAACAATTCATTGTAATTGATGAGAAGTAGATAAACTATATCAGATTGAAAAGATACAAACTGTATCATCAGTGATCCAATTAAGTATTCTGGTGGCAGAATTAGCAAATTAATCAACCAGGATTTTATATATATTTTTTAATAAAAAATTTTTGAGGTTGCCAATAATAATTTTTTTTGTATGGTCAGGTGAATACCAAGATGTTTCATTGAAATGTTTTGTGTCCTTTCCTCAAGATCAATTCCTGATAGGAAAAAGCTCAAGAAAAGTATTTTGATATGTTCTACCTCAACTGAATTCTACAAAGCTAGATAATGTTGTGCAATAAAAGATGGTTTTGTGCATAAGATTTATCAGATGGTTGCCATTGATCTTCATGCCAAAAACATAAGGCCAGTAGATGTGATCTCTTTATTGCGCAGTCAGTTTGAGCTTGGAAGTACAGTAAAAACTCTCCCATAACACATTGCAAAAGTATTGCAGTAGCAAGAAAATAATCAATTTAATGGAATATCTAGATTTAAAGTAATTATATTTCAGAAGGATTACGGTTGCCTTGACGCCTTTCTTTTTGTTGAAATTTAAAGATATAAAAAAGTTGACAAAAATGAGAACCAGCGATGCTTTCTAACAAAATTCTTTTTAGAGGCAAATGAAAAAAATACAGCAATACAGATTAAAATAGCAGTTTTACACCCATAAATGTTAGAAGCGTAATTCATTTTTTGGACACGTGCAGTACTGCTTTTTTACTTTTTCTTTTTTTTTTTGGTGGTCCAATCCATATCTCCAATGGAGAGGGAAAGTAACCCAGAATGTTGAAGAAATGTTTCCAAAAACAATATCTGAAATGTTGCATTTTTCATATTTTTTCTTCTTTGTTTATTTTCACTGTCGATCAGTTTTTTTAATTAAAGCTTGTAAATGAAGACAGAAATAGGTCATATCTAAATTGTGATTGCTTCCAGGGAAGCTTGTTGAGGTATGATTGCAGTGTAGCACCTGTTTCAGTGTCTGATATTGTTCACTGTGGTGGTGATGCAGGCTGTCCAACAACCAGCTGTGTAATTGAAATCCAACTCTGACTTTGAAGTGTGAGTGTAAGCGACAATGTGTTTTGTGTGTTGTTTTCATGTTATCGGTGTGTAACGTAGACAGCAGCTGACCGCCGGCTGGTGGTGAACGTACGTACGTGCAGCAGTTATACTACTTACCCAATAAAACTTGGCTTTATGCTAAAACTGACTTGTGTTTTTGTAAGGTTTCAATTTCAATGTGGTGAGTCAGGTTTTGCAACACTCTTCGTAATATTCCAGCTATAACATGGCAGGTACACCAGATATGGGCTTCACACATGGTACCCATGTGGGGAATCGAACCTGGGCCTAAGGCATGACAAACACCATGTCTACCCCAATGCTTCTGTCATTGTGATGAATGACTGTGCATCTTAGTGTTTTAATCAGCACTATTCCATAATACAGGGCTCCAGATAATTTTTCAACATCAGGAGTACATACTCCTTATTTTTTCAATATAAGAGTACTGGAAAACTATAAGAGTACATTTAGAGTACTGAATGGAATTTAATGGAGTATCAGTAATCATGTGTTTTGTTTCATGTATGCACCACAACATTGCTACTCTTGTGTAAACAGGTCAATAAACAATGAACAATAAAACAAGACTTTTTTCGGATAAATACGACTGTAAATGATTCTAAGACCGTACACCATTGCAGTGGTGCGTATCTGCTACTTTTTCCAAAACATGTCCTTCCGTATTTTGCATATTTTTTATCCGTACATACGCCTATACGACCCTTATCTGGAGCCCTGATAATATCAACATATTTCTTTTACTTGGAACACCATGATCAATTACCTAAGACCTTCACTGCCCGGGATTGATGACATTTGATCACAGTGCCAGCCAACTCATCCTTTTTAGCCACCTAAAACACCAAGCACCCACCTTGGAGATACAAGTAAGCTTAATCCTGGTCAACCCGTGCTTGTCATATGGTGGTCAGGCTCACCGACATGGACTATGGATGCCGGGATTGAAATAGTGCCTTGTGCGAATTTGCATGCCTTGGCACAGTAAATATTGTAATGGCGCAGATGAAATGTTTTCGATGTGTCTTGACGGTGCAACTAAAACTCATTTAATAGAAAATGCGATAAATCTGACCAACAGCTAAACACGGGTGTGGCCATTTTGAATGTCATTGTGCATAATAGGAAATCGCATTCTGGATGATAACATAGTTTGTGGGTTAGTTTATGGGTCCAGGACAAATGAACCTGAACTATTCCTGCAGCTATGATAGTGTTCAGGAAATCTAGTTCACAAGTTTACATGTTTTCACTGATTATTAAACAATTACTTGAAATGACATAATTGTTGAGATATTTAGAGTATATTTGGATCATCAAAAGGTATGGGCACACTTATTGTCACAAAGACACACCTTAATTATCTGTCTGGTGGATCCCATGCCACCCTTTGAAAAAAATGCATCTCTATCCCAATGTTATCCAAATTGCATAGACTGATACTCCTGATGTCAGTTAATTGATGGCTTGTCCAGACTAGATTATTGACAGCACTTTTACAGACCATTCATAATTTATGTCGGGGGAGGCGTGAGTGGGTGATAATTGTTTTATGCAGAAGCATCCACAATGTGAATGACACTCCCTCCTCACCCCCCACCCCAACCCCGAAAATATATGTACCAAATAATATTTTTATGTACAAAATTGATTTTAAACCCCCACCCCACCCCCACCAGTATATATGTACAAAATTGATGACCCCTACCTCCCCAGAACAAAATGGGTGACCCCCTCTTAAAATCATCATCAAACACCCCCACCCCTAAAATATATGTACTATATAATATTTTTATGTACAAAATTGATGACCCCCTACCTCCCCAGAACAAAATGGGTGACCCCCTCTTAAAATCCTCATCACACACCCCCACCCCAAGCCTTAAATTATGAACAGTCCCTTGTACAGCTGGAGAATTGCTGATTGTGGCATTCGACTGCACTAAGCCCAGAATGCTTGATGTGTACAGGCTGATCCAGCCAGAATGAAAATTCAAGGTTAATTGTGTTATAAAATATATGCTGTAGTGTGAGTAAAACAGTCTCCACATTATTTCTATTTGGAATCCCCAAGGGGCATAATTTGACACCAGCTTTTGGGTTTATTTGAGTGAGTGGCTCTCCAACAAGTGTGTGTGTTTATCATGTCTCATCCCTGATGTGTTACATGGGAGACAACTCACAAATATGGATACCACTAGAAATATTGACGAAAACTAGCATAGAAGAAGTTGTCATCCATATACTCGTCTTATATATTCATCAACTTCTAAATGCCTCTCAAGATTCTCAACTAGCATATGGTTTATAAACTGGGTGGTGTGATATATCTTCATTAAAGCATGGTTATAGTATGCCGTAAGGGATGGGATTGATGTTCCATAGGTGGATCCAGAGGGGGGGTGCAGGGGTGCGCACCCCCCCCCCCCCTTTTGTGCTGAAAGTTTGTTAAATGACCATTGAAACTGGCGTATAAATGCAGTGTGCACCCCTCCTTTTCTCAATATTGTGCACCCCCCCCTTTCTCAAAAAGCTGTATCCGCCCCTGTGTTCCAAGTCATGACTACAACTTTTAGACTTTGCTTCACTTAGAATGAAAAATACTAAGCTGTCATTATGACCCACACACTTTAAAAGTTGCAAGTTGTTATTTAAATAACACATGGTTCTGTGTTCAAAATTAGGAGTGGAGCCACAATGTTACCATTTTGCTTCTGGGGCTGTGGGGTAGCCTAATGATTAAAGCGTTCGCTCGCCACGATTCGATTCCGATGTGAAGCCCATTTCTGGTGTAACCCATCATAAGATTGCTGGAATGCTGCGTAAAACTGAACTCCATTTTGCTTCTGTGATGGGGGCGGTGGGGTAGCCTAGTGGTTAAAGCGTTCGCTCGTCACGCCGAAGACCCGGGTTCGATTCCCCACATGGGCAAAATGTGTGCAGCTCATTTCTGGTGTCCCCCGCCGTGATATTGCTGGAATATTGCTAAAAGCGGCGTAAAATCAAACTCACTCACTCACTCACTCACTCACTTCTGTGATGGTATGGACTGTGTCAGAGATGTTACAACTGTAATTTGTGCAAATCATGACCCGAATAAAGGTGAAGTCAATAATTAAATCTTCCAAACATGGTCCAACCGTTATCTCTACTGCAGTAGGAACAGAATACGCAGAGATGGAGGTTTGTCAGTTGCTTGCCGCAGCTCATTCAGCTGTAGACAGGTGTTCCGCCTATCGTGTTATGCAGAGTTGCTTCCCTTGGTCTTGCCGGAAGCCTGTCAAGGGTTCGAATCACGGTTTGAAACGATTTCTCGGTTTATTGGCACTATATTCATACTGGTGGATTTAATAAAAGTGGTAAAAGTCTGAGCATTAATTCGGGTTTTCCCAGCACTTTCAGCTGTACGTCGTGACAGAACTGGAATGATATTTTCTCAGCAGCGCCAAACTCAACATACTCACCACCTCACCCTTCTGAATTTGCCCCTTGGTCGTGCAAAGATACCTGGTTGACGATTCAATCACAGATTAGCCTGATTATTATCATCCATTTGTAAAGGTCGGTTTCACCAAAGTGGCAAATGTCCATGACCTCTCTTCTCACATTAAGCTTATACGCTGCGTTATTCCTGAATGACGGTTAATAACATTTATCAGCTCTTTATCAGTGATTTCATTAAGCCCTTTTTTCGTCTTTCGTTGTGTGTTGTTTAATGCCGCACTCAGCAGTTTTCCAGCTGCCATTATGAACAGTCTGTACTAATGGAGTTTGGGCCATGGACACCAATGATGACGTGTATCGATCCTTGTATCTAGCTTGGATAACATGCATGCAGTCAACAAGCCAGATCCATATGTCGTCCCATATGTTTGTTTGTTTCTTTAAAGGGCCACTGATCAAGGCGGATTAATGTTTCTCGCCAACGGTCTAATTACGAAACCAAGCTGCAGGCTGGTCGGTACCTGCTCACTCGACCGTGACGGGCACGGGGACTGGGCTACTGTCCACCTTGGCAGAATTTCTTCAACATAAACAGTGGGACATTAGGAAGGGTGTTACTGGATCAGTGGCCCTTTAAGGCCAGGTACGTGACGTTGGTGTGTAGGGGCGGTGGGGTAGTCTAGTGGTTAAAGCGTCCGTTCGTCACGCTTAAGACCCGGGTTCGATTCCCCACATGGGTACAATGTGTGAAGCCCATTTCTGATGTCCCTCGCCTTGATATTGCTGGAATATTGCTAAAAGCGAGGTAAAACTAACCTCACTCACTCACTCACCATGGTCTGTAAATAATCGAATATGGGTGAATGTTGTTTTATGTAGCATCGGTGACGTTGCAGCTGTTCGCGGCGAGATTGGAAAATGGACCAGACTATTCAGTGATTGATATCGATATTTGCAATTGGGATACGATGACATTCATTAAACCAGCGAGTCTGATCAAACGATCTTGCCTTTCACAACAGTACAGGGTCCCGTTTCACAAAGCTCTCGTAAGTCTAAGATCTCGTAACTTTTCTCGTAGCATTCGTACCTCCTATATCTGTGACGTGGCACAACTCGAAATCCAAAGAGGTAAACAAAAACTTACAAAAGATCTGTAAAACATACGACTGTGCGTTTTTGGACACGTTCGAGGAGATGATGCACTTCAAGCCACGTGACGTGCTCGTTCAGGATGGCATCCACCTGTCTAGGACCGGAGTGAAAGTGCTCAGCAACTTACTAGTGGAGTCAATATCCCTAAAATCTCAGTGCGAACCACACGTCAACAGGAATCTTCGGGCCCTTCCGGCAAGGAGCTTCTTCTCATACCCTGATGATACAACATTCTCCATGAGATATGCGCGACCTAACCCTCAGTTCCTGTTCAATGCGAATCAGATGCCTTTCATGCCATCTCCATACTATCCAAATATGCCTCCTCAAGTACCAAGTTCAATGTGGTCTCACCCCCGTTATTGACTGGGGTTTTCACTGTTTATTTTCGGAAATTAATAATGACTGACATAGCAACATACAGAGCTTGTATAGGTCTTTTCTATAATGCAGTTTATTCATCATGTTTTAAAAGTCAGATCTTTTATTCAGACAGCTTTCTCTATAATTTCCTTAATTGGTTCTTCTTTATTTGTAAATGGATCCGCAAATGTTTAAGAAATTATCAAACACAAATTTTAAATGTTATTTTCATTAGCAGCTTGTTACTTTTACTTCTTTCGGGCGATGTTGAATTAAATCAAGGCCCCACAAAATCTGCAACTGAGTTATCAATATTTCACTTAAATGTCAGAAGCATCCGTCATAAATTTTCAAATATTCTTCATGATATCTGACTTTGATATCTTGTGTTTTACTGAGTCACATTTAGATAGTAAAATCCAGACTAAAGAGCTACTCATTGACCACTATCAACCCCCTTTCGGAAGGGATAGAACTTGTTTTGGTGGAGGTATAATAGTATATTTGTCTGATTTATTACATGTTAAAAGAAGACAGGATTTAGAAACACCTATGTGTGAAATGATGTGGTTCCAGATAGTTTTGCCTTATAAATGTTTAATGTTATGTGTGTAATATCGTCCACCTAACACTGGGCCATGTTTTTGGAATTCACTGGATAATTCAATTAGTTCTGCTCTTGATATATCAAAACACATGGTTTTGCTGGGAGATTTTAATCAAGATCTTTTATGTATACTCATGTTCACAACGTACGTGACCTGATTATTCACTACAACCTACAAAATGTTATTACTGAACCAACAAGAGTAACGCCGGTCTCGCCCGTCTCGTCCTCCTTGGCTGATCCCATTATTATATCTGAGGATTGTTCATACAAAGTCGCAGGGGTCGTTGAATTCACATCAGATATAAGTGATCACGAGGGAACCTATGTCTATCTTTCAAACTTTGTAAATGTCAACAGCGCATACAAGAAGCAAGTTTGGTTGTATAACAACGGTAATTATGATGCTTTAAATAATCTGATTAGGGAAACTAATTGGGAGAGTATTTTTTCTAAAACTCCAAATGTTAACGACGCTTGTGTAATATTTACTTCTCTGCTTAAGGAATATATGGTTAGATGTATCCCAACCAAGAACGCTACAGTCAGACCTAAAGACAAACCTTGGTTTGACAGTGAACTTCGGAGAGAAATTAGAAAAAGAGACCGTTTGAGGAAGAGAGCATTTCGAAAACTGAATACTTCTGATGTATATAAATTCAAAAGCAGAGGAAAAAAGTAAACAATCTTAAAAAATTAGTCAAGGAAAATTTTTATTCAAATTTAGGTAGTTTTTTATCTTCTCACTCTACTCAATCAGCAGATTACTGGAAGGTTTTTCATTATTTGTTGAAAGGTTCTACTTCATCGGGACCCATTCCCCCTCTCGTAACTGATGATTCCGGAATACCTTCAGCATTTACAGACATTGACAAAGCCCAAACATTGAATAAATATTTTGTATCTGTTTCCAATATCAATGATGAGGGCAAGACTTTGCCACCTGTTAGCCAAGCGTTAGTGTTACTGAAAAGGAAGTATCGGATATGATTAAGACTTTACCAGCAAACAAAGCTAGTGGACCTGATGGTATTAACATGAGAATGTTAAAACGAATTTGTACATCAATAGCTGAACCTCTTTGTTTACTGTATAATATTTCTTTGAGTCAGTGTGTTGTTCCTTCAGTTTGGAAAACAGGCAATATTACCCCTATTTTCAAAAAAAGGAGATAAATCCCTCCCTACTAATTACAGACCCATAAGTTTATTATCTATCCTCGGGAAATTTTTTGAAAACATAATGTTAAAGCATTTACATAACCATTTCAATAAACGTAGCATTTTAACTCCTAGAAGCGCTTTTGAGCAGTGATCACTGGATACTAGCACTATATAAATCCAAAGTTATTATTATTATTAATTATTAAGTAAATTTCAATCAGGTTTTACTACAAACCACTCTACCACATCACAACTCATTGAAATCTACCACAATATATGTTCAGCTCTAGATACTCATCACCTTTATTGTATGATTTTTTGTGACATTTCAAAGGCCTTTGACAGGGTGTGGCATAAAGGGCTATTGCACAAATTAGAAGATTATGGTATTCGTGGCCATTTACTTAGTTGGTTAACAAACTATTTATCAGATATTAGACAGAGTGTTTCGATCAATGGTACATTATCAAAAGAATTAAATGTTACTGCAGGGGTTCCTCAAGGATCTATCCTTGGTCCATTTTTGTTCCTTCGGGAAAAGATGTAAAAACCCTAGAAGCTACTCTTAACTATGATTTAGCAAAATTGAAAGAATGGGCTGACAAATGGTTAGTTAAGTTTAACCCGAACAAGACCAAATTCATGCTTTTTAAAAATGGAAACTGTCCACAAGTTCCTGACTTGATTTTCAATAATGAACATTTGGAACGTGTACATCAACATAAACACCTCGGTGTCATCTTTTCAGATAATACAAAATGGTCTCATCATGTATCTGCTGTAATAGAAAAGGCCGCAAAAATTGTTTCCTCATTACGGACGTTAATGTACGGATTACCTAGATATATCCTTTCTAGTATGTACGAAATGTATATTAGGCCTATTTTAGAATATGCATCTGAAGTCTGGTATAATTGCCCTAGCTATATTTGTGATAAACTTGAAATGTTACAACTTGAAGCAGCAAGAATTGTAACCGGATTGCCTAAATTCGCTTCAAGATATAGTTTATACAGTGAAACTGGTTGGTTACCATTGAAAGTTAGGCGAACACAAAGGAAACTCTGTACATTCTACAAAATTGTTAATATGCAAGCTCCTGATTACCTGATAGATTTACTTCCACCTTTTACTGAAACCATTTCCGGATACAACTTGCGTAACAAATCAGATTTGGCTGTTCCTAAATTTCGCACCTCAATTCTCCAAAAGTCATTTATTTATGATTCTGCAAGTTTATGGAATGCTCTCTCCTCTACAACAAAATGTACACATTCATTATCATCGTTTAAATCAAAGTTACCTGGAAAAATAACAAGGTTCCAAAATATTTTCTATTTGGTGAAAGAAAGACAAATATACTGCACACGAAGTTAAGACATTCGTGTAGTTCATTACATGAGATCTGTTTCGTGTTAATCTATCAGAGAGTAGAGCTTGCAATTGTGGTGCTCCGGTGGAAAATGCTAACCGTTTCTTTTTAAAATGTCCAAAATTTGTCAATTGCCGTTTTGATCTGAAGCAAGACTTTGAACTTCAAAAGTTCACTTGGACATTGATACCATTCTTTACGGCAACCCTACTCTGCCAAATACTATTAATGAAAATATCTTTAGACATGTGTATAAGTGCATTGTAAGAAGCAAGCGCTTCGATTAATCAACAATATGTCTTAATGTTATTATGTCCATTCATTACGTCCATTCATTATTGTTCATGTTTCTGATGGGAGCGGGCGGTAATAAGTTACATAACTTGTGCCCAATCCATTTCAACACTGAATAAAATATTTTCAAACAAACCTCCTATACTGTAATATTGACTTATAATAGTCGTAGCGCTACGACTGTCGTAAGTCTATGCTACAGCTCAAAGCGATCGTAACCCTAAGGTGATCGTAACTCCCATACTTTAACGTAGACTTACGACAGTCGTAGCACTACGATCACTTTCGAGGAGCGGGGCCCAGTATAGGAAGTACGATTGCTACGAGAAAAATTACGAGATCTTAAGGCTTACTAGAGCTTTGTGAAACGGGGCCCGGGTAGCTGAAACAAATACTATAACCGGATTTTTCACGGGTCGTAGTCCCCCATGAAAAGCATTGGTCGCTAAGAGACTGAGTATTACTGGAAATCTGAACAGGAGCATTTGTGAGTGATTTGTTCAGAGCGACCGACAATTTGATATTTTTGAAGGGTGGGGTGTCCTTGGATCTCTTTTACGAATATATTTGTTCCAGAATAAGTGGGTAAGGCTTTTATTTAAGAAACAGACACCCCCAGGGGCACCATTTGAGCTCCCATTCTTGCTGACCAGTTTCTCATGCATATGAATTGACATTTCTGCTCAAGACGTTAAGCCTCGGGTATATCTATTAATCTGATACCATCATATATAGCCAGTCCCTTTCCACGGATTTACCCGCCTGAACTTGACATAAAGGTAACCAGCGTCATGCCTTCATATTAAAATCTTTGCATGGTGATTGAGAGTGAAAAACACTTCTCACAAGACTGTGTGTGTGCTGCCCTTAAACCTGCCAGAGCGATGACTTCAACTTTTCAATAGACTTTCACAATATTCCAGCAGCTCTTGCCTATGATGTTTGCATTTCACAACGTATGGGGTCGAACCAAGTACGCCTTTCTCAAAAGCTGTTTGATTAAGGTTTCCATATTCAAAGCCTCCGTGTCAATAAAGGTTTTTGTGGGAAGATGTGGATGACAATTCCAAATTTGATGCAAAGTGACAAAAATAGTATCTGTTGCAATTCTATATTATGCATGCAACATGTTTCCGTGTTTTTTGTAACCATGAGCAAGTGACTCGCCTTGGCATGTGTTTGTGACTTGTGCCACCAATGGGACGGGATACAGTCATCTTTTCGCGGTACCATCACTCTTTGAAAGTGATTCATAAGCACGTACTCAAACTAAGCGGAAAACGTAAATCGACACTTGAGGGGTACCATTAGTGACATTACATCATCATTGTCATATACAAACACAATTGGACTTTTGAACCTATGAGTGGGTAATGTAATAGGCACAAAGATACACTACGTCACTAGTGTACAATCTGGAAGTTTGATGCATCATATTGTATAGGCGCTGTGGGCATTTCACTAGACTAACAACTAGTCTCTGAAATGAAATTATTTTACTGAAAAAAGTTCATAGTAAAAGAAAATATAATATAATGAAAAGGAGCCCTGAGACTGAGGAAATCTAGACTTGCCACATTTTCTAGACTTGCGTGGGCTTTCTTGGATAAATTTGCTTCAGGGTCTGTACGACAGACTAGCATTTCACGGGAGAGACTGAATTTCTTTAAAGGATGAGCTCACTCAGTTTCATAGATTTTCATCTGATTAAAAACACACACATGGACAACACGTTTCTGTTTGAAACTGACCCAGAAAGGTTCTTGCAACGCTTAGTAACTGAACGAAACCTTGGTTCATCACTTCTGATGCCTGGTTGGCTTATTGAATATTATATGAGATGACAATGTGACTTTGCAAGGACAATAAGACAGGTTCTTATTTTGCTCCTAAGTGTTATTTCTGTATGCTGGTCTGTTAACTGTGTGTGGAAGGCAAAGTTTGGCAATAACTTTAAAGAAATCCGAGCAAAATTAAAATCATTTGTGATAAAATATTTTCTAAAAGTCTCCACGTTTGTAATAATGAATTCATGCCTTACCTTTTCATCATTTCTATCTAACCAATCGTTCACCAACCAATCATTCACCCTCCCCCTGTTATATCTTTCCATTTCAGTAAATCCAGTTTTTCCAACTAAATATATTCACCACTCCATTCTTAACACCTTAATGTATTCATTACTCCATCTTCCAACACGTTAATGCATTCACCACTCCATCATTCACAACTAAATGTGTTCACCTCTCCATCTTTCACAACTGAATGTGTTCACCTCTCCATCATTCACAACTGAATGCATTCACCTCTGTATCGTTTACAACTTAATGTATTCATTACTCCATCTTCCAACACGTTAATTAATGCATTCACCTCTCCATCTTTCACAACTTAATGCATTCACCTCTCCATCTTTCACAACATAATGTATTCACTACTCGATCTTTCACCAACATAATGCATTCACCTCTCCATCATTCACAACATAATGTATTCACTACTCCATCTTTCACCAACATAATGCATTCACCTTTCCATCGTTTACAACTTAATGCATTAACCATGCACTCCATTTCACAACTGAATGTATTCACCTCTCCATCTCTAACAGCTATATTTACTCACCTTGCCATCTTTCCCCAACGTAATGCATTCACTACTCTATCCTTCACAACCAAATACATTCACCGCTCCATCCTTCACAACCAAATATATTCACCGCCCCATTCTTCACAGTTTGAAAGCATTCGATCACTACTCCTCCATCCTTCACAACTAAAGGCATTCACTTCTCCATATTTCACAAGCAAATTATAACACATTCGCCGCGCCATCCTTCAACATCTCGGTACATGATCGCCCATCCAATCCATTTTTCACTAAAATAATTCATCCACCTTTTATGTAATCGACCGGACTCCCATTTTCTTCAAACCGACCCTCATGTACGTAATTTATATGAATATGAATATGTTCACTTTTCTTTTCATGTTCAGGATTTATGGAGTTTCAGGCTTTTCAAATATCTACAAAGTGATGCATATATAATTCTATGGTCCCCAACAATCAGTCGCATAACAAAGCTTTGTACACCGCGTCCTTTATTCGAAAAGTCGAATTCTTTGTGAATGTACTTCTATAGAGACACTATTGAAGAGGCAGTCGAGTCAAGATAACATCGACATACCTTTTGGATAAATGTGTCCTACGCCCCTGGTCTATAAATAGACATGTATTTACCTCGTACATGGTTGGTAAAGCTCAGTGTACATTGTTATCGCCTAGCAATGACCTAAATTAACCCAGGAGCGTATGGACATTGTCAACTCATGCATTTCCTTTGGTGTAAGGCAAAGTCCGTTTAACTTATATATTCACAAAAGAAGCCTATTGTACTGTACTGACTTCGGGTCGAGCACATGTGTCACACAACACCATGTAACATGCGCCGTCGCATGCTGCCTTCTCAGGTTGCCATGAACGTGGCGAAGACAGATATTTATTGTAAAGGATTACGTAATATTAAACGATTTGAGAGTCGGTTTGAAACAACAGATGAGATAACATTTGACGATATGCAAATTATTTTTAGTGATAGATAAAACTTTATGAGACACGGATAAGTAGAATCTTACAATCGAAGTGATAAAGGTAATTCTACGGCCAATACAGGTTGTTCGGAACCGCACAAAGGCTGTATTACGCCTACACGTGTAAAGTCAGGGCACAGGGTGGATGCAAAATGACGATTGATCTTGCTGCGCGTTGAATTGTCACAGAAAATTCTTGTCGATAATAAACCTGAAAAATAAATAATGGTAAACTGGAAAATATCTTAATGAATACCCATGTCATCAACTTGCATAAAATTTGATGAATTGCTCACATATATATATTTGACATCATGTCCAGTTCAGAGTTCACACCAAGTTCATCACCGATGCAGACGCGGAAATAAACTATCAATCTTTATTTGTTACGTAATGGCAGTGAAATACTTCACTGGAAACAAATCAAAAAGAGCTTTTTTGCAAGTCTTGTTTCCGCTCTACCTCGGCAGTATAACGAGATCTATATCTTGAGTTACTATCTTCCGATTTCCGCCTTCTCAAAACAATGTTGCTCGTTGGACAAATGATGTTGTGCGTGAGTGTGCGCGTGCACCTGTATTGGCCGTAGAATTACCTTTATCACTTCGATTGTAAGATTCTACTTATCCGTGTCTCATAAAGTTTTATCTATCACTAAAAATAATTTGCATATCGTCAAATGTTTCAAACCGACTCTCAAATCGTTTAATATTACGTAATCCTTTACAATAAATATCTGTCTTCGCCACGTTCATGGCAACCTGAGAAGGCAGCATGCGACGGCGCATGTTACATGGTGTTGTGTGACACATGTGCTCGACCCGAAGTCAGTACAGTACAATAGGCTTCTTTTGTGAATATATAAGTTAAACGGACTTTGCCTTACACCAAAGGAAATGCATGAGTTGACAATGTCCATACACTCCTGGGTCTATTAGGGGATGGGCCAGTGAGTAAATTGCGTTTCACTTACTCACTGACGTCATAACCATAAGGTGGAACCATTAAACACGTGTGGTGCAGAAAATCCAAGTAACATGGGATTCGAACCCTCAGCCGTTCAGTCATCGTGTATGTTTTTATGAAGCGACAATTCCGTGAGGTGAGGTGAAATGGGGTTTAACGTCGTGCTTGAGAATATTACGCTCATATGACGACGTGCATGCGTGTGTATGTGTATGTGCGGCTGCTTGTACTAGCACAGACAGAAGCTGGTTTTATAGTGCTAGCCCACTGAGGTGCCATGCCATAGTGAAGCATGAATACCCCACTCAGACACATTATACTGACTCCGAGCCGACCAGTCCTTGTTGTACCCATAAATACCGAGCGCCAGGCAGGGACCAACAAGTACCATATTTTAACGTCTTTTGGTATGACGCGGTCGGGGATCGAACCCGCGAGCTTTCGCTCTCCGGGCGGATGCTCTTACCACTACACCACGGAGGCGGTCGTGACGATTCCGTTGTGACTGCATGTTATAACATATATCTCAATCGGGTTCGAAACAAAGCCGTGTGGCATATGGGTCCAGGGTATTTATTTAAAACAGTAGAATGCTGAATTCACTGGACAATCGAGGCCGTGATTATATTACAGTGTATAGTTTCCTGTAAGGTTGAAATACACTAATGAAAAGATCACGTGGTGTTGGACTGTTGAAGAAAAGGTTAAGGAATAGGGAGTGAGTGAGTTTAGTTTTACGCCGCACTCAGCAACATTCCAGCTATATGGCGGCGGTCTGTAATTAATCGAGTCTGGACCAGACAATCCAGTGGTCAACAGCATGAGCATCGATCTACGCAATTGGGATATGATGACATGTGTCAACCAAGTCAGCGAGCCTGACACACTGCATGGGTTACTGAAGATCAATTCTATCCCGAACCTTCACGGGTCTATGCATGCAGTCGGAACATTGTGCGCGGTTAGATAACAATTAATAACAAGTTCAACCTCTTTTACGGCGATTTGTTAACAGACAGATGAAAAACTAAATGTTATTTTAATTTTAATTTTATTCCGTATTGGTAATATCTGTTAACGTAAGTAATAATAATTTATATATTCCCTGCATTACCAAATGAGCATTAGCGACATCACAGCATGAAAATGCTAAATTGCTGAACCAACATCACTGAGACACAATGACTTCACAGGGGACATATTTGTACATAAATTATTAATCGTCCATCAGAACCAGACGAGTTTTCATTACAACATTTGCCAACATGAAGACAATATGCAGTGTCACGGGCGGAAATAACACCATGTCACCTGCATGTCAGGTTTCGCAATAACAGTTTGTTTTACAGTTGTTCTACTTGATTCCGATCATAAAAGAATACTTCATGAATCGCACTGAAGACAGCAAAATTAATTATATCTATATGCCCGATTTAATAACTTGAAATTGATCAAAATGCATTTGGGGACCGCATTTGGGATAAACAAAATTAATAAATTAACGATTTATATTTTAGTTTCTATTTGAGTTTTGTGATTAGAAAATATGATATAATAATTTATATTTCTTGATACATTAGTAAATTTGAAGTAATGATTCTAATCTGTAACAAGATTTCTGAAACGGTGATAAACACATGCTCTCAATAGCGCTTACACTTTTCCAGCGCCTTCCTCGTACAATGAATGCTCCCTTATCCCGATGTCGTTCTCTGAAATTATCGCTCCCTTGAGGTCATGCGCGGTCACATCAGGCAGTTCGTTGCAACGTAAATTTTAGAATCCACATGTTGTTTGGCTTTGATACATAACACGTCATAAACAAACGGTAATGAGGGTAGAATGGTTGTGGCGGCAGTTGTAAGTTTTATCGCCACTTGGATTGGTGCGTCGGACAATGCGATAAGACTTCTGCTGTCCTTGTTTGCAGGTAAAGAGCATTTGTGTGAAGAACGCTGATACTAACATGATTTTCTATATTTGTTTGTTTATTATAAGGAAACATGTGGGTTTGCTTACCAACAATTGTTTGATATCTTTGTTTTGTCAGTGCTACATCATAATCGTCAATACTGATGTGGTTTTACTGATACATGTATTAGTATCCATGGGCTGATAAAATGACTTAGTATCTCATTCACAAACACTTGTGTATTTCTACTGCTATCATTCATTACAGATGAGTCATTTTGCATTATCTAAGGGTGTGTTTGGTACATTATTCTTTTCCCAATATCAGTAGAGTTTAAATGTGTCTTGTATCTACATCATCTAACTATACAGTTGGGTGAGCCCAGTTTGGATTCAGAATTCCTCAAAAGGTGACCAGATTATTGAAGGTGAACTTCAGTCCTGGGGAAATAAGAGGGCCAAATAAGACATAGTGTTGTGGTTTATTAGTAATTGTAACTTCTTCAGAAATTCACATGATCACATATACTGAAGAGTTGTGGTTTCAGCATTGTATAACTGGAAGAGGTATATTAACCATGTTTGTCACACCTGTTTCTGTCAGCAAAGATTTAGTGAAACACAAGTAGGAAGTAAGATCTCTATGTTAAATACTTGTGTATGATTTTAACTTTCGTATGTTTCTGAGAAGCAGATAAAAGATTTGAGATGACATGTATCCATGTTTACCCAAAGAAACAAGTGCCACATCACCCGTCCTTTAATCTTGTTATTGTAGATTGGGCAATGGGAGAATTATTTTCATCATCTTGTTCAGATCATTTTCAGGATTATGGAACATATGTCTGTAACAGAAATAATAATAGCAATAATGTGTTTGTAGAAGCAAGTGTATCTGTGTGGGATTCATTGTTACCACAATTTCAGTGTTTTATCTTCTGTGCAAAACATGTCATTCTGCCCCACCCATAGAATTTGGTCTGTACATATGTCTTGGTCTGTACATATGTCTGTATCAGCTGGACCCCTGACGTAAATGAATGCAACTGGTCTCATTCTTTGCACAGAAAGTCACTGACAAATACTTCATCATGTTATGTATGGGTACATGTACCTCATATTGGACAATGATTGTAATGTATTGCCTCAGCCATTCTCAGAAACATATTATGAATGTTATGTATTTCAAGCATCTGCAATTCTCACAATATCTAAGTATGCTGACATCATTTTTAAACCCTGACAGGTATTAAAGCAAAGAAATCATTGAAAATAGATCAACATTCACCTTGCCTTAATACTTTCACCAATATGCAAGAATATGTTTTCTTGTTCGAAAATAAAATAATGAAATATCTTTGTTACAGCCTTGTATCTTTTGCATTGGTATTGATTAGATCATTGTTGAACTTGCTGTTCATATTTACAAAACTAATAATATATAACAGCATAGAAAATAATATCATGGTTTGGTCAGTGTGTTACTATTAGTTATCATTTTGTTATTGTCTGAGTGGTCTCATTTGAGTCATAAATCATCAGAAATAATATCAATACTCTTTCGAGCGTCTCTTAGCTTTACTTGCATTTACCAGGCCTTTCTGTTTTCGGGTATAGAGCAGATATTGAGTCTACCTGTTGACCTTTTTGAGTATGGCTTGGCCAGTTACATACAAGGGCTGTATTTCTGATACCTGTATTGTCATAATATATTCATGAAAAATAACCACAAATGTGCTGTGGAACATATGATGTACTGGGTTTTCCGTTACTAGAATAAACGTCAGGCAGATTTAATACTGATGGTGGTCATTGATATTGAGATTTTGTTACCAGTTTTAACTATTGAATTTTCCTTCATCTAAAACATGTGACTTTTATATACCAACATGAATCGAGAGTATGGCAACAATCATAATACTCTGTGAATCAGTGATTGTTGTAAAAGATGAGAAGGAACTGATTGGCTTAATTTAATTTTGTTTATTATTTTTCTATTTCTGCCACTTACTCCATCCAAAACACTGAAACTCTTTCTTAAACGTTCACTTCAGTGTGCATGTTGAGACAGTGTTGCTATGTTATTAACTGCCATCTGATCACTCGTTAAATTAATCCATAATAAAAAATAACCTGTTGTTATACTTTCCACATTCTCCAGCGATTCAAAACAACTGATACTTTTCAGTCAAATCAAGCAATACATTATTGCAACACATGTAATATGTGTTAGTCATTTATGATGTCTTTCTACCTCTTTAACTGCTAGTTGAAAGCGTGCATATAGCAGGGGTGGAAATAACCCATTGCCCGACGTGCGAGTCCAGTGTTTTTTTCTGTCGGGCAAGCAAATTTGTATATCACACTGTACCGGTGTCCAGTTGACTTCCCAATGTTTATCATGTTGTTTATTTAAAAATTCAACAAGAAAACGGCCGGTATAGTGGAAAAATTATCAGGGCAAGTGATTTTACATGTGCCACTGTACCGGAGTACACTAGCAATTTTAAAGTTATTTCCATCCTTGATATAGTAAAATTTGGATCAGTCAAGTAAGCTGTGCTAATGATACCATAACAGACCATATGATGATAGCAGATCATATGATAACATGTACAAGAAAGTATGCTGTGAGTCAAGTGTAGTCTAGTAAGCTCAAAATATATTGTGGGGTAAATACAGTAAAACGAACTAGGTTCTGAAGGATCATTTTCTGATTGAAATTTTGGAATAAAGTACAACATGTATAATAGTCATTACCCAATGTATATAACCATGAATTCATTCACTGGGACGTATTGAAATCTGGATACTTATATTGAAGATTAAAGTCTTGTTGAACAGGACATCAGTATGTTGTTAACAGACATGTAGACATGCTTGACTGCTGTTTGGGTTGTATTCATGAGGTAGGAGAAACACATTATGTATTGTCAGAGTTGCTGATTTCAATGAGCATTTAAAAGCCCAGATTTGTTTTCGCTTTAAAGCAGAAACTAAATGTTTGAAAGTGTAAGCTTTCCAGGTATTAAATACGCATCAAGAAAAGTATGAGTGTAATATGGATTCTGGTAGACAGAAAGATTTCTGGGCTTAAATCCCATTTAATTAAATTTTTCAACCAACATGATGTAGCACATACTCCCATTCCATTTGCAATACTAAGTCCATCCTAATTATAAGCTGCAAGGTTTCGTGATGGATATGTAAGAATGGTTGTGTAGATTACTAAATGTGTGTTTGCTTATTATTTGATGTCTTGTAATATATGCCAAGAGGGCATGTCCCATGTCTTGTCGATGTATCATAACTCTTACTAATGTAATGACATTAACATAATTGATTATCAAATTTGTGAACAGAAAATATAAATAACCATCCATTTATGAGCAATAATGATATTTGCCATATTGCTGCAGGAAAGCTACCAGTCTGTCTGCATGGTCTGGCAAATAACAAATTGAGTTATCTCATATAGTGTCCAGACACACAACTGTGGCTGTTGTCATATGGGAAGGGGGGTAATTCAAGTATTGGAAAGTAGGATTAGCACCTGGATGTCAAAGTGATGATATTATTTGTACAATTCAATTGTTTTGTGGACATATTTTGGGGTTCTATTTCAGCAAGTAAATCACACATGAATGAGATGTATCAATATTATTTTGACGGCATGATAAGTCATGTTTATACCTGTCTGGCAAATATGGTAATAGTCTTTGGCATTGGGATTTATTATTCTGCAATCAAGAAGGCATTGTAAGTATCATAATAATTTTCTTGGGCTGGTTACATATATATTTATCATTATTAATTTGATATGAACCTTAAAAAAAAGTTGATTTTGTATATTTGTCTTTTAATTGCTTGCATCTGAAAATGTACTGGTATTACCACCTGTATCTTACAATGGATAGAATATCTGTTTGGAGAGCAGGAGGTCTAATTTTGACCCCCTTACTGCATCATACCAAAATATAATCTGAGTTGATAATTGTTGTTACTCTGCCTGGCGCTCAACAAAGAGGGAATAAAACAAGGACTGGCCAGCCAGCTTAGACTTAGTGTATTTATAATGTGTTTGAGTTGGGTGTACATGTTATATTGCCACATGGGATCTCAGGGGGCTAGCATTTATATATATGTTATCCCCATTTCGCCTCACTAGTTAAATTTTTTCATCATGACCTCATAGGGACCAGTATCCCAATTGCGTAGATCGATGCTCACGTTGATGATCACTGAATTGTCTGGTCCAGACTCGATTATACAGACCGTCACCATATAGCTGGAATATTGCGTGTGGCGTTTACCAACCAACCACACAACCAACCAATCAATCATAGCATTTAAATAGTCCTGTATCCTAACATCTATTGTCCTAATCATGGCATACTCATAATACTGGAGTCAGAACATCTAAGAGACAAGCTGTAATATTGGTCTGTGAAATGTATCATGGGAACCGTATTGCTGTGTATAATGGATTTATTTTCAAGTTAATATCTTTATTCTGTTTATAAGTCATCCAGTACATTGCCTTGTAGCATGTCTTTCTATGTTATAATTATTACAAGGTCAAAGGAAAATGGTGACATGGTAATGGAGGCTATCATATCCTGTCCAGATGGTGTAGATAGATCAACTCTGCCATAGTATGGCATGCTTGTCTGACTTGAATCAAAAACCACTGTAACATTCACAACTCAGAACTATGTACTCTGTGAGAACATTTTTTCAGTTTTAAAATAAAAACTAAATTTGTGGACTTTAATTAATTTTAGGGTCTTTTGGCTTGAAGTTGAATGCCAGAAGTTGTTAGATCTATCAAATTAATAATAATAAATGCCTGTAATAATAATGATGGTCTGTGGCTCTTCAATTTCAGTTGATTTTAGTGTTAGAATCTGGGATGTATCTGTCAATGGTGAGTGTCATTAGATCACAATACTTTGTTTTTAGTTCACAGATAATTAGTCTGTCAATGTTTTCTCTTCTTTATGTACACATCATGTCATGGATTAGACAAGGAAATGCAAATCATAAGAATTCGCAGGTACTTTCATTGTCATAGTTGTCACCTGGTCCGCTATTCTGATGAACCAGCTGGTATTTCTATTGAAAGTCCCCTAATTGTAGATAGTCTCAGGCATGGTTTCCTTGATATCAGTTCATGCACTAGGGCTGCTTATAAACCTATGTCAAGTTATTCTGTCTGGTTAACTTAGTTATTAACAGCACATATCATATTTATTTCTGTAAAATTTATGGAAATGCTGTCAAGAGAAAAGTTGAAGTTAGTAGGTTCAGTCGAGGACTGAAAGCCTAATTTCTCCTCAGATACATTGTCAGTTATGTTTGATAGCATAGGGACAGCTGTTGTTGCAGGGTGTCAAGTAACAACAGTATTGTGGGTGTATTGATTGCAGTGTATAAAACGGTATGCTTCAAATGTGTTCTGGGATATATTGGGAATACTTCCTTCTGTGCCCAAAGCCTCAGAGTCCTGCCATGACATGTCTTACCATATTTTTGTCAATAATTTCTACTCTTTGTGTATAAGCTGGTATTGTGGTCATAAGGTAGGCTGCCAGTGTTTAACTGTTGGCAATTTGTCAGAAGCCTCAGTCCATAAAACTTTTATTTGGTCTAATAAGCTTAGGTGATTTAATCCATGTGTTAACAGTGTTCACGAATGGTGTTTCAAGGTAACAGGACATTGGGTCCTGCAAGTTTCAGATGTCTGTCTGACCCATTGAAAATTCACAGGACCCATAGAATAAAATTAAACATACATTTCGGATTTAACATTGTTAATAATTTCAATGCCAATTATAAAAAAACACAAGATATATAAACAGCAACCAAGTATCACATGTCACATATAACAACTTAAGTCAAAGTCATTGTGAAATATACAGTCAGACACTGGGGCTGGTGGGTTGAAGACTTCTATCGGACCATTGGCAAATCTGCCGGATTTGTCAGAGGGTCAGACACTATTCGTGAACACTGTGTTAACAAATTACTTCTGTCAATGATTCTGAACACAATTTTGGCTTGTTGACAGACTGACAAAGATTGATAACATAAACTTTATATGCTTCTCCATACTGTAGTAATATAAACCCTGGAATCATTTGTCGCCAAAGGAGAATTGAAAATCAACAATGAGTCCAAGTTCAGTATAGACCAAGATTCTTTTTTTTTTGTCTCATACAGCCTTAATCAAAGCTAGAGATTGTTATGAATTACTGTTTGGTTTGAATTTGGTTTGTCAGGAATATGAAGACCTGAGTGCAGTTTTTATTCTGTATTGTGTTCCCAGTTGGATTGACAGCCAATAATGTTTTTATGTTTGTTATAATCATGAACACTGAAATTGGATTTGGTTGCTGTTTCTAGCTTCATGTCATTCACGTTGTATTTGTTTAAGAATACTTTGGGAGACTCCATGAGCTACGACACCTTTTTGAGAACACTCGCTCAGCCCATAAGTTTGCCTCATTGGTGGATGTCATGTCTAGATCACTTTTCAGTAACTACCTATCAGGTTGCTGCAGGAACTCTAGCTGCAGGTTTGGTTTCATGTATCACAGTATCCATCATACACATGGTATCAAGCTGCTTATGAAAATGACCCGTGAAGGTCCGGGTTAGAATTGATCTTCAGCAACCCATGCTTGTCGTAAGAGGCAACTAACGGTAGTCAGGCTCGCTGACTTGGTTGACACATGTCATTGTATCCCAATTGCATAGCTTGATGTTCATGTTGTTGATCTCTGGATTGTCTCGTCCAGACTCGATAATTTACATCCCGCCACCATATATAGCTGGAATATTGCTGAGTGCGGCGTAAAACTAAACTCACTCACTCACTCTTATGAAAATCCCACAAGACAATTTCTAACTTCTGCTCTCTTGAAGTTCAAATCTATCTGGAGGATCTATACCTTCTGGAGACAGTTTTGGCTGCCTGGATGAGCAATGCTTCCCAAAAGGTATGGGGTGTTTGGGAAGTTCCCAGGAGACCCTTTAACAAAAAGTTTTAGAACATGTGTCAGTGGGCAGATTACTGACCATTGACCAATGCTGGAATGTGTTTACATGATAGTCTGAGATGTATGGTTGTACTACCATCAGACGTTATTTCATTTTAGACCTCAGAACTTGACCGTCAAGTATACATCACCAACAGGAATAAATGGAAGTGATGTGATCAGTAGGATATGACATCATATGATAAGCCAAATGGTGGTAACACAACTGAAAATAGCATCACTAGTATCTCGGAATTTGACCTCTGAACTTGAAGGAAAGTCATGATATAGGGGCGCTGTGGGCGAGCTGGCTAAGGCACCAGCCTAGTGATCCAGCGAGGTTGAGGTGTCAGGATCAAGCCCACCTGTGACCGGGTGTAAAAACCTTGGAGTCAACTTTGTGTGCAGACTCTTTCAGTGTTGTCACAACCCCTAGTGTACAGTACACAACCCTGTGCACTTAAAAGAACCCCAGAATCCGTTGGTATATGACCAGATGGTGGCCACATGAATACGTCCAAACACCTAGTTGCGGGTACAGCAACGTGCAGTGAACTTGGACAAAGTACTGTGACTATGTGTCCCAGTCCACCCAGCTGTGAATGGGTACCTCGTTAGGATGAGAAGACCACAAGAACTCGGTGCGCCTAGTGGCTGCAAGAGTTGTATCCTCCCCAGGGAGTTAAGATTGATAATAGGATGTGTCGTTGAGATTGACATCCAATGACCGAGGGAAAAAATACCAGCGCCTTGAGCATGCACTAGTTGCCTGAATATGTGCGTTACATAAATAACCTATAATAAATATGTCGGAATGCAACAAAAGGGCTGCAAACTCATATATCATAGAGATGGAAATGTCACCATAAACTGCAGCAACTGGAAAATCTAGAACAAAGTATCAGGCAAAATACTTCTGTTTTCCCAGTATGTACATACATATTCCAACGGTTAAAGCTGTGGCCAACTATCTGATGAAGGTAGATGAAGCCCATTTTTGTACTGGGTGCTGAATATTGCTAAAACGGCAAAACCATACTCAGTCAGTCAGCTGATGAAGGTAGATGTTTGACTTGCTGTTGAGTCTTATGTTAAGGTTAAGGCATGGAGTTACAGTCACCTTAGCACTTAGATCAACGGCACCCAGTCTCAGTGGTGTCTACTGGCTAGACGGTATAGAGGTGGGGTATTCAGTGGAATTAGTTGTAGTGGGATTCAGGTATTTATTATATATTGGAGAAATTTCTGTTTTCTTTAGCCAAGGAGAGAACACATGGCAGCCTTTAGAAATGCATATGACTCTATTACCAGTTCGATAACTTACAATATTGACCTGAGTTAATAAAAATAGCATGAAATCCCCAGGACAAGGATATCCCTACATTTTCTGTTGTATTTGTATTTATCATGAAATAGAAAGCTTAGCAATTTAATGTCAGTCGGTACATGTTCTTATGAACTGGAGAGAAACAATATTCACCTCAGACTACAACCACTCTCTATACTGCTTTTCTCAGGTACATAAAAAACAAGTATTGGCCACCTGAAATGTCTATAATATGGCTATGAGGTAACAGATGTATTATTCTTAGAAGCACACGTGATACGATCTGTTAAATTATAAGACATGTACTGTACTCGGTATTATTGTGGATGAGAACAGCTCTTCATTGATTAATGGTATTATTAATCGTACTATACATGTGGTAGTTCATACATCTGTTACCAAAGTGCTATCAGGTGTTAACTTTATGATAGTAAAATGGCTGGCTGAATGGCAGGTATCCGGGAATACCATGCATTGTACTGATGGTACTGATATTGTGATAACCCGATACATTTCCAGTGGAGACTCCAAAAGACTGAGTGCATCTGAACCCCGTTTACTGAACAAGATTAACTGTGTTTGGTTCCACTGAAAATGGTAAAGCCTATCCCTGGGGTCTCCCACCATGATATTGCTGGAATATTACTAAAAGCATCCTAAAACCCATCTCACTCCTCTGAAACTGTGCATGTTGTTATCGTTAAAATACAAGCTTTATTCTGATGGTTTCAGTGGCTATTTCTATTTGAAGATTGTACATGTTCCATATTAATAGTTTGGTTGCTATCTACTGGGGAACCTGTAAAAGGAAGACCCTTCTAGTGAATTTGATAAGCTTCCTTCAAGGTCAAGATGACTAGTTTTTGTTAGTTACACCTCTTGAGATATGTTTTGCCATGTTGTTTAGCAAGGCATACAAAGCCGTTAGAAAAAATCCAAATGGACAACTATCTTGGAAGGTCAAACATGAGCATGGACTTCTTCATATTTGACACCAAGCTTCATCTAGGGAAGGCGCAGGGCCCAGTCGATTTTGGTGACCTTCACATAATTTTCAAGGTCACGGCGACACTTTGAAGATTTCAGCATGTTAACGTGCATGTAAGATTGTCAGCGAGATATCTCAAGAACGGTTCACTGGATTTTCTCCATAGACTTTCAAGATTTCCCTTGAATGTTTTCAATAAGCAATTATTACTATTTTTGCATATTTCATACACTAAGACATTCATATCAAGGTCAAAGTCAGTCTTGAAAATATTGGTGCGTTTGAACAACTATAGAACAAGATATCAAGAGAGGTTGACTGGTAATGTTTTTGTTGACATTTAACTTAAACTTTCATTACTTTATAAGTTTGATTTGATAATTTGCGGCGGGGGATTATGTCACCTTAGTAAATAAGTATTGTATTGATGCAAACGTGCTAAGCTTCTGGGTTCCAGTCGACAAATCGTAATGTTATGAGCTATCGTTGCTGTATAGTTTGTCACAGGCTTACAAATGACAGATTGCTATAAACGGTTTGGACCCATGAAGATTCGGAGTAGAATAGGTCTTCAGCAACCCATGCTTGCCACAAAAGGCAACAATGCTTGTCGTAAGAGGCGATTAACGGGATCGGGTAGTCAGGCTCACTGACTTGGTTGACACATGTCATCGGTTCCCAATTGCGCAGATCAATGCTCATGCTGTTGATCACTGGATTGTCTGGTCCAGACTCGATTATTTACAGACTGCCGCCATATAGCTGGAATATTGCTGAGTATGGCGTAAAACTAAACTCACTCACTCACTCTGTATTTATCAGTAGCTGATTAGAAGATATTCCAAGTGCACACATTTCAATGTTCCGTGTAAACTGTAAATACAACCTTCATAGTTCATTGTCAAATGGTCAACTATTTTGCAGAGCGACAGAAAACTTTTTGGGTCATTGAGTACTTGCTTGTGTTCATTTCAATTGGGTATTTTGCCATATTCCACTAATTGTAAAAAATATAATAATGTTTAAAAGTTGGTTTACGTGTTTTGTTATTTATATTTGACCTGTAACATGAGAAACGATAAGAAAGACTGCAAGTTGCCAAGTTCATGTGCTGAAATAGAACCCCTCAATATACCGCAGTTAATTGATCTATTTTTGTGTGTACACATGTAAGATCAAATTTATTGAGTATTTACAAAAATTTAAGCGTACTTGTACGCAATAGACTTTAGAAGAATTGATTTTCACGTAAATATTTGCGTGATTTACACAGATACGCAGCTTATCTGTACCTCTGTGTTATGTGTTGTGGTTTTTTTTATAAAAATGCAATGTTATTTTTTTAAAATATGTAAATATAGTTGTACATACCAAGTGGTATACATATATCATTCTCCATCGCTAATGATGTGGAGATTTCTAATGTTTCTAATCTTACTACTGGAATGCAAGTAGACATCTGGTCGTGATGGTAACTGTGAGAATTGAATCTGTAACATAGGACTTATTGGTTTCATTAACATATTGGTGTACAGGAATACTAGAGCGTGTATCATGTTCATGTGATAGCTTACATTAAGTCACTGGTGACCTGATATCTCACCTGTAGTCTACACAGTAGACATGACTGAAATTAACTGTTATTCCTCACTGTTAAAGGACACGTATTTAGCTCCCCTGAGCTGCAGTAGCATCGAACTAGGGTTGAACTACTATGATACTATTTTAGAATGCCTTCCCCTCGTGTCTAGTTTGTGACCTGTGAATCTTGACCAGTTAACCTGATCTTTCATTTCATTTGTCTTCATTATTTCTCTGAGGTATGTTAGAGAATGAATGTAAGGCACATGCAAATGTTTTGATAGATATTATTTTCCTATCAGCTGCTGCAGCTGCTGTTGATAAGTAATGCTTGTCCACATTCTGTTTCACGGACTATATGGACTCTAAATCAGTAGGCCTAGTGATCTGGGACATGTCAGATATTGAGTAGATATGGGAGATGATTATCTTGATAGTACTCAGATGTATATTATTTACCTATAAAAAATATATGTACTTTACCTGTTGGAGCTAAGGTGCTGGTTTGCCTTTAAAACAGAACTTCTACTGTTGTTGCAATACTGACATAGGGATGCCAGCTGACTGATTGCCCCATACATATTTATTTTTCATATTTAATTTAGGAGTGTTATAATTTATTGAAAGTCATCAGGTCCTTGATATTACACTAATGTTAAAAAATTCCTGAGAGCTACAACGATTCAGTTCAGTTCATTGAAAATTGAATCTGACACCTTAGTTTCGATTTTTTATAACCATTATTACTACATGTATTTTGATTCGATATTTGAATACCTATTTAAATTATTTCCACTTGGTCAGAATGTAATTTTGACTCCAACTTTAGCCGTTTTGAGTGCTGAAATAAAGCAAAACGTGATTGGTTGACGCTGGGCTAATTATCCCATGCGAATCGTTGTTAGAAGACATTGCCAAGTTGATGATGGATTTCACGCTTAAAAAGCCAACTGAGAGTTAAATGAAATTTGATGTTTTGCTTGTATGAAGAATCGAATCGAAAATGACAGAATCAAGGGCCCGATATCGAAAATCGAATTGAATCGAGGTCTGGGTGAATCGTTGGAGCCCTAAACTCCACTGGACTTTCAAATTCTTTTTGACTTTGTGAATAGTGTATTTGTTAAAATTCTACTGCTGACACCAAGATGATAAAGAAGAGTTAACACATTGGCAGAGAAGTGCATGTTCAGGATATGCTTGTTGATCATGCTGATGGTAAACATTAAGTACTGAAGTACTGAGCATTGTACTGGAGACAGTGTTCAGTGACACTGTTATCTCTCTCCTATCAGCTTTATCAGAATGTAACATGATACAACTGTCATCTAAACTGATACTAGGCACCTTGCTGTCACAAGTTACCAACTATAATTTCATTGATAAGGCTCACATTCATGGATCTTTGTTATGTAATTGGATTACAATGAATGTGATAATTATCCTTTAGTAACTGTAAGGAGATTATAGTTTTCAGTTGTGAGTTTATTGTTGTCTGTTTTCTTTTTGGGGGCGGTGGTGTAGCCTAGTGCTTAAAGCGTCCGCTTGTCACGCCGAAGACCCAGGTTCGAATCCCCACATGGGCACAATGTGTGAAGCCCATTTCTGGTGTCCCCCGCCGTGATATTGCTTGAATATTGCTAAAAGTAGTAAAAGCTGCATAAAACCATACTTACTCAATACTGTTTTATTTTGAGCCTGTTTGGGTTGTATTGCTGCTTTAAAGAATCAATACAAAAGCTTCTTTGACCCTATAGTAGCTTTGTCATGATTGCTGTCTGCAATGGTCATTTGTACTAATATTGAAATATTTGAGGTTTTGTAATTATCATTATATGTACAAAATTGATAAAATCTACATATGTCCATCTTGATGTTAGAAAGTTATGTTCAGAACTAAGGTTAGGATCCAAGCTATGTTTCTTGAAATAATCAAAATAGTATTGACTGTCGTATAATTATGTCAGTGATAATGTATGTAGTGCGTATGAGTTGGTGATGAAATCTTGTATGAAACCAAACTATTGTCTTTGTTGGGTGAAGCATTTACTGTAACTATTAATTGAATATGTCATTAGATTTGAGTTTACAGATTGAGAGATTCGGGTTTTCCTGTACTGCTAGTTTGACCAAGCCTTGTGCCCCTTTAAAAACAACTCATTTTATGGACATTAGTGTCTAAATGTCCAGACGCATCAGTCTGATATGATGAAGTGCCGAGTAAACTGTGTGTAAACCACATGTCATAATCTTAAATTAGAGCCATCAAGAATGGCTACAGTGGTGATTGGTTTGGTCAGGTAATTCCTTGAGAGGCTTATGCTGGTGTAGGAACTACTTATTGGAAGCAGGATGGGAAAATCTAGACATTGTTAATTTGTAGAGCACAAGCACCTGCCAAGCTGTGTGATCAAAGTAACAGAGCATTACCTGCAGATTACCTTCAGTAGAAATCAGTTTCACTGTCATCTTTTGGATCGAGACTGTGATTGAGGTAAAAATCATTGATATTAGGGAATTTTCTTTGAGATGTCACATCCTCATCCCACTTCTCAACCCCTCATGTTTCTTCTCCCTCTTCCCAACCCCCTCCTCCTTCCCCTCCCTGAATTACCTTTTCCACATCCCCTCCCACTCCCATGCTCATCCTCTCTGTCTTCCTACCAAAACATACTTCCCCATCCCCTGGTTTTCCCTTCCCCTCCCACTTCTTCTCTTTATTACATCTTATGGAATTAGTCTACCGGGAACCTATTGATCAGATCTTTGTTGACCCATTAACTCATTTTAGCCTTCTAAGGATGCTATGCCCATTTTTGTCGTGGAAGCTCAAAATTTGCTCTGCAGCCAATCATGACATGCTTTCCAAGCATTAGGTGTACTTTTAAGGAGGCTATTTCAGTCGTTGCTATATTTGAGGTCTTAGATGATACTCTGTAGGTAAAAATACAATGACAGTGTCAGTATTTGTTCAGTTTTGCTAGCAGTATGCTCTTCTTTTGCAACCATTAAACTTTGCACTCAGCTGTGAAAGGACTTGACCAGATCCAGTCATACTGACCTATTTAGAAGTGATTATTTCCACATTGTCAGCATATGTTTAACTGTATGTTTTGTATTTGGTGAACAGCTCTTATGTATATCAACTCAAGGAGTTACATGCGATTAGGAAAAATTAGAAATTAACGGGTTCTATATTGCCTAGAGTAACTTACTTTTTCAACTCCCTGTATACCATAAATTTTGAACCATGATGATATCAAGATTCCTTAATATCTGAATATAAATGTTAACTTTTATCCTTGATTTTATTTTCAAACCCTGGAAATTGAGTTTGGACACTCAGGGCAGTTATTTACTTGTACCTAATTCCAGTAAAAGCAAGAACTTAAAGAGGGATTTATGTCCATTAATGCCTGGTATTATATATCCTTGTGATCCGTTGGTGTCTTTGTTATCGCATGAATAATTGTAAACATGTCACTAAGTTATGAAATATAACCTTCTCCTAAATACAAGCCATCATTCAGGAAGTTAACATATCCATGTCATGCAACCCCCCTCGTTACAGCCTGAGTGATCACTGAGATACAAAAATGTACGACATTAAAAAAACAGTGTTCTAAGATGCTTTGGTGAAAGATCAAAGGCGCCGACAGTACTTTATCAGATGATAATGTGCACTTTTTGCATTACGTCACAATGTATTGTCGTCACTGCGCCATTCTAGTCTGCCCCCTCGTAATCGAACAATTTTGCATACGTCACAATGCAAGCGACGTCATGATGCATGTCAGTTGTCATCGCCTCGTACAGCCTCCTACAGTAAACTATTCCGTTGCATCCCGTTTCTTGGTTTGCAGTTGCTTCATGCAGCTGACATCACTGGTGGAAACATTGCGTTTATGTTTTCCGACGGTTAAAATGTCTTAATCCAACTCACAAGTTTTCAGCAACACAGTAACGTTCGCAATGTTTACATTCCCACAATGCAATCATGCTTGACTACTCCGCTTCATCTGGATGTCACTGATCAAAACTTACGTTGGTTGTAGAAATGCGACGTTCATATTGCCCTATATGGTTTACGTTAATCACAGATGTAATTAAAATAATTTAGAGAAGATATTTAATCCGAACGTTAACCGTCATCAAACTGTTATCATTTGTTTTTTCTGGTAACGTTCGTCTTAATGTAGGGGGGCAGACACATCAATAGAACAGCGCGCCAGTTAGCCCTGTGCGAGGATTCTTAAGTTAGGTCTCTGACACCGCCGTTTGTTTTCTGCCTGTTCATCGTAATCATCCTTAGAAACCATTACATCTGGCATCTTAGAAAAGAAATACAGTTTGCTCTACCATCATGTATAGTGTATCATATTATGATGTATATATATGTCAGGGTAGAGACTGCGATCTGGTAGAATCGGAGATTCTACCAGTAGAGATTGCGATCGGAGTCTCTACCAGTCTCTACGATCGGAGTCTCTACTGGTAGAATCTCCGATCCTACTAGTAGAGATTGTAATCGTAGTCTCTACTGGTTGAATCGGAGATTCTACCAATACATTTTCCAATTCAACTGGTAGAAACTCCGATCCTACTAGCAGAGGCTGCAATCATCTTCAACTGGTAGAAACTCCGAGTGATCTGTGGGTAAACAACAAAGACACTCTTTCTGAACAGTACTATACATTTTATTCAGATATAACACTAGACTGTTTCCACTTCTACAGATATATTAAGGACTAGAAATACAAATGTGACTTGAGAGATCATATTACAATATATACATATATTACAAAACTGATTACAAGCAAGATCAATTGCATAGTCAGTGTTTGCCCTAGGCATAAAAATTTAGGAGTCATCATGACTCCCTGGTGTCATGAGAGGGAGTCATGGACATGTTTTGGGGAGTCAACTTCTTTCATCAAGAGATCAACTGTTATTGTTTAATAACAACTGGTCCAAGTAAGGCAGGTCAGATATTTATTCAGCACTGGGCAGTTAACTGGCAAACATTAAACTTAGTAGTTTTAGGTGTCTTGGCATGTCAGCATTTTGGGAGGATAGGTGTAGGGCAATTCCCCACCAGGTCATTATCCCATCTGCCATATCCCCACCTGGTCATTTCCCCACCTCTTTGGAAAGCAGTGTTTTTATAACAATTACTGATCATAAGTTTTGAAATACATCTGAATGAACTTCCTACTTTTAACTGAGACTTTGATAACAAACATTTAACACCTCACTGTAAACAATATCAAAATAAAAAATTAAAATGGTTTGTAACACTGTATTTACATCATGAGACCAAGCTGCCAAATTTGGACTCCACTCAAAAAACCAAAACAAAATACCTTACTCCAAAACAGACTTAACAAATAAAGTTAACAAGATAACAATAAATAAGTTCAATTATATCTGGCAAATAATAGGAAAACATTATCCCCACTTATTATACCTATATATATATATTTATTATAATCAGTGCTCAGCCACTGAAATTTGTCTTCAGTGCAACACTGAGCCATGACTAATGTCACAGCTGGAGCCAGCTAGACTTGCCAAGTCTAGTTTTGAGTGGTATATAGAGTAGCAGAGTACGAGCCCCAGTTTGTTATTTGACACCATTTCCAGTTGATCTGTGTTAGTATATGGAAATATGTTAGGAAAAGATGACCAAGGCTCACTTGACTGAAATGTATTGAACTGTCTTCAGAAATATATGTAGCAGCTGTTTATTGTTTTGCAAATGCCCTGAACAAAGACGTTAATCTCCGGTTGTAATGATCTGGAAGTTCTGTGTGCATGTGGTGTTAAATTCAGCCACCACTTTACACAATAGCTACCATAAAAAAACAGAACATATGTAAAGAGCTATGTTTTGATAACTGCATGACTGGTTATATCTGAAGCATGAGAAGATGTTTCTGATGTGTTACGTTGTACTGAGGTGTCAGTGCATGACATTGTAGTTACTACTTGAGGTGAGATGAGGTGAAATTGGGTTTAACATCGTGCTTGAGAATATTTCGCTCATATGACAAAGTGCATGCATGTGTATATGTATGTGCGGCTGCTTGTACTAGCCCAGACTGAAGCTGGTTTTATAGTGCTAGCCCACTGAGATACCATGCCGCAGTGAAGCATGCATACCCCACTCAGACACATTATACTGACTCCGAGCGGACCAGTCCTTGTTGTACCCATTAATGCCAACGCCAGGCAGGGACCAACAAGTACCATATTTCAACGTCTTTTGGTATGACGCGGTCGGGGATCGAACCCGCGACCTCCCGCTCTCCGGGAGGACACGCTAACCACTACACCATGGAGGCGGTCAGTTACTGCTTGAAACTGAATGAATAACGTTGCATGGTTTGGAACAACACTGACACCTTGCAATGTATAATTTGGCCCATAATGTCTCGAAGATAGGCTAAATTAACCTGACTTGGGCCATGGCTGTCTTTTGGCAAGGAAAATATCAGAATGTCTCCTGAAGCAGTCTGTCCCTTGTTTAATAGACGTACACTTAGTCTCTGAATATATGTAATTTTTATAGTAACAAATAATCCCATTTAAAATGAAAAGGAGTTCCAGTGAGATTGGAAATTCAGAACCAGTTACTTGAGGAAATCTAGATTTGCTTCATTTGGGGATTTTGCATTGCAGGGAAGGCTAGACTGAAGGAAAAATTGCAGTTCAGGGAATATGATTCAGACTGCTTGTGTAACAGCCCTATGATATGCAGTTCTATATCCGTGTGACATAGGCTGTGCCTCAAAGTGATCTCAGTGCTAGGATGATTGTAACGTAGGTTTATGACAGTCGTAGTGCTAAGATAACTTTGTGGATTATGTGTCATCATATTACATGGATTGTTGTGCACCATACTCATTTTATCATAGACCACTCATGGTTAGAAGTTGTTATTTTGACCAGTCCACAGCAATAGGGGTGAAATGGTATACTGCGGTATAAGTAGAACTGCGGTATTTTGCCTTCGGTTCGGTATACTGTAATGCAATCCAAAAATTCGGTATTTTCGGGTTTCGTACCGTCCGAAGGCCTTGTACCGTATTTCGCACCGTACCGTGGTAAGGGCGTACCGTTTCACCACTACACAGCAATGATCTTCCGCATGGTTGACATTAACTAAACAGAAAAGTGGTTGCTTGCAAGAAAATGTTACTGAACTAGTGGACTTATGTTTCTGTTCAAACCCTGAATTATTGTTATTAATATCCCATATATTGCTCAAATTTGTGTTTTTATTCGTTGCCAACTAACCTGTTCACATGTCCGATCTGTACCAATAATCTTGGAATATTATAAATATGCGAGATACATCATTGTTGGTGTAAGATCTCTTGATCATTCTCTTGAAATGAATGCTAACCTTGCTAACAGATGCAACTGCAATATAGATTTTGAGGTTTCAAATCAACAACACACACACGATAGGTTTCCTGCAAGTATCTGATTATATGCACATGGCCAGGATAGCTAAACGCTGGATAGGGATGAGCAGGTCATATTGGACGTAGATAAACAGGAAGTAAACATGTACATCAAATGAGTCATTTTATATCACTTTGTTTAATCTTTTTTAGTAATAATACATTTTGAAACCAGTCATATTTGTGTTCCTGTTTGTGGAATATTTTAATTACAAGCTAACTTTGACCTGCGCTAATATATTTTTGTTGAAAGAAAATGTCACAAATTTTTTTCTGCAAAAATAACATGTAATCTTACACACGCTTTGCAGTTAAGAAGTAACTAGGCCTACATTAAAGTGTCTGAAAGATATGGTTTGTCATTTTAATGTGTTTTAAAAATATACAAGTATTAATGCCTGTTGGGGAAAAAATGAACGAGTGATCTGAAGTGAAAATGCAAGCACCCCCCTGAAATTTGAATGTTTACCCTGTTAACCTCTCACATTGGGTTTGGATTGGGGAGAGTCATGTTGACCAGGCTTCAGTGAGATCTCTTTCTTGTACCTTGACAAAGTCAGTTTAATTTTCAGGCTACCCCCTAGCCTTCCTGTATCGGCGCTGGATCATCCTTCAACCTGCTCCAGTCAAACACATCTTCTTCACTGTCTGTGGCCTTGTTCTCTGTTACTTCAATTTCGGTGAGTATTGGAGATACATCCTGAGATGTATTGCCATTGTCAGGTGCTGTGGATAAGTTAGATATCAATAATCGACACTGATGCCAATTTTTTATCGTCGTCATGTTTTGAAAGAGATAATAAGATGATTAAGCAGAAATAACCATTTACTTCAGGATTTAGACAGAAGGCTTCTTGTTTGAGGACACCTGCATCCATTCAGAACATGATCCGAACATAAAATCATGCGGCAAACATCAGTGCTACAACCAACTTTTTACCATTGAAAATACCTGATTAACCTGTTAACTGATCACATCCTCAATTTCTGCAGGGCTCTCATTTTGGTAAACCTACACTAACCCTTGGATATACCTGTTGTTCCCACAATTTCAAATTATCTGCCCTTGATTTCCTTTTGGCTACACTACTTGTTCTAACACCGATTAGAATGTGAAGTCAACATATAAATCAGTCTCATCCCCTGTTTGGCTGGCAATATGAACAACATGGCAGCTAGTCCTATCAATTGTGATTGTGTTTGAGAGAAATGAAACATTGAAACCTGACTGACACATAAACAAAAGCTCTCAAAATCTCTTTTGATAGAAATGATGTCTTCTTGTGAAATAAGACTGTGTTTGTCTTTGATTTATGTGCAATATGAGTAACCCTCCTTAACAGTTTCCTTTTTCCATGTCTCTGCTTGATTGGTTTGTAAAATGTGTATGAAAATTAAGGATAGGCCCCGAGAAGCACGAATTAGTGTAGGTTTACCAAAAAAAGAGCCCTGGAGAAATAGAGGATGATTTCACCAAAGTGAGGCCATTATGCAAAATAAACTCTCTCTCACTAATCTTCTAAAACCTTTTATTACACTTGCCTTTCTCCCACATAAGCTGGTTAACACAGATGATAAGATTGGAAAATTGTTCAGTTCACTCAGTCTTAAAAAAATGTTTACTCTACTTGAATATACCAAGTGAGTGAGCAACAGTGCTATTGAGCTTCTTCTCTTGTTTACAGTTATCCATGAAACCCCATGCAGCCTGAACTTAAACCTTCATCACAACTGAAGAATTCATTTGGTCCTTACGTTTTGTGGACATGTGTAGTGTATCTGTGTGTAGTTTTGAGATACAGATGTTTTGTTTGCAGGTGATGCTGTCACTCACTCGCTTGTCAATATCCTGGTTGACTATGTCATTCTCTGCCTCATCCCGGGAACAGCGCTGTCTGTGGCCTTGGCGTTTATTTTTAACACAGTGAGTAGACATTACTTCAGTAATTAATAATAATAATTGATTTATAGAGTGCCTATTTCCAAACGATATTGCTCAATGGCGCTATAAAGAGAAAAGATTGTAGACAATGTCTATGGAAAAGAGAGTTTGAAAGATGGGTTTTGAGGGCAATTTTGAAAATGTCAGCAGATTCTATTTCTTTTAGGGCGAGTGGTAGAATTATGGGGAAATAGGTTAACATTAGCACAATATTTCCCCAGAGTTTGAATAAAAATATGTACACTAGTTAAAACGTTTTGTCAAGCGTGGTTCCATTGTGTGTCATGGCCATAGATGAGAAGTTATTACTATTGCATTTATCCGAAAAATCCTCCAAATTTGGCCCTTCATGGAGATTCTAGGTCAGGGAACATTATCAGTAACCTATTCTTGTCATTACAGGCGAATGCATAGGGTGGCCAAGCTCAGTGGCTTGTTTGACAGTGTGGGACATTGCTCATAACATCAATCACTAGTCTCAGACTACAATTCATGGGATTGCGGGCATGTAGCTTAAATATTGCAGGGTACGGTGTCAGACAGACTTATACTTGAAGTCCTCAGGACCTTCAATGATAGAGTTATCTGTAGTTTGAGACAAGCAGAAATCATCAGACCATGTCTTGGACTACTGCAATATATTAGGTAATGAAGTCTGAGTAAACAATGTTCCTGTTTCCAGTCTTCACTCAGTGTACTAACTACACAGAGCATTTGCAGGAGTGCAGAAAGTCTGCAGTACATGTCATATCAAAAGATGTTACAAAATGGTACTTGTTGATACCCTGACTGGCACTCTGCATTCAGGGGATAAAACAAAGAGTGGTTGCACAGTGAAGTGTGTGTGAGTTGGAATCCATGTTTCACTGTGACAAGGTATCACAATGGAGACTTGTGCAAGCAGTCAATCGCACACATATTGCCGTGTAAGTGCGATAAGTTGGAATGCGATGTATAACTCCATTTCATATTGCATCACAAATTATGTTTACAACATGGATGTAAAATGAACTCAATGCTATGTAGCAATTTCTAGTAAAAAATCTTCCTTTTTCTTATGGTGTAAATTGTTGAGATCAACATTCAAATGCAATACCTGTTGCTATGGTTACAGTTTTACCTGATGGCTGGGTATTACAAGGTGGAGACAGATGACTACCAGATCATGTGGACCATGCCCCACTGTGTGCTGACACTCCGCCTTACAAGTATTATATTTGATGTGTATGATGGACGCCGGAAACAGAAGGTGAGGCTATCTCCATGTCATTGTGTAACATGGCTTCCTTGTACACATTGTCATTAGACTTAACAGTCCTGAGGTGGGAACCAAATGTCAGTTTGCAAGGAGTGTTGTGATGATTGCGATTTTGGAAGATCATCTGAACGCTGTAAGGGCGGTGGGTTAGCCTAGCTGTTAAAAGTTTCTGCTCATCATGCTGAAGACCAGGGTTCGATTTCCCACATGGGTACAATGTGTGAAGCCCATTTCTCATTTCCCCTGCCATTGCTGGAATATTGCTAAAAGCAGTGTAAACTCACCCACTCACTCACTCACCCACTCACTCACGTTGCTAAAAGCATAATTTTATATAATACTGGGACTGATGTTTACTGCTAATAAATCACAGGTCCTCCTGTTCTTGGATTGTATAGACATTTTGGACATACACTGTAGTAATGTCCAAAATGCCCACAGCACTGATGTCTTTTTATACACAACCATTGAGGAAGAGTCTTATCTGAACTTTCCATACATATTTCAGTACCTACAAGCACAATGTGTGAAGCTCTTTTGTGGTGTCCCCCGCCGTGATATTGCTGGAATATTGCTCAAAGCGACGTAAAACCATACCCACTCACTCCCTCACTCCCTCATATTCCTTTGCTGCAAAACAGCAGAAAAATTAGCTTGAATTGTAAATTTCCCATTGACAAGGGTACTGCAAGTGATGTGACATGGTACACACACTGTGTATTTGTCAGTGTGTAAAGCAAACCTTCATCCCATACTGATGTCAACCTCACAGATAATGCACGTCGGCAATTTCAATTTGCTTGATTCAAATAGAGAGCTTTATATGTGTTGTTATTGACAAAGAAAACATGTTGATGTTTCAGGAGGAGTTGACACCCGACCAAGCACAGACAGCGTTAGAAAAAACACCATCATTGTTAGAAATTTTTGGTCATTGTTACTATTTTGGAGGATTCCTCATAGGACCACAAGTAAGTCAGTAATCATAAGTGTGGTAGATTTACCTACAAGGGTTGAATGATTGTGTGTAACAACTGTCTGATACTTCTAGGTACATTGTAAGTTGTTCACTGGTCACGAGGGAGCCATGGGTACCTACATCAACCCATGGGCCCTGAGGGACCAGTGAACAACGTAATTATCTTACCGTACACCTTAATGTTAATTTTTAATTGTTTGAAGCATACAAATCTTTTGTAGCCTTCGCTAGATTTTGCTGACAAGAAAAACATTTAGAGTTATCTCCCTTCCATCGATTTGCATTCGCAAAACATCGGTAATTTACTTAGATCATACGTGATTCAATGTTATTCGAGATAAGGAATTACTACCACGAAGTACCAAATGAGTTGCCATTGACAGCGGGGTACATTGAAATGATACTCGCTTGTAAGCGGGGTACATTGAAAATAATAGAAGAGTGCTCAGCCAATCTGAAAGCAACATTATTTTTCCTTATCCTGACTCATGCTCTTTTGCTTGTCTTCTTCTTCTTGCGAACATAGTGGAACACTTGTATCTCCCTAATTGAAGTTCCCTTCAATAAAGAAATCACTAATTAGTACTCACGAGTTACCTGCCCTCCACAAGCGCGGGAACGAGGGCGCCACCTCCACCCATGTGCCTCACTCTCTCCTTCGCCCAGTGAGCTGGACGTGAGAGCGCCTGTGTCTCCCGACACACTATATCCTTTGATTATATTTAGTTAGTTACCTCGTATAGGCATCTATAGAGGTTTAGCTAGTATCCTTCAACAATTATATATTGATATTTAGTCGTGTTTGTACTGTTTATTCACGGGACGCCGTGTTTGTTCAGTGGATTAGGTTGATGAAAATCTGTACTGTTTGCAGATTACGTTTTTTCTGCTGCTGATCCGCATTTAATATGCCATAGCTGTACTGCGCCATGTTCAAGTTATTCACGCTGCAGTTGCTGTACTAATTTATCTAATTCTGCCTTTAATAAATATTTACTTTGCGTTTGAGACGCACAGCAGATAGGTCGCGTAAGACAGAGTCTAGCCATGACTGATACACCTGAACCCCTCGCCAGTCTACTGCTGTTGGTCGACCCCCCTCCCTTCTGGTGTTCCGCTAGAGTGGTGGAGAGGCGTGGGACTTAGTCCGCCGTCTCCAAGAAGCGTCCTGTTTTCCCAGACATCCCGTCGTCGCAGCCGAAGACTAGAGGGCTTCTACTTCATCTCAACGCAGACTTCGCACCCCGAGGGCAGCGTCGACCTCTGAGGGGAAATCAACGAAGTCTACTAGGACTTTCTCAACCGAGATTGTTCCAGCCGCTGAACTGGGCCTCTACGATGATCAGCCGATCATCATCCCCGATCTACGCCACAAGAGACGACCGGTGTCGGCAACAGTGACGTCAGCACAGATCGCCATGCAGCCTGATGTGTCTACACTGATGTCGGACGATCTTCCTGAGGGCCCCGTCGCTAACATCGCAGAGAGGGCACCGACTACATCGTCGCAGACCGTCCCAGACGACCTGATGCGGCAAATCATGAAGATCAGCCCAGGACCTGAGCCTTCGCGAAGGCTCCAAGGTAGACGACATCCCAGAGGGACCCCCCGTCAACGTAGCGGCCACGACGAAGCCACCTTCGCGAAGAAAGTCACAGACCACCTTGACGAAGGACCCAGATGTACAGCCTTTCGCGAAGGCCTTCGCGAAGGCTCCAACGTAGACGACATCCCTGAGGGACCCCCCATCAACGTAGCGGCTACGACAAAGCCACCTTCGCGAAGAAAGTCACAGACCACCTCGTCGAAGGACCAAGATGTACAGCCTTCGCGAAGGCTTGATAGATCATCACCTACCTCGGCTTCATCCTTAGATTCGGACTCAGACCACCAGACTTCATGAAAGCCTTCGCGAAGGTCAAGTCGCCGTTCCTCACGACCGGACGCAGAGGAAGCTTTGCTAAGGCCTTCGCGAAGGGCACCTTTATCAGGCTCCAAATCATCTTCGTCCAGAAGGACATCGAGGGATTCCACAAGAGCTTCGCGAAGCTATCAACATTCACCTCACAGATCTCCGCGAAGGTCAACCCATAGACGCAGATAGTCAGGACGTTCACCAAAACGCTCCCCTCGCCATTCTCCATGCCGATCACCTCGCCGTTCACCGCGCCGATCTCCTCGTACATCACCACGTCGATCTCCTCGCAGGTCACCATACAAGTCTTCACAGACACCCGGTACAGTGGTAGAAGCACACAGTCCACCATCTGAAGAGCATCAACCTCTCATCAGCGATCCCGTGGTAGAAGATGATGGAGGCATCAATTTTCTCAGACGCTGAGATACGTTATTGGATGGTTGACAACCTAGACCTTTCTTCACCTTCCAAGAGTGGTAACTCGGCGCATACTTACCTGATGAAGGAGGACGATGCAGACGCCATCACCTTACCTCCGATCGACCCGATTGCTGCGGTGCCACAGAATTTGGACACAGCCTGCCATAAAGCCATGAAAGTTCAAACGCCACACCATGACGAGGTGTATGTTCTTTGGCCTTAATAGATCTAGAACGATCAATGAGACTCTTATCACCAGATTTCGTGACACGACTTCTGAAGATGATAGGATGATCTACTCGGCCCTACTTATGCAGAACCAGCAAGAACCACACCGTGAAGCAAGCGCTCATATATTGATCGGACTCTAGACACTTCGCTAAGGAGGTCCCAGGCCGCCTCCGCGAAGGAGCTAGAGCCTCACCAGTTGCAAGGGACGTCGCGGAGGAGTAGCGCTTTCGCCGACCCCACACCCTGTTGAGCACAGAGGTCGTTCGCGAAGCAAGCGCTCATATATATATACTGATTGGGCTCTGACTCGATACCTTCGCGAAGGTCGCGAAGGCTAAGTGGCTCAAGTCTACTTCACCCAGAAGATCTAGAAGGGATACTTCGAGAGCTTCGCGAAGTCTCCGGCGTTCACCGAGGAAGTCTCCTCCAAGGTCTCCATATACTAGCCACTCGTCATATATAGCCACTCGTCAGTCCGTTCAAGACATCGCATAAGTTGTCTATCAACTGTATGCCATATGCCGTCTATAAGCCTACGCGAAGACAATTGCACAGGCTATTTACAACACAGAACGTCGCTGTATTAATTAGTCAACGACGTTTCATAGATCTTCACAGGAATCAACTTTTCCGTATAGATTGCTAGATATGCAATCCCGGACTACGATACGAGAAGAAATATGTACAACAAGTTCAGCTTTAATTCTACAATTATGACGATACATTCATGTATACAGTCTACAAGCTGACAACTGGCAAGTTTATTGTACCTTTATATAAGGAAGTCGGAATTATATTCAAAACTGAAGTTACTTTCACGACAGCCAGGAAAATAACCTACCCAGCATTAATATTACAGAGCGAGGTATTTTCGCGCCGGAGGTTTCGCGCGTTTACCATTAACCCTCGAAACACGTGGTCACTCGGGTAACTTCGGGAAGCTACGGTGAAGACCGACGATTATTCTAATATCAACGACGGCACGATATTATACAAGGTTCTTTTCCTGCTACACCGGTGACATCACAGCGTGGGTATTCTACAGAATCAAAATGCCTTGTTCTGATTGGACCGCGATGGACAACGACCTACGCAGAGGTCGATCTTAGTTCACAGTTCAAGACTTAGGTTACAAGTGACAACTATATATCAGTGAACGAGCAAGCCTCCTTACAGTCCAGTTAATCTGAACCTTCATGATTGGGCTGCCTTCTTGAGGTTAGAGACCTCCCCTGTCAAGTTTAGGACGAGGGCACGGTCAGGCGATTTTACATAAAGTTCAACGAGGACAGTCACACCTGGTTGTGCACCTACATCGTCAAGGACTTCGCAGCAAATTTACCTAGACGACGGGATACAAGTGGATCCAAATCCACAGCGTCTCAGACTACAGCTGAATTTCATCATCAAGCTACTAACACAACTAGATGGTTAGTAAACCTACTTAAGCTTTCTGATTGGAGGATTAAAACGGAAGTTTCACGCGCTCCAACTTGGGGATCTGAATATAGTGCTCCAACACCTCACAAGTGAGGTTTATGAACACGCTTTGATGATATACTTGGACTCCATGATACGATGATTCTATCACGATGGCCAGTAAGAGCACTGTAAATATATCTCCACCGAACCAAACAGGAGGGAAAAATGCAACAGATTATTTCCTCTATCATCAAGTTACGCAGACTGAAGTCTCACGTACTACTATCTCCTTTTGGATCAGAACTGTCATACTACGTGCCTACAAGACTGCAGGACCCGACCCTCCATGAGCTTCTAATACTCATGATATTAGAGCGTTAACTTCTACAATTGATCTACACAAGTGTTATTGAAATAATGGAGGGTTTATTTCTGGAGATCCGATATGGTGGTTGCCCATGGTCCTCGCACAACAGTTGACAGTTCCTCGGAGAAGATAAGTCAATCTTACAGATTTCTACTTATCTTATAACAGTACTAAATAGCTACATGCTATATATATTTTGCTTAAGTTCTTTTTATCATCTTAAGCTCAGTACTATGGTTATTACATCATACAATATATAAGTTAACAACTCTACGGAGTTTGTTATTATATATTTACCTTAAGTTAATCATATCTTAAGTGAACCGTAGTACTATGGTTACATTATAAATGCATTAGCTAACAAACTCTACAGAGTTTTTGGCTATTATATACGTAGCTTAAGTTAATTATATCTTAAGCATAGTACTATACTCATATTGTAAAAATATATTAGCTAACAAACTCTATGGAGTTTTTGCTATTATATAGGTAGCTTAAGCTTATTCATATCTTAAGCTCAGTACTATGTTTATATCATATAAGTATATTAGCTAACAAACTCTAAAGAGTTTTTGCTATTATATATTTGGCTTAAGTTTCATCATATCTTAAGCATTATGGTTACATTATAACATGTATTAGCAAACAAACTTTACGGAGTTTTTGCTATTATATATGTAGCTTAAGCTTATTCATATCTTAAGCGCAGTACTATGTTTATATCATATAGGTATATTAGCTAACAAACTCTAAAGAGTTTTTGCTATTATATATTTGGCTTAAGTTTCATCATATCTTAAGCTTTATGGTTACATTATAACATGTATTAGCTAACAAACTCTACGGAGTTTTTGCTATTATATATGTAGCTTAAGGTTTCCTTCATATCTTAAGCTCAATACTATGTTTATATCATATAAGTATATTAGCTAACAAACTTTTTTGCTATTATATATTTAGCTTAAGTTTCATCATATCTTAAGCAGTATGGTTACATTATAAAATGTATTAGCTAACAAACTCTACGGAGTTTTGCTATTATATATATAGCTTAAGTTTAATCATATCTTAAGCTCAGTACTATGTTTATATCATAAAAGTATATTAGTTAATAAACTCTAAGGAGTTTTTTTGTTATTATATATTTAGCTTAAGTTTAATCATATCTTAAGCTCAGTACTATGGTTACATTATAAATCTATTAGCTAATAAACTCTACAGAGTTTTTTGGCTATTAATATATGTAGCTTAAGTTAATTATATCTTAAGCACAGTACTATACTCATATCGTAAAAATATATTAGCTAACAAACTCTACAGAGTTTTTGCTATTATATATGTAGCTTAAGCTTATTCATATCTTAAGCTCAGCACTATGTTTATATCATATAAGTATCTAACAAACTCTAAAGAGTTTTTGCTATTATATATTTGGCTTAAGTTTCATCATATCTTAAGCTTTATGTTTACATTATAACATGTATTAGCTAACAAACTCACGGAGTTTTGCTATTATATATGTAGCTTAAGGTTTTCCTTCATATCTTAAGCTCAATACTATGTTTATATCATATAAGTATATTAGCTAACAAACTTTTTTGCTATTATATATTTAGCTTAAGTTTCATCATATCTTAAGCAGTATGGTTACATTATAAAATGTATTAGCTAACAAACTCTACGGAGTTTTGCTATTATATATATAGCTTAAGTTTAATCATATCTTAAGCTCAGTACTATGTTTATATCATAAAAGTATATTAGTTAATAAACTCTAAGGAGTTTTTTGCTATTATATATTTAGCTTAAGTTTAATCATATCTTAAGCTCAGTACTATGGTTACATTATAAATCTATTAGCTAATAAACTCTACAGAGTTTTTGGCTATTGTATATGTAGCTTAAGTTAATTATATCTTAAGCACAGTACTATACTCATATCGTAAAAATATATTAGCTAACAAACTCTACAGAGTTTTTGCTATTATATATGTAGCTTAAGCTTATTCATATCTTAAGCTCAGCACTATGTTTATATCATATAAGTATATTAGCTAACAAACTCTAAAGAGTTTTGCTATTATATATTTGGCTTAAGTTTCATCAGATCTTAAGCATTATGGTTACATTATAAAGTATATTAGCTATAAACTTTAAGGAGTTTTGCTATTATATATTTAGCTTAAGTTTAATCATATCTTAAGCTTAGTACTATGTTTATATCATAAAGTATTTTAGCTAACAAACTCTAAGGAGTTTATACTATCATATTAACAAGCTTAAGTCTATTAGTCTTAAGCATTGTATTAATGTTATATATACTTTATCATAATAAGTAAATTGTAATAACCTTTATATGGCAGCTGATAAGTTAGCAGCAGGAATTCATCAGTTCAGTGCCTTTATGAAGTTCCCATAGGGTTATTACAATCATCACAGTTCAAATCACTAATTATTAAAATCCAAAGTATTATATATTCCCACCTCCTTTTCAGTAGGATTCTACAAGTAAAGAGCATGAGTCAGGATAAGGAAAAATATGTAATTTTTAGAGTAAAATTGATATTTTATACTTATCCTGACTCATGAGGTAAGCCCTCCCATCCTCCCCACATAACACTTTGGATTTCCCTGTAAATTCAAATGTTGGGCTCAGTATATGAGGAGAGAGTGAGGCACATGAGTGGAGGTGGCGCCCTCGTTCCCGAGCTTGTGGAGGGCAGGTAACTCGTGAGTACTAATTAGTGATTTCTTTATTGAAGGGAACTTCAATTAGGGAGATACAAGTGTTCCACGATGTTCGCAAGAAGAAGAAGACAAGCAAAAGAGCATGAGTCAGGATAAGTATAAAATATCAATTTTACTCTAAAAATTACATTATGTGTGAGGTAAGATAATTTAGCTTCTATATTCCTATGAAACTTTCAGTTTGTGATGAATGGTTATCTGAAACCCCACATTTTGCAGTGAAGAGTTACTTCCCTTACACATGCTTGAAAGTAACATGCATGTTACAAGGTTTATCAGCACCCTACCAGAGGTCAACATCTAGGGGTGTATCATTTTGAACTTAATCTGACATGTCTAACATGACGCTGTCCAGCCATGACATAACTAAAATACTGTTTGAAGTTTTGTTGAACTCAATCACATCATCAGTACTTAATATTGATTGCTCAGCTGAAACATATGAACGGACAGTTCTTCGGTGTTTAGAAAAATATGACATGACATCTCAGATAGTTCCTGACTTCTCAAACTGATTACACTACATGAACAGTGAAGTTTCACTTGAGGGTTGATGGGGCGGTGGGTTAACCTTGTGGTTAAAGTATTTGCTCTTCATGCCAAAGACTCAGGGTTGATTCCCCATATGGGTACAATGTGTGAAGCTTATTTCTTGCTATTGCTGGAATATTGCAAGAAAAGGGCGTAAAATACCACTCACTCACTTAAGGATTGACATTTCATGTGTGTTGGTTTCTCTAAAAACAAATTATGCATAGAATAACCTACTTGATGCTGAGAATTACAGCTCCTCTGTCCCTTGTGAATGTTCCTGTTTTAATGTATTTTTATTTCAAAATTTAAGCAGCTAACACAGTGTGGTCTTCTATGGTTATCCATCTTGAATTTGTTTCAGTTTTCTATGCGGAGATACCTCGACTTCATAGACGGTGCTTTTCAAAAAACAAAAGAGGAGCCTCCCGATAGGTATGCAAATGTTCATTTTCCCTGTTTCCTGTCACCACGCTTATGGTCAAGCATTATGTCGACTATGAAAGAGTTGTTGTAGAAGATTTTATGTATCACACTGTATTCTTTGACAGCTATAAAACAAAGAAATTGTGAAAGAGAAATATTGTGTAAATTGTGTATTTGGCCCCTGTAACGATTATAGAAATATTCAAGATCTCATGTTTTGTTAGCTGGTAGTGTTCTTTATCAATGTTAAAACTTAAAGATTTATTGAAGTTAATTACATTCAGGCGACTTATTGTCCCTCACCGCAATGCGGAACAGGGGACTGTGTATTCAGCGACGTCCATACATACGTCCCAATTCTTGTAAAGGCGGTATCTCATGAACTGTTGAACCCAATGTCTTCAAATTAGGTGACAGCCTACATTTGGGGATTACCCACACACCAGTCGATTTCTTCCGCCTTTCTCTTGCCAGTCTACACATAAAACCACTAACACACAATTATCTGCCCCCCTAGGGATGTGGGAAGAAATTGTAGTCTGGCTGTTCATTTGCAATCTTGAAAGTGATGTATGTAAAATCAGTAATCCCAGTCCAAGTTTTGGACACTGTTTAAGCATCTTATGGTGAGATGAAGGAAATTCATGTCAATTTAGCACAGGTCAGTTTTTGTAACCACCTCATCAATCATGATCCCATAAATAACACAAGTTAAGCAGTAAGAAAATTGTAAGTGCACTTCTATTTGCCTTCTTGAAAATAAGCAAATCTCAAAGTTGCTGTCATGTGAAGACACCCACCCCATTATTCTTGTTTCTGTTTCAGCGTGTACCCTGGAGTAAAGAGACTGCTACTAGGACTGGTGTATATAGTTATTTTTCAGACTGGCAATCTGCTAGTACCAGATGATTATTTATTATCTCTAGACTTTGAGGTAAGTTCTTCTAGTTTAAGGATCTTCTATTTCTCATATCCAAATAAAGATTGCATATTGGCAAAATTATGAAGTTTAGCAGATCTCTTGAAATGAATGACTGAGTGAGTGAGATTTGTTTAATTCCGCACTCTGCAATATTCCAGCTATATGGCGGCAGTATGTAAATAATCGAGTCTGGACCAGACAATCCAGTGATCAACAGCTTGACCATCGATCTGCGCAATTGGGAACCGATGACATGTGTCAACCAAGTCAGCGAGCCTGACTACCCGATCCCATTAGTTGCCTCTTACGACAAGCATGGGTTACTGAAGGTTCATTCTAACCCGGACCTTCACTGGAATGAACAAATAGATATTGGTTTATGTCTCTACAGCAATTTTTCGACTATTTGTGGCTACTCTTGATACACTGGCTTCTTATTTCTTGATGTGTTTGAGTGTCGTGTCATTATTAGTTACCCATAAAGATCTGGGTTAGAATTGGTCTTCAGCACCCCATGCTTGTCGTAAAAGGCGACTAACAAGATTGGATGGTCAGACTCGCCTGACTTGGTTGACACATGTCATCATATCCCAGATCCATATTCATGCTGTTGATCACTGGATTGTCTGGTCCCGACTCGATTATTTACAGATCACTGCCACATAGCTGGAATATTGCTGAGTGCAGCATTAAACAACCAACCAAGCAAACATTATTAGTCCCATTGTAAAGAAATTACCATAAGGCCATAAGAATAGCTGACAGATGACTTTTGGTATTCAGAATTTTATGTTTGACTCTGGAATACTAGTAAGAATCAACCGCAAGTTTGTTTTGCACTGATTTAATTATGTACAACCTGACATGATACAGCATGAATATTGTGTCTGAAGCATTGGACGACAAATGAACACAACAAAATCACAGTTTTTAAGATAGAGGTAACAAAGTTACATTAAAGAAGGTATGCTCAACATTACTTGGTACTCTTTGACATCGAATGCATTTTGTGATTTTATATTGAATTAATTGTGTTTTCTATTCATAAATCTGCAAATATTTGAGTGGTATTATAATCCTTCCTGACTTTCTGTTTCAGAATGTTAATTTTCTCGCCAGATGTGCCTATGTTTTGATATGGGGGAAGCTTGTTATCATGAAGTATGTTGGTTCATGGTTATTAGCAGTAAGTAATATTTCCTGTACCTCACCATAAACAATAGCAATAAGCTGAACATGTCCTGATGTATATACTCATATATTGCTGGGCATTATATTTTTGGTGTACCGGCTTTTGTTCCCAAAAATTCAGGTTACAAAGAAAAGATGAAACATGATTCCCAGGGCTAGCTTGAGAATGTATCACATGGGGCAGTAATTTTCCTGAACCCAATAACCGAGCAAAGGAAAGAGAGTTTTGACCAACTTTAAGCCATGTTAATTCAAGAAGCACCCCCGACTATATTACCAAAGGCATTAGGATGTCTTATGATGGAATAAAACAGTCAACAGTGTACAACAAATTTTATAAAGGCATCATGAGACAGACTACAAGGACCATGCAAACAACTGAATTTTCTTTCCTCCCCCTTTTCTTCATGCTGGTTCTTTATATTTTTCACCAAATTCAATGGACAGTGATATATCTGTCGATCATTAATCTGAAACTTTTATCAACAGTTTCGTTAATGTGTACCAGACATAAATCCTCTAATATTTACGGGGCGGTGGGGTAGCCTAGTGGTTAAAGCGTTGGCTCGTCACGCCAAAGTGCCCGGGTTCGAATCCCCACATGGGTACAATGTGTGAAGCCCATTTCTGGTGTCTCCCGCGTGATGTTGCTGGAATATTGCTAAAAGCGGCGTAAAACCAAACTCAGTCAGTCAGTCAGTCTAATATTTACACTTGAGTGGAAGTGCATGTAATCTGAATAGACAAATATATCTTCTATCATTTATTTGATTAAGAGAGGTTACATAGTATTCAACATTTAATAATGATTTAGTACTCTATTTGTAATACCTGAGATGCAATGATTGGTTGATGTTGCCAAGAATATGCTGCATGTCACAATTCAGTATTCTGTTCGTAAGAATAGAGACAAACTGTGTTGGACTCAATATATACTGAATTGTTTTCATGATGTATTTCAAGATGTGTTTATGTTTTCAGGAAGGCAGCATTATAATATCTGGTCTGAGCTACAATGGGAAAGATGAAAACGGGATTGCCACGTGGGACGGATGTACCAATGTTAATCTCTCCAAGCTGGAGAGTGCTGTCACATTCCACCATATGATACAGTCCTTCAATATCAACACTAACATGTGGATGTCCAAGTAAGTCCTTAGGTTTACATACTATTCTTGTTTAATATCTTTTCACTGTGTCCCACAGCCATGAATGGTCATGTAACGAATATTACTGGTATCTTTTGTATTTAACACCAACAGTGTTTTCTGATTGGCAAGTGAGTGGTGGTGTAGCGTGTGCTTGTCATGCCGAACACCCTGGTTCGATTCCCCACATGGGTACAATGTGTAGGCCCATTTCTGGTGTCCTCACTTTGTGATATTGCTGGAATATTGCTAAAAGTGGCATAAAACTAAACTCACTCACTCACTCACTCAGATTGGTAAGTGTTAGATGTAACCAAAATGTAATTTTACCCACTGACCCACTGTCTAACACTCTGTTCCAAATAATATTTATAGGCATCAAGTAGGAAGGCATTTCCTATTCTTCCGGTACTTGCGGATATGGGCTGAAAAAGTAACACAAACAATTCTTATCATATGCATGCTTGTTGGTTTTAAGTGAAGGTCCTTCTCCTCTAACATCTGCATCTATCAGCTGCTAGATCAATCAGGTGAATTACCACTTGTGAGCCTGGTGATAAACAATGCCATCCGCCATTGACGACATGAGGCTTCTCCCATTCTCGCGGTATAACGAGGAAGTAATGTTATTGAGTGTATGGAAGAGCAATCGTGCCCGAAAGGGCAAGAAAACGTTATATGTCCAAGTTGGCATAAAACCAATGTTCATGACATTGCAAGATTTTGATCACTCGCACACTTGGGCCACTTCCTAGTAACTGCTCGGTGTCGCCCTTTGGCGATATCGGCAGAAAACATGTTTACCGCGAGAAAAGGAAACCCGCAAGAATAGGAGATGGAACTGTACTGGGTAACACTTGCAAATCTGAAAAAACAACAGATCTGTCTCCAAATTTACTCACTGATCAGCAACTCCTTGAAATATGTTCCACTCTGATTGGTTAAGACATGCCCACAGCAAACACTGTCATTGAATACAATAATTACAGAAATACCATTGTTTCAGATACATATTCAAGCGGTTGAGGTTTCTGGGCAACAAGTTTGTGTCTCAGGGTGTGACTCTGCTGTACTTGGCTGTCTGGCATGGACTGCACACTGGCTACTACATGTGTTTCATGCTGGAGTTCTTCATGACCAACACACAGAATCAGGTAATGGTGGCAGCGGCATCTTGTCTTGGTAACAGAAGTGGTGCCAGGAGGAATCAGCAAACTTCGATTAATATCTTGAAAGACCTTTTTATGATGCAACGTCATGCCATGCAATAAGAGTTATTGACTGTCTTCAGCTGCATCATGTGAATGTATAGGTTTGGTTTTAATCTGACATATTTCTTCCTGACATGTTTATCATGTCCAGTTCTTATTATGTGGCTGGTTGTTTTTGTTGCAGCTTGGGAGTATGGTTGATGCGAGCCCCAAGTTGAAGGACTTTGTGCAACAGCCAAGCGTCAAAATTGTTCTGTGGGGCATTAGCAAAATCATCACCACCTTCTCTCTGTCTTACGCCCTTGTTGGTTTTGGCCTTCTCACTATACCCAAATGGACTAAGGCAAGTATATGTGCATTTTAGGGTATTTTTTGTCCTTGTATGTCCGGTTTATGCTGGATTAGCCTCTTTGTTTTCTTGGAATTGTGTAGAAATTTAGGGCTAGGACAAGTCAATATTTACAACCTGGGTACTGACTCCCTATACACTGACGCAAGCTAGATACCTCTTGTAGGTCTAAAGATTTGGGTACAACATGGTAAAAACAATTAGTTACAGGTGCTAAATGATCTCATCGTTCATACACAAAGTTGACTGAAGCTTTTTTTTACTCATGCTTCTAAAAGTCGCAAGGAATCGTTACTTATTAAGAGAAGTGCTAATGTTAGAGACAAATATTTTTTAAACATGCTATTGTCACTAAAAAATGCATCATGTGACAAAGGACAGGTTCAGGTAATCCTATGGGTACACAGCTCTTACTCAGGACCCACCTGTCCGGGGGGGAAAGCTGTGATGTCGATGAAATACTGGTGAATGAACATTGTAAACCAAAAGTGTGTGTTTTCTGCAATTTCATTGGTCTAGAAACCTTGTAGTTCGATTCCCTGAATTACAAAAGCCGAATAACAGCCCAATGATACGTAAGAATATGCACTACTTTCATTTGCATAATGGAGGCTAACTCTATTTTGTGTGATGCAACAACATTACATAAAACTGGCATGATCGAATGTTTTCGGTATTTTTATGGGTGAGTACCTATTTTAGGATGTTTCTTCTTATTGAACTTTATTTTACCATTTTAAATAGTTGTCATAACCATCAAAATGTCTTTGGCAGGTCTATGCATCAATATACTACATTGGTCATGTTGTCTTCCTTGGATGGCCTGTTGTCTACTTTTTGCTCAAGAAATTTGTATTGCCACGGAAACGAGCTGTTAATGGAATCCAGAATACTCACACGTAAGTTCTGGGATAGGCAGTGTGTTCTTAAATGTAACCTTCCTTCCATCCAACAAATGGCAGTAGTGAGACTGAAAGAGGTATTTTCAAAATCTTTTAGTCACTTACACATGTTATTTTGTAAAGATCATGCTGTAACCCAATGTGTGCTTGTTAAAAGAGGTGACATATGGATTGGATGACTTGTGTGTGCCATTTTGTGATGACAGAATAGGACTTTGCTCATGATATCAATCACTGGGTTTTCCAGGTTTGATTACTTACAGGATCCTAAAGCTTGAATATGGCTGAGTGCAGAATTTACATTCACAAAAATTAATTAACTGTGAATATTTTCAAGTTGGTAGTGATAGTTTTCTGTTCAGTTGCAGTATATAGATGGTTTGATTTGTCAGTACACTGTCATCATATCAACCATTGAAGATCTGGGTTACAATTGATGTTCAACAACCCATGCTTTTCGTAAAAGGCAACTAACGGGATCGGGTGGTCAGGCTCACTGACTTGGTTGAGACATGTCATCGTATCCCAATTGTGTAGATCGATGCTCATGCTGTTGATCACTGGATGGTCTGGTCCAGACTCGATTATTTACAGACCGTCACCATATAGCTGGAATATTGCTGAGTTAAGTGTTAAATAACAAATCAACCAACCAACCGTCATCATATCAGACAACTTTTATGAACAAAGAATGTAAGACATGTATCTGACTGCGTTGTCGCCTCAACTGTGTCTCTCTGTGTTTCAGGTCTGAGGAAAAGAAAGACACCTAGGCTGGTTTGCTGTGATGTTTTTGTACAAATAATCTTGTAGCATAGAGAGAGTGTGAGTGTTTGCTTGAGATGAGACTGTGTCACTTTGTAAGACATTCCCACTGTGTTACTATCACAGTCATATCGATATGAGAATGTCATTTAGCAGTGAAATAAGTTTCATAGAAATTGGACGATTTGGTTGTGGGAATTCCATTTAAACAAATCATTTTGGCATGTCTGATTAAGGTTTTCAAAATGTGATTCCTCCCATGAATAATTGTGTATATAATACCCTATTTTCAGAGCAAGTTATAAACTTTAGTTCACAATGCAACTCATTTGAATTATTTAAGATGAATGATGTTTTGTTTTGTCCAGTTAGGTCAACTGACTAAATGCCAAGTGATTACACTAAAATGCACTAAGAATTATTATAAGAGTCAAGTTTATTCTAATTTCAGTCAAGACGAATTTGCATGAGGTTGTTATAGCATTACAGATATTCTAAAACCTAAAATAGTTAAAATGGTTTTAAAAAGTACTAGTACTTAAGTGTGCACCACTAGAGGTCAATCCTAGCACTAACAGAGATAGAAGTTGGCAAAAGCCGGCTAGCCCAAGTCCTAATTTGAAAGGCATCCCAAAGACTAAAAGTGATTAAAGCTTCTGAGGCATTTTTATATTTGTTATCACCTTTTGGGCTAGTGGGTGTTTGATGTTTGATTCCAGTCTTGAAACTTTGATATTCCTTTCGTCAATTTTGCCAAGTGCCTCTGCTTTGATATCAGATAATGGAACCAAATTATCAGTTGGTAAGGTGAACTAAGTGTATGTGTGTGTTTAAGTGGATAACTGCATGTGTGTACAGGGTGTGTGTTGGCAAGTGTGAGTGTTCACTGACATTTGTATCTGTATATTTCCATGTGTGTATGTGTGCTTGGTTGCATTGTGGTCAGTATCTTCATGCAATGCTTGATAACTTTTCCATATCACAAGCACGTGGAGGGGCCATGGTCCGCAGAGAAACTTGTACATACGGAACAGCTAGGATGAGAATATGATAGCAATCTTTTTGTAACATTACCATTTCATGAAATAATATAATGGGTGTATTTCTAACGTGTGAGCATTAAATATCAGCACAATAGTGTTTTACTTTGCCATGGTAATGATGTTTATAAGCAAATGGTCACTATAGTGCTCAGGTGAGGTATTATACTTTGTGTTAGAATGGAAGCATGGCCGTGGTTGAGATAGCCCTGTAAAGTCTGATTCTAACTGTCATACTGATATGTGAATATTTAATAAACATTGATTATTTGTAATTAGTAAGTTTGGTGGGGTAACTTTGTGGTTAAAACACACTCTTGTCACATCCAAGGCCTGGGTTAGTGTGAGTACAATATATGAAGTTCACATTTTTCTACTGTCCCCCACTATTGGTTCCTGCTGCTTTGGTGACGTGTTTACTAAAACATGTCACTAGTTGTGAATTGTTTGAGCTTGTAACCATGGTAACTAGCAGGGAAAACTGAATATGTATATAATGATTACTAAGACAAACAGAATTTTAATGCAGTCACTGTTGGAAGCTAAGGACATCATTCTCAGGGATGTAGGAGTAGCCATGAGGTTGAACTTCTGAGGCTGGATCAGGGTTTGAATCCTGACCTTGATATAGTGCATGAAGCCTCATGTTTTTGTCCCTAGTGTACCTTTTGCTAAGATCTCACATTATTTCAAGTTAGGGCTCCTGAGAAGGACCAAAGATGTTTCGGACACTTGGTATCAGTAAAAAGGCTTTGAAAATAACTTGTAAGAAAGAAAATGTCTGAGGACTACCACATTTACCATCATGTAGATGGCAGCTGTATCAGATCCTCAGTTTAGCCAATAAGAATATAAATTAATTTCTACACGGTCATGTTTCCATAGCTTGAGAGAAGTGTGCTTGACCACTACATAATCACACACGTGTGTCTTGTGCCAGCAGTTTTGTACAATGCTTCAGTATGATAATAGTTGTTGTTTTGAAGTTTCTACCTATTACAAGGTACAGATAATGATTTGTACATATGGGTGATCTACAGTTGATGAGTGAATATGTTTGGGAGTTAGTTGTTGTTTTTTGTGAGAAAATTTATTTAAGAAATGTTAGATGCATTTTTACCTGTTGGTTGATTATTTAATTTTATATGGTTACCATGGTGATTGTATATCCATGGTCACTACCAGATTGGCACAACCTGTGTTCAAATTTGAATCATAGTAGCTTGATACCTATTTAAAATTCTGACCCATCACTCGCTATGCCAGCATATGTTCTTATCAACGCTTGCAGCATTGGAAAGGCTTTTTTGTAAACAAAATATGAAGTGAGGCGCTACCTAAGTTCTGTACTTACAGAGAAACACATGCAGTAGAGACAGCATCAGCTAGACTAGCTATGATAGTTATGCACAATTAGATATGGCAATATATATGAAATATTCTCAGTTCTCAATTTAACCCGTAGTACATAGTATATAGTAGAGACATTTATATATTCAATTGTAGTTGATTCTTGCATTTTTTTATTGTACTATTATTGGTTGATGGGTCAAAATTTTTGCACATAGATAGACAGGACATTGACATTGACATGCTAACACTGCTTTCATCCCTGTTGTCTGATGTTGCATCTGGAGGCATTTGTGGTGTAGCTGATGCTTATTTAACACAACTTGTGTAGTGTCAGTTAACTACATTGGAGAACCACCTGTAATGCAAAAATGAATGAGATCATGCAAAATTTTATCAGGTGGGAAAATATATGCAGTAAGTTTGGTCTGGACTGTAACAGTTACACCTCTGCAAAACAGTTTAGGGGTCTTGGTTTGTATTGCTTATAGGGTTTCCTTAATGATGGATGTTTTCATTGACTGTTTATGGTTAGATGAGAATGCTCAAAAGTATGTTAGACATGCTGAAAACATGTTTGCTTTACAGATTAAAGAAAAGTATCACAAGATCTGGGTCTGAAAGGTCATGAAGAAAGTGTCGATAAAACACTGATAAAGAAGGGATTTGTCAGTCCAGTTTTACCCCTGTTTAAGTCCAAAATTGTGACTTGTTTAGTCCACCTCACAATTAACAAAAATTGTTTTGGAGACCTTTGCAGACATTTAATTGAAAGGACATATGATTTGGCACTTCTTCACAAATTAGACATGATCTTCAGACCACTAATTGTAACAGAGTTGTAACAGTCTGTGTATGATAAGCACCTTCAGATTTGGGTTATGAGGATGGAACTTGAACCTTCATTCTAAGTTGCCTCTCAAGTTGAGAAGAATGGTTAAGGTGCCAGTGCTCACCAAATGGTCTTGAATAAGAATCTGATCAGATGTAACACTGTACATCCAAGCTATAACTTGAAATTCAGGGGGACTAATATGTTAGATCATCTTCAGTTGTCAAGGGAAGTAGGTCTCCATTCAATTATGATTAATACCCATGCCCATTCACTACCATAGCTTTGTATTGAAAGTGGCATCACCATCTCAATGTCAATTTGGAATAACTTACCGCAGAATTGTCCTTGCATGTGTGAGTAATTTGATAGGTATTTGACCGGCTGTGTTATTTGAATAGGAATCAGAACGGTTTGATAAGGTGGTTCAAGTGGGTCCATAGAGTGGTATTGTAAGAGAATGGAGATACTATACTCTAGACAGTTGAGAATGCAGTTAAATATACAAACACTTCTTTCCTGCTATGACTGTCATCTTATGCCTTTCTTTGTCTTTAAGGGCGGTGGGGTAGCCTAGTGGTTAAAGCGTTGGCTCGTCACGCCGAAGACCCGGGTTCGATTCCCCACATGGGCACAATGTGTTAAGCCCATTTCTCGTGTCCCCCGCTGTGATATTGCTGGAATATTGCTAAAAGCGGCATAAAACTAAACTCAGTCAGTCAGTCAGTCTTTGTCTTTATATTAAGTTGAATCATTTCCCCCAGTATATCAAAATACCACAGACACACAGCCCTGTTCAACTGTCTATGTTAAACTGTTGGCTTCATGAAACCAGGGACCAATTGGTCTTGCACTTGGTCATGTTTGTATGGAAGATCCAGGGTTCGGGAAAAGACATTAATAAATCTCATGGACCTAAATGACATTAAATTTGTTATACCTTTGTATTATCTAAATATGCTCCAAAATATTCAACCCCTTGACCTGAAATTTCATAATTTTTAACATACCGAATGTGAATTCATAATAAACCCCTCCTTTGAGAAGTCCTGGTTCCATCTGCAAACTGTGCAGCAGTTTCCTGTATGTCTAACCTGACAGATGATTTGTGTTGAGAGATGACTGCACTCATTCATTCCTTTGAGGAATTTGTGTGAAAACTTAATTTGAGTTTGATTTTTGTCAACTTTCCAATTACCAAAGCAACATTGATCGTGTGATTTCATAGCCAATACTACTTGTTTTCCACATCAGATAAACTGGGATCAAAATTTTCAAGTTCATCTTTCATATTGAGATTCCAGAAAAGTATTATATTTTTGTGAAAGCATGCCATGACAGTTCCTGATAATATATGTCTGAATATTAGCTATGTGTTAGATGGGCCTAATTTCCCATGGCTTGTCACTTTAATTAAATGTTGTTAATATCCAATTGAATCAATTCATCTTAAAAAGAAATAACTTAATTTTGCTAATCAAATGCACTTGGTACTGGCTTATCATTATTAGATTTCTTAGATGATTTACCATATATTATATTGCTTGTCTAAGCCTTCTAAAAATGAAGAACACCTTTGAAAATTTGTAAAGGCATATTCTTTAGTCTTATCAACATGCATTCATGGTGGGAAGTAGGAGGTTAACAATTTTGTTTACTAGGGATGTCACAATACATACGTTTCATAAATCGATACGTATCATGATACCCATGTCAAGATTCTATATGTATCATGATACCTATTTTCGCGGCATTATTGTGTAAATTTAGTTACATTTTAAACACATTAATATTTCATATTTTATAATTGTCCATGAAAAGATCAACATTTTCTATTTTCAGAGAATAAAAAGTTATAATTTCTCATCTTTGTGCATGAAAAATAATCAATTATAACTCTCATAACATCAAAAAACATGATACAATTGCAAAATGTAAATGATGCATAAACATATTTAAACCAATACTTTCAAAACTAAATATCGATAGTTTTGAATGTATCGATAATTGTATCGTCTTAGAAAAAGTATCGATGTATCTTGGCATCCCTATTGTTTACCAGAACTTAATTCAAGCTTCTTTTATCAATGACTTCAACATATCTTTGGTGTGCTTAGTTTAATGTTTTGTGTTCATATCTAGCATTCAGTGTGTTTATTTTAGAGTGCTATTATCATGTGTTCCATGTTGTCTATCATTTACCTCTGTTCAGCCTTGCCAGGGTCCTCTTGGTCCGATGCTTTGTTTTCCTGTCATATTTCATTTTTGGCCACTTACTTCATCTGCTGTTTTGACAGTGTTTTTGTCAATAATATTTTAATGATAAGAATGTATATAGGAACTATAGTTCACAATCACTTTAAATTCAGATCATTAACTTGCTGTGATACCTTGCTTCATGAAGATCTGGGGCCACCTTCATATGTCATGTAAGGTGAAATCATCTTGTAGGCTTCTAAATTCTCAGTACAAGTGAGAGGGGCGATGGAGTAGCCTAGTGGTTAAAGCGTTGACTCGTCACGCCGAAGACCCGGGTTCGAATCCCCACATGGGTACAAGGTGTGAAGCCCATTTCTGGTGTCCCCCGCCGGGATGTTGCTGGAATATTGCTAAAAGCGGCGTAAAACCATACTCAGTCAGTCAGTACAAGTGAGAAAAGCATTCAGATATTTCAATTCTGTATCTTGAAGAGGAATATAGTCAAGGAGTTCAAATAGCATAATAATGAATTGTTTGTCTAATTTATTCATCAATTGCTTTGGATCACTTTAGCAATTTCACCCCGTAAGGTTGAGAAAGTTGACTGGCTTATGAACCATGCATCCTTCATTTGGTTTGGATTGTCACAGTTCAGTGTTCTGTCTGTGGACATGATCTTCTGTCAAGGTGACCCCTCATATTCACACAGAGAGGTATCATATCTGATTTAAAGATATGATTTTTTAGATTGGTGACTGAAATTACTCATAACCCTTTAAATGCTGAAAGACAGGCTTGTTTGAACAATTATTACAGTATTAACTTCAAAGTCCAAATTAATAGGCCCAAAACAACTTTAGACCCAAACATAAAAGTACTTTTGAAAATATTGTTTTTGGGGTCCAATGAAATGAAATGAGAAACACTAGATTTTATCACCACTCTTCATAAGAAATAGTGAATAATATGTATTCATATCTTTTGTCTTAAAAAACCCAATCACTTATATTTTCAGCATTGTTTAGCAATCATACTTCTGTGATAGTGCAGCTAAGATGATTAGTTGTTTTAGTCTGGAAGTTCAAACCAGTCCTATTATATCTTTTTTTGACCAGCTATATAGAACTTTACCCAAGACAATAACAAAAATGAATGGCCAAATCTACTCATAACAAGCTTTATTTTATTACTTAAGTCAGGATTAACATGCTCATACTTTTGCAAAGTGGGCAAAAATGAAATTGGCTATCTACTGAGCTTCAAATTGAATCTATAAAAACAATTCTTACCATCATTTGCCGTAAATAAGATGGTTTGGTGTCCAGTCAAAAAGGCCTCACCTAAAACAGGGTCCCATCTGGATGAATTTATGATTGAATATCCGTAGAATGTTTTGCCTTGTCTTACTTTGACACAGACAATGTCTGAATTCATGCAGGGTGCCAACTTTAGACTTGCCACAAGCTCCAGTGCAAGGAACCAAGCCCTTCTAAGTCAACTCCTTGGCTGAGCTACATCCTTTGGTCTGCCAGAACAAATTTTCATCCTATTTATCATTACTTTTTTTTTAGTTTTCTTTTTTTCTAGACCTTTTTGTCTTGTATTTGTGGCCTTGACAAGTAAATCATAGTACAATCCCTCCAGTTTCCTTTCAGTCTACTTATATCAGTGTCTCGCCTCCTGCAGTACAGTTAACTATCAAGTACAATACAGAACAGTGATTCACATGATACTAGGGGAAGTGTACAGTGAACCACATGAAAATATAGGCAAAACATGGAACAGAAAATTGTGTGAAATAAGTTGAAACATGGTACAGTGGATCACATGATACAAGCGTAAACATGGTCCAGAGAATCGTGTGATAAAAGGAAAAACATGGTAAGGTGAATCACGTGGCTGAAGGAAAGCAGTGGAGTCATACGATTCTCTTGTACTTGTGGCTTCATATGACCTGGTATATACTTCAAATAAACGTTGCTTATATTTTGGGTGTAATATTTCCAGTTTGAAAACAGTTTTGTTGCTTCATCATATCTACTACATATCATGAAAACAGAATGCAGATGTGTAATGCATCTTGATCTGTTCCCACTGTAACATGCCATGCTACAAAACGACGACTCAATATCCTAGATACCTAGCTGCTGTTCAGGAAATGGGCACATCCTGTTACCTCACTGTACCATGTTTTACAACAGCACTGAAACCATGGGATCAAAACACTGACCTTGTTTCATATTGTAGAAATTTTCCATTCATATATTTTAGTGTAAATTATAGTTAATTTTGCTGGGAGAATATCTATATTGCATTTGCATTACAATTCCATTTATCAATGATATTGTATTACGTATTAATATGATAAATATATTTTTGCAATATATTTTTGAAAAAAATGTCATTGAGACAAACAAAAGCGTGCTTGGTGCCCTACAAAAAAACCTAATTATTCTTTTCATTGTTCCAAATATTTTCTTTTCTTTTACCATTGTAAAGTGAAGTTTGAAATGTTCTGAGTATTCAATGATCAGTTTTCCTATTTAGTCAGGTGTATCCACTGTGAATAAATTCTTGAAGTAACCAGTTTGTTTGTTGTTTTATTAAAGCCCTCCAGGTTAAATGCAAACTGACAGCAAACCATAGCTCAGTATGAAATAAAGACAACAAACCAACAAAATTCTTTCTAGATTTATTATGTACACAATAAATAAATCCTTTCTACAGGTCAAACCATCAATGACACATCAACAAGACCAGCATGGCAATGACTCATAAACAATGCCAGAATACTGGCCAATAGGGTCTAGGGATGGAAGAAAGAGATCAGAGGTTCCAAGGGACCCATTTTTAAAAAAGGAATTCTTTAATGTTTCTTCTGAACAGTCTCTCAGCAAGAAAATGTGACCATCTCATGCCATCAAAAAATTTCTGAAGAAAGTGGTAGCACAAATGGGGAACTCAGTTATTGTAGTTGAGTAATCTGAGTTATTATGTTTGATATATATTTATATATTTGACAGTAACTATTGATACATCAGAAACAGGGTGTTAAGACAAAACAGGCAACACTGGAAAAGGTACTGAAGTACCCCACACCACAAGAGAACTTTACTCCTTTTGGGTCATGGTGACCTTAAGAATTTGTACAAGGCGCTTTTTATGGTCAGTACTGGTCAAATATCAAGACTGATTGTGATATAACAATCATTTATACCCAGCATTTTGAAACACAAACTTGCTCGATATCTCCTGAATAATTAGAGACAGTTTTGATGGGTTTTTTTTAGCTGTCTCGATAACTTGTCTATTGTTATAATTTGTACATGCTGCTACTGATCAGTGCTGATGGAGCCAACACAATACCTATAATGATGATTTGTTGAAGATAACTACCACTGTACACTGAAATGGAGTAAATGAATTACAAACTACAATTCATTCTGTATCAGTTGGTATTATTCAAGAGATTTGTGTGCATACACAAACTGGTAGTAAAAGTATTGTCACATTGTGAAGTCCATAAATAGATTTCAGGATCATTTGACATCAGAAAGAAATCACCATTTGGATCCTTACATTTGAAAAAATTAATATATTGCGGAACTACAAAATAGCAGTTGATCCTTTCTGCCGTAAAAATGTTCATTGAAGGATATCAAAACAAACATTCCCAACACGTTTTTAAAATAAATGAAACACATCACACAAAGTCTTACAACTCGAAGGTGTATATCAAAACCAGTCAGAGAGATCCAGCAAAACGAAATTAGAATAAGTGTACTTATCAAACTTGTACCTTTATTAACTTGTCTGAGAAAATCATATTAATAACAATCGTGTATGGTGGCACAAACCATTACAAATATTCGTGGGTGAGTCCATACTGTCTGAAAATAACAATGGAACTGAGAGAATATCATCAATATTCCAGCTGTATCACTGTGGCCTGTAATTAATTGAGAAGGAGTTGGCTTTTATGTCACTATTAACACTGTTCCTGTTATATCATGGCATGTACACTTGATATGAAAGCAAAGAATGAAGTGAAGCAGGTCTCTGATATTTAAAATTTTATGAAACCAGTGAGCATGGATATGGTGCTAAGGGACTTCATAATTTATGGCTAGGGGGGTGATGATGATTTTTATGGAGAAGCTTGTACAATGTGAATGACACCCCCCAAAAAAATAAAAATAAAATAAAATAAAATAATTATGTACAAATTAAGTGACCCCCCTGCATGTCATGTAAAAAATCAGTGACCCCCCTCCCCTCCCCATAATTTCTAAGCATAATCTTAAACATATTTTATGTACAAACTTGATGACCCCCTAGTATGAGTGTAAAAAATTGATGACCCCCTTAGCTCGTCAGAACAAAATGGGTGAAACCCCCCACCCCCTCTTAAAATTATCATCACCCCCCTAGCCATAAATTATGAACAGTCCCTAAACAAACCTACAAACATAACTGGGATAAACCGGGGATTTGAACCCACAACCTTAGGTTTCATGTGTGCCAGAGGGACACAACTCTGCAGTGTGAAACAAACATATATATGTACATGCAACAATCCCTGACAAAAATAATGGAATGTTATACCTCTACAAAGTCAACATATGCTGCTGATGATAAGGATGTTGTTATGAACACACAATGCCACTTAGAAAGTGGTCAAATGTAACATATGTTATATTTGGGATTACACTTTCTTAGTAAAATACAGATTCTAGTACTTCTGTTGGGTCGAGTCCCATCTGGGACTAGAACCCACACCCTCAGAGTCAGGCACCTAATCGCCAGCACCCAAATCATCCACCATGTACTAGGGAATGAAGGGAGACAACTGTTGTACCCATGTACCAAGGGAGACAACTGCATTACCTACCTAATTTGAAAACACAACTTGAGACATGAATGTTATGCTATGTAATGGTCAAACACTGCAGGCAGACAATAAAAGTATGCATGTATATCAAAATATTACGCAAAAAACAAGGATTATGATCCTGACTATGGGACTGAGATCATTATGTTCTGATGATGAAACCACCCAGGAACGACATCAGTTACTGGTGGACACAGAAATGTTCAACAAGTTCAGAAGTCAAAGTATGTACAAAAGGTGATGTAGTTTAAATACAGCAGTGAAAATCGGGAAAATAAATGTGTACGTCGTGAACACAAAAACAGCTAATCAAACGGTTTTTGAACTCCGTGCACTGCATGTGCCATATTATGACATCATATGATTGTTAGCGATACAGCTCTTTGGCAGAGAGTTTGGCGGTTACTGTGGCAGCGGGTAATATGTTTTCCAGATGTCACCCTCCTGGGAGGGGTGCAGCTGAAACTTGTTAAAGTGTCACTGACCAATGAAATTCAAGTATTTTGCATGAAGGTAAGATAAGACATGTTCTGAAGTTATAGACTGACAAACTGATGTTCCAGATCCTGCCTTCTGTCCTCATATCACATTGACATTCAGAAAGATTGTCATTTAAGTTCATGGACAACATATTGAGTTGGTAGAATGTGTATCCAAGCATAGATACAGTCTTGGAAGAAAGGAGATACACACATAATATAGAAGTGCTTAAACAGGAAATAAATTTCCAGGGAATGGTATGGTATATGTTGCCATATCATTAGGACATTTAAAGATTTTTGGACAGATTTAATTTTTTTCAAATGGCAACATGAGCTAAGTTGAGTGTTGAGTTGTGTTTAACGTCGCATCGGCATGCACATTTTAAATAAGTCAACATGACGAGGCTTGATACCCTCTGGTTCAGTGTATGATGCCCATCACCCCAGGAAAATGCTCTGTTCCACCAATGTCTGGGCTTTCTCGTGTGTGTCAGCCAGAACTTGTACCCAAGTCACATGTATATAGTGGCTGTTGTACCAACTTGAATGTACAAAACTAAATCTACTTTCGTCACAACCCATGTACTTGATACTTCACCTTAAACAGTGTTTAACACTGGGCAAGTCCAAGCCAAGACTTGTTATCTATGGTCAAACATTGCTTTAAAATAATTAAACTCACAGCAAAGCAGCTTTCTAGAGGAAGTAATTGATAGAAACATGATTTTTAGAAGACTTAAAAATCATATAAACAACCCATGTTATTAATTAAAACAAAGTAAACTATACCCCTACATACCATAGGCCCTTGTGTCTTTGCGATGATTAAAGATTTTATCAAATATATACAAAAATTTGAGAAGACCCCTGACTCGAAATGCTTCACAGTACAATACATCATGACAAGGCCAGACACTTCGGTGCACCCCACCCGACTGCTTTGCCGATCGCTACGCTACCATCGCATGCAATCAATTAAAACTTATGGAAACATAATCATGGATGATTGGCCTATTGAGCACCACTCATGACACCTACCAATTCTTTATTGTTATTTCTGCAAGTCGACTGAAACCCGATTTTGACTCTCAACTAAACGATCTTGACACAAATGGCTGACGATATATCCACACAAAACAGGTGTGTGGTCAAAGCAAGCCCTCTGGTTGGTTGATGTTTGTTAAGGAGACATTTACAAATGATGCTTTCTTTGGAGAAGCCATTGCTGGAAAAAAAGAATCTTACATTTCTTTCAAGTCAAGCAGTCGATGAAAGTAAAAATTCCCAAGAATTTATAAAGAATGTGCAGATTTAGCAGCGTTGACCAACCAGAGGGCTTGCTTTGACCACACACCCGTTTTGTGCGGATATATCGTCAGCCATTTGTTGATAATTAATCCTCGCAAAGACAAGAGGGCCTGTGCTACATACTACATCACTACACTCAAAACAGTCCTCCTCACATGGAAACACTTGAAAGTGTATTGTTATGCTTTCTGTACATTCTGAGGCATGAAATAATGACACCGTGTAGTTACTTTGTTAGGACTTAGTACACAGAGTGAATATGACACAAGCTCATATTGGAATTGTAACTGAGGGAAATGGACTGCCTCCATCGGCTTGAAGAACAATTAAATCAACAATAGTCCTGTAATACGATAGTTGTAACTTGTATGTAAATAATTGAGAACGGACAACATAATCTGGTGATTGATGTTATGAGTAACCATTCATACAGGAAAAGACGACACATGATCATCCAAGTCAATGAGCCCTACCACCTTATCCATTGAGTTGTGTTTTACAATCACGGTCTTTTACAATCAGCATAAGTATAACTAAGTGCATGGGACCAACTTTAACCTTGAAATCCATGTGAAAATTTCTTAATGTGTGAATCTCTCATATCAGCTTTATCAGAGCATCCAACATAGGCAACTAGTGGTTGCTGGTGTGAGCATTATTCATGTATCTATGTTCTATCCAGAACATACAATTAGATTAGTCCCTTGTCCACAACGGAACTGTAGCAATCATCCCAAGCCTTAGTGAGTGAGTGTGTTTTTACACCAGATCTACCAATATTCCAGCAATATCACACCAGAAATGTAATTTTCTGAGTAAAATTGATATTTTATACTTATCCTGACTCATGTATTATTGCTTGTCTCCTTCCTTTCGCGAACGTTAGTGGAACACTTGTATTGCCTTTTTGAAGCTCCCTTTCAAAAGAGCAGACGTAAAATCACTACTCACCATGAGTTATGTCCCTCTGGTTTTGGCGGGAAAACAGCGCCACCCGTCTTTCCACGCTTCACTCTCTCTGAATAGCTAGCCCGACACTTGAATTTACAGGGAAATCCAAAGTGCCTAGCGGGGAGGTTGGGAGGGCTTACCTCATGAGTCAGGATAAGTATAAAATATCAATTTTACTCAGAAAATTACATATTTTTCCTTATCCTGACTCATGTATTATTGCTTGTAGAATCCGTCGGATCTGGTGGTGGGACAAGCCACTTCTGGATTCCAATTAGTGATTTACGTCTTGCATACCCCCCTATGGGAACTTCCTGGTAGCACTTCTATTTACTGCTAGGCTCTGCTGCTGCTGTAACCCTTTACTTCCAGCTTTCTCTGATGGGGGGACCACAATTGTTAACTTTTGGTCCTTGCTTCTGTTAACATTATTATGTGGATTTTGCAACTCCATCTCTTGATGCAAGCATCAGTGGAGAAGCGACCCTTTATATGTACGAGTACGTCCTTACAAGTAATGGGTCTTATCACTTATGTCTTAGACGTGCATATGGACTCAGGTAGTGGTTGGCAAACACAACGTCCAATTTCCAGAAGGAGCCCTCCATTATCGTCATGATAGAGCAATTCCCATGTAGAGCGAGAGCTCTAATTTCATGTGGATTGGAGGCTCTTTGAGGATCAAGTCCTGCTGCTTTGTAGGCCCGTAGTATGACAGTTCTCATCCATATTGATATCGTAGTAAGAGAGATCTCCATCTGTGTCACTGTCGATATAGGGATGAAAAGACACTTGAATTTTCGTCTCCTGGTTCTAGACCTTTGTAGGTAGACTTTCAATGCTCTTACTGGGCATAACGATAGGTCCTGTGTATCCTGTGGCCCAAGGACTGATGATAGTGCTGGGATGTGGAATTGTCTGTCCGGTTGACCTGGCAGTTGATTCTTTGCTATAAAGTCCCATCTCAGTCCCATATGCACGATGTTTCGATTTTCGTCAAATCGTGTCCTCTCAAAGTCTAGAGCATGTATTTCCGACATCCTTGCTGCTGTTGCTAAAGGCGATCAGGAATAGAGTTTTCTCGTCAAGAACTCAAAAGATGTCCTATCTAATGGTTCATAAGCGTCACTGGTGAGATGCCGTGAGAACTATGTTGAGGTCCCACGCGAGACTTTAAATCTCTGTTGTTGGTCCTCCAGTTTAAAAGAGCGTAGTAAGGCCAGTAACTCTGGTACCTTAGTCAGTTTTACACTCGTCCTCATAGTGATAATTGAGCTCAATGCCGCTAGGTATGTTGAGAGTGTTGACCCTTTCAACCGCTTCGTTTGTCTTAGGTGACAAAGATAGTCTGCCACTTGAGGGTGTGTCGCTTTTATGGTTGTGAAGCCTGTTTTCAAAGCGTAGGTCTCAAAGCTTCGCCACTTGTCGTCGTACAAGTTTCGCGTTGACTTGCGTAAGGCTAGCGTGACTGCTTTCACTGCTCTGGCAGAATATCCTCTCTTTTTCAAGCACGCCTTGATACGCTCCACGCGTGTAGCCGGAACACCTGTGGGTTGCCGTGTGCTTGCTTTGTGTGTGGATGTACTAGCAAGTTCGTCCACTCTGTTAGTTGCAGTTGAGGCTGTCCTAGTTCTTGTATGAGAATGGGGAACCATATTCTCGCTGGCCAGTAAAAGTGACCAAAATCAGTTGCAGGTTCTTCGTCTGTATGATTTTCTGCAACACTTTCGGTATTAGAGCTGGTGGTGGGAGCAGCGTGGCGTTTAGTCCTTTCCAGGAGATGCTTAGAGCATCTGTGGCCCATGCTTCGTGGATCTGGTATTGGAGAGGCGAATGTTACCAGTTGATTGTTGAATCTTGTGGCAAATAGGTCTATTAGTGGCTCCTATCTCTTGTATGATCTGTTTGAAGATCTCTGGATGTAGCATCCATTCTGTTCGGGATGGCTGAGTTGGACGAGATAGTGCGTCTGCTATCACATTCTTGGCTCCTGGGATGTGGCATGCTTTTATGTGGATGTTCAGATTGTCTATTATGCTGAACAGTTGAAAGCAGAGGTTCAGAAGGTTCGCCGACCTTGTTGATCCTTGTCTGTTTATGTAGAACGCCACTGTGGAGTTGTCCGTGTGTACCGTTAGATGAGCATTCTTTAAAATGCTGGTCCTGTGGAGTATGGCGTTTATCACTGCTTTCATTTCCAGCATGTTGATGTGCAGATCTTTCTCGTCTATTGTCCATTTCCCAGCTGACACTTCGTTGAGGTGTGCTCCCCAACCTTGGAGCGATGCGTCCACATAGAGATGCGTCTTGCACTCCGCCTCTGCTAAGTAGGTGCCTCCGCAAACATTCGATCTCTGAGTCCACCATAGTAGATATGGTTTTAGTCTGTCCGGGAGTCCGAAGGGGTCCGGATCGTCCAGATGTACATTCACGAAGACCTGTAGTGGGCGTAGTTGTAATCTCCCTCTGCGCGTCATATCCTGTGCTGATGTGAGGAGACCCAACAGGCTCTGCCATTGTTGTAGTGGCCACGGAGAGAGTAGAGCTTGCGATACCATCTGTTGTATCTTTAGCCAACGGTCCTCTGGTACTGCTATGCGGTTTTCTGTTGTGATGAGCGAATTCCTAGGAACTGCAGGTCCTGTGTAGGCTCTAGTTCGACTTGAGGAGATTCACTAGCCACCCTAGTTGTGTGAGAAGCCTGATGGTAAAGTCCAGCTGTAGTCTGAGATGATTGGGATCTTGATGAGCTTGAATCCCGTCGTCTAGGTAGAACGCACAGCGTAGACCTCGATGATGTAGGTATGTGAGTATGGGCTTCGTCACTCTTGTAAACAACGAGGGGGCCGATGATATTCCAAATGGCAGGACTTTCCATTGGTAGTGTCGTCCCTCTAGTACGAATCTCAGGTACTTCCTTGATTCCGGATGTATAGGAATATGCAGGTATGCGTCCTGTAGATTTATGCTTGCCATGTGGTCCAACGGACGGACGAGATGTAGTAGTTGTGGTAGATGAATCATGCTGAACTTTTGTGGTTTGCACAGATAATCTCTGTTGAATGTCCTCATGCTGTAGATGAGTCGGAACTTTTCTTTGGAGTTTTTCTTTGGTACGAGGAAAACTGGGGAGTAGAATCCTGGTGAGATCTGGTCCTGGTTTATCACTTCTATAAGCGTCCTTCTCTAGTAGAGATGTGACCGCTTCTTGTAACCCTCTCTGTCCGATGGGTTGCAAAGTTGAACCTCTGTGGTGCGTTTGTTAGTGGAGGGGCTGCTTGTAGTTGTATGTGATATCCGTCTCTTAGGATGTTGGATACAAAAGGATCTTGAAGAATTCCCCAGTTCTCCCAGTAGTGTTGTAGACGTCCACCCACTCGGGAAGGTTGAACAGGAACGGCTGGGGATGGAAGACTCCAGTCGTTCCGAACCCGTCTTTCATCGTCTATAGCCTCTGGGTGCCCTGCCTCGTCCTGATCGTCCTCTATAGTTGCCGGATGGGCGATGAAAAGAATCCTTTCCTCCTTTGGAGGTCCCCATTTTCTTTTCTCTTGCTTTCTGGATGCCTGCAAATTTGGATTTGCCCGAGTAGCGTTGGGACGTCTGCCTGATGACACTGGCTAGTGTATCAATGGACTTGATCATCAAGACCTCCCTAGATTCCTTCGTGACTTCCTTGGCGACCTCGTCAATCTCCCCTGCGAAGATGGATGTTGTAGACCATGGAGCTCTGTACAGCGTCTTAGTGAAGCGTTCGCTCCAGTTGCATGACGACAATAGTCCTTGTCTTCTAGCTAGCGTCAGAGCTGCTGATATGGATGATAGATGCTCCGACATAAATTGGTGGTCCTTTTTCTGCGTTAGTAGGGCAGAATAAATCATCCGGTCTTCCTCTGCAGTAGAGTTCTTAAACTTGGTGATGAGCGTCTCATTAACTGCCCTGGATCTGTTAAGTCCGAAGAACATCCTTCTGGTCATAGTGTCTATCTGTGCCAGCTTTTTGTCCTCAATCTTGTAAGATTTGGTCCGGGAGTCGTTGATGATTTTATAGTTCTCATCTATTTCTTGCGCCTTCATGAAGGGGTCCATGTTGTGTAGTGAGAACTTCTTTGCGTTGAACTGTGGGATATTAGGAGCCTGGAACTTCGTTGCCTTCCTAAATCCTCTGGTACTTCCGAGATGGGATCAATTGGAGGTAGAGTGATCGTGTCCACATCATCGTCCTTCATTAGGTACGTGAGTGCTTCATTCTCTTCCTTAGAGGGTGACGCTAGGTCCAGTCCATTAGCCATCCAATATTTTATCTCTGAGTCCGAAAATATGATACCGCCATCGTCCTCTGTATCATGTTCACTGGTATAAGATCGTTGACCATCCTTTGTTGGGGATCTGCGTGGGGATGAGCATGTTGAACTACGTGTGGTTCTAGGAGGCTATCGCGTAGGTGAGCGTCTTCTAGTCCTGGATTGCCTTCCTGACGATCTTGTTGACGCTGTTGACGATATTACAGATGACCTTCGCGCAGGTGAGAGATTCTGTTGAGGGTCTGAGTCCCGAGACGTCTCTCTCGACCTTCTAGGTGGTGTAGGTTTCCTTCTCTGTGAAGTGGGTAGCCTGCGTGAAGGTTCTTTGTTAGCCTCATCATCTGATAACGATCTCCTTGGTCTGAAGAGCGTGCCGTCCTGCGCGCAGGTTTGCTGACGTCATGTAGCGTAGATCTGCTCTTAGTCCTAGAGCTAGATTGTCTGGTGGGCCTCTCAGATGTATCATCAGTGTAGGGTCGTTCGTGCAGGTCTGGATCCTCTCTGAGGTTGATGACTTGAGCATGAGAGCCGCCTGGCTGTCCATCATGCAAGGCTCTTTCCTGCGCAAAGCGCTTCTCCATCATCTCCATCATCTGTTGAGAGAATTGCTGCATGAAGGCCCCAGGGTTGAATGTCTGCGACGATTGTAGAGATGTCGTATCTGAGATGGTAGCGATATGGTCCAGGGATCGCTGTGCCTCATGGATCTCTGCTGTCAGTGTAGACTCGGATTGCGTAGATAGGGCTGCTGACGTTACCGTTGCTGAGGCCTGCTTCCTTTTCTTATGATGTATCTCTGGGATGATCAACGGTTCATCATAAAGTCCTCTCTCTTCCATCGGGACGATTTCGGCCGCAAAGGTCCTCATAATCTGCGAAGAACTCCCCGTAGAGCTGCTTGAAGTAATAGGGGTGTGAGGCTTTTTCTGCGTTGAAGATGGCCTCTTCTTCTTCGTCTGGGTTGAGGAGTTGTCCGAAGTAGAAGACCTTTTCTTCGATGTAATGGCGGACAATATCCCACGCCCATCTTCAGAGGACGCCTCCGGCAGGTCACCGGATGAAAGTATGTCGTCGGACAACGATGGACAGCTCTTGAGGGACTCAGACGGTTTATCAATGACTTGTAAAAGTCGACGGGATTTATCCTTAGCACGTCTAAGTACAGAGAAATAATGATTATTAAATTGAATTTGTGTTAATTGCTGACATAAGTTACAGCGAGAGCTGGAAGTGCATATTGTTGTGCAGCTGGGGCACAGTAAATGCAGGTCTGCAGCAGATAACCTAAACCTACAACGAAAACAGGTTTTCATGAAATGTAAACAACTGAACAATCACGTAAAAAACGTGAATAAACAGTCAAATTACCAATAAATTTCAAACCATATTGTAGAAGGATACTCCCTAAAGCCTTATAAAGGTAGCTTATAGGGAAATAACTAATTAATCAAAGGATATAGTGCCGTATTGGAGACACAGGCGCTCTCCCAACCGTCCATTAGGGCGAAGAAGGAGAGAGTGAAGCATGGGAAGACAGGTGGCGCTGTTTTCCCGCCAAAACCAGAGGGACATAACTCATGGTGAGTAGTGATTTTATGTCTGCTCTTTTGAAAGGGAGCTTAAAAAGGAGATACAAGTGTTCCACTAACGTTCGCGAAAGGAAGGAGACAAGCAATAATACATGAGTCAGGATAAGGAAAAATAATGGCTACTCATACCCCCACCCCATAAATACAAAATTTAACATATCCCCTATATTGGCTTTTTAACAAGAGTGCTGTCATTCAAAATGACCCAAAACAAACAAATAAATAGAAAAAAACAACATCATCACATCCCAGGCATATTAAGTCTCCAATACCCTTTACTCGATGCAAAGATTAATGAGGACTGGTCAGTCATTACATAGCCTGGCTGATTTTGTTCAGTCTTAAAGTGTGGATACTTGTCATTGTTGCCAGGGGCAAGTTTGTATTCATAAAGTTGCAATATATGTTACTGAATTACCAACAAGAGTTCAAATCCAACAATTAACAAGAATGAAGAAAAATCCATGTGTTTTATAAGCGTGCCAGTCCTTTTCAAACCTAACTTCACCCTGCTGGCCTGAAAATTGTGTATTTCTTGCTGCCAGAGATTTGAACATATTATCAATCACAAATGACATCATTATGTCAAGGATATTTTTGTGAAACACAGAACACCCCCAAACACACCTGTACTAAAACAAGTCAAAAAGATAAATGAGTGAGTGAGTATAGTTTTACACCACCTTTTGCAATATTCCAGTAATATCATGGCAGGGACGCCAGAAATGGGCTTTACACATTGTACAAAAGATAACTAAACTTGCAACAAATTTGTAAACATTAAAAAGAAATGGTAGTTATATGCTACCAAACAGACTAGACAAGTTTCTTGTTGCTGAATGCTACGTACACATTAGCAACACAATGTACAACACAATGTATGTACACAGTTCTTGACAAGGGGAATCTGGTCTAACAACTACATATACCTCTGTGTACATGAATCACATCATATACCATACAGTTGTAACATAACAATGCACATATCTTTCAAACTATGATGCCTTAGTGTAATACAAACAGTAAACATAACTAAGAACTATAGTCAAATCCCGATGAGTCGAATCACTGGGGACCATAATAAATTCGACTTATCGATGTATTCGAGACATAGGTATGTCTATGAGGGTAGAAAAAAAGATGATCCAGTCCTAATTCCTCCGCCTAAACATTTGTTAATCTAATGATTCCCATATCACTAAAAAGGGGCACCTTATCAGTTCCAGTCTGATTAGCACAGACAGTGATTTTAAAATCACTAATTGGCCTTTTGAACTCACCCGTCAAAGGCGGAAAGGTGTGAGCCGCGCTGGTTTGTTAATTTGATCGGTTTGCTACACTAATCAACTTCTCATTGACTGACTTCAGCTTATGTATACAAGATTGCTGTTGTTTGAATCTCATGGGACCAAATTTCCTTCTCGAGTCATTGTGTGTTTTATGAGACGAATTCATGTAACCGGAAATCAAATGATGACAACTATAACAGGGAATGGTCGGGACCGACAGGTACTTCGAGTTATGCATAATATTCGAGACACCGGCATTCGACTCATCGGGATTTGACTGTAGTTATAAATCTTCTACAAAACATTTGTAAGGCAATGGTAATGTCAAATTGCTGACTTCTAAGATTCAAGACTTCTTAGATGTTACTGGCCATAAAGTGGTAACAGGCATACCTATTGGTATCAATGGAATGGCATTCTGAATTGGAATCATTCTTTCTTCTGTGCAACAATTTCAAGTTGAAATCCACTGGACACTGAACATATTCCCACTGAAACGCTTATACAAAGTGTAAAGAAAAGTCTGGGGTAAATGAAGGGTAAAGATAGAAAGTTTATTACTTATTTGGATGAAAGTTGCACCCAAAAATAATAACATTTTTATGCACAGTCAGTTGACAATTTTCACTCATTAATTGACACATATAAAGGGAGATAACTGCATGAGTTCCAAGCTCCCATCTTTTATTCTGAGACATAACCCAACTGTTTTTTTTGCTTACTCAGCACTCAGCAATATTGCAATGCTAGGATGGTCTGGAAATAGTGGAGCGAATCCCAATACAGAGGTTCAAAAATCCCATTGCCCGACCCTCGGGACAAGTTAGTTTTTATTTCGGGCAATCAAATAATGGTATCGTACTTGTCCGTGGGCTACTAGATAATTTCCACTTATGGTTTCAAACTGCAAATAAACTTTGATTTAATTTCATATCTGCTCAAAATATAGCTATTAAATTTCGCAATGATAATAAAGTAGAGTTATCTTTCTTTGCTATTTATCACTTTTCAATAAATAGTCCAGTAAATATTAACATCAAATACCGTGTTGATTTCTTCTTTAATAATTACATCATCATAATTATGTCATAAAATCAGGGCAAGTGGAAAATTAGTCAGGACAAGTTACTTTCTTAAAGTCACTTGCCCTTTGGCAAGTAGCATTTCAAAAAACATTTGAACCCCTGCCAATAACTACCCAGATGTGACCTTTGTCCACACTGATGCAAACTTCTTCAAGACTGATATGGATCTTGGATGCAAGCATCATAGAAAGGGATACTGGCTTCACGAGATTCTATAGACATTGTTGAATCATTTTGTGTTGTTGTGTATATGAAACATTTTAATCATCTATCAAATTAAACCATGTTAAGCCATTCGGAATAAGACCAATGAATAGTTCTTCCCATCATCTGATAAAACTACCATTTACTAACACTTACTAACACTAAAATCTACTCAAAATAATGCAAAGAGATAGGTTCTAACTAGTAGTGATTAAAAGGTTTTTGGCACAGACTGCCTATTGAATACTGACACTTCAAATTTAACAGTAAATTTCAAACCGGTAATAACAAGGATTTCTCCTTTAACAAATTCACCAACAGTCAATGTAACCATGGTAACAACCTGTGCATAGTGTTGAAAGATTGTCTATTACGTACTGCAGAAACTACACAAATCCTGCATATGTTTACATCAAACCTCTGCTCGGAATCCCTTTATAAATGGCAAGCCTGTGCCAACTTTCCTCTGATAGTCAATATACTCTTCTCCAAAGAAGTTCAGGAGGTACAGTTCCTCTTCAAATATCCTCTCCTTGAAGAACCTCCAGGAGACAGCAGTGTAGCCAGCAAGGCAGATAGGGTTACACAGGACTAGCTGCAAGGTGCAACATTTACCATTAAGATTGTTAGAGCAACATCCATTTTTACCATCAAGATTGTTATATATCATTGGAGCAACATCCATATTAACCACAAAGTTTGTTTTTTTCAGAAGAATAACATCCATATTTACCATCAAGTTTGTTATTCCATTTGAGCTACATTCAAATTTACCATCAAGTTTGTTATTTCATTGGAGCAACATCCATATTTACCATTAAGTTTGATATTTCATTTGCAAAAACAAAAATCATTAACACTCAACTTCTGGTTCTAAATAGACAAATATTTTTTTTCTGGAAGGCCAAATCAGTGATGATATAGCTTTAGCAAACAGCATAAACCATATGTTATCAGTGAGCAAGGGAGTCAGTTATATACTGCTGTTTGCAACAATAAAGCCATATCATGGCACCTGAAATGTACTTAACACAATCAAACCAAGGCTATATGACCATCTCAATTAAATGTGTTTCATGGTTATTGCAGGGGAGCAAACTGGCTACAAACCTGAAAGCCTCAGCAATTTTGTTTGATATTAGAGGTATCCATTGGGCCTTGCTTATACTTTGTGCTCATGGGTGTTTTTTACATGTTATCACTATACAAGACCTGTAAACGTTTTACTTAATTATCATTAGATTTTCATAACAAAAACATTTGGACAGACTATTGTTGCCAAGTGACAAAATTAGATACGCTTCACTGATAACATCATTAGCAGTAACACAAAGGGAGATAGCTCCTACTGACCTGAGTTCCAATACTCCAGTAGAACCAACCGACATAGGAAGGATGTCTAAAGAACTGGTAAACTCCATGAGTGACCAGTGAGTGTCCGGCTTGTTTAGTATGCTGCACGTAGTGGTTGAAGTTGGTGTTGGCTGTCACCATACTCAATTTCCGTAAACACTCGCCACCAATCACAAGCATGAGTCCAATAAGGCCCACATACCGAATCTCCTTCAGACCTGATTACACAACAGATTAGAATAATGATTCCATCAAGATTGCTTAATTACAATCATGAAAATATTCCTTTACTTGGGGCCCTGACCTGGGATCCAAGAACAGGTTCTGTGGGTTCTTTAAGCCAATCAGATGATTTGATTTGAACACCTCATTCCTGGCATGCCTGAAAGGGGCACCTTTGGTCTAGGGAATTGTGGTGCCTTAGACGACTGGCCCACCCATGTCCCCCAATGATGACAAGTGAGTCAACAATGCTGGGATGTAGAGAGTTACACACAGTTGCAATTTGGAATGGCAGGTTAGAAGTTATGAAATACATTTGGTGACAGCAGACACAGGTCATAAACAATCAAATTACACTGACTGACTGACTGAGTTTTGGTTTTACGCCGCTTTTAGCAGTATTCCAGCAACATCACGGCAGGGGACACCAGAAATGGGCTTCACACATTGTACCCATGTGGGGATTCGAACCGGGTCTTCGGGGTGACGAGTCAACGCTTTAACCACTAGGCTACCCCAACGCCCCCAATCAAATTACAACTCTTAACACATGCTTAAACACAGCACCTCTTACGAGTCTAACGAGGCACATTGTATGATGGTCCTGTGCCCACCTCATGCTCATATCAGGATACATGTGTACAGATATTTGACTTGCTGTCTAAATACTTGTGGTTCTTGTTGACAGCAACAAAAATATTTGAAATAACACATGCTACATGGTACAGTAAGTGATGCATAATTTGTTGATTATACTTGTATGTGCTTTTATGTTATGTATTATCAACACAAAATTTTAACATTTTGCATCAAATGTTTATTGATTTACTGAATAACTTGGATCTTTGCAGCGATACCAGAAAAGTAATTGGATGTATCTCTTACTAGGAAAAATGAACCATTCGATGGTGAACTCAGTCCAGCTGGCTAGTGCTGCCAGCTTGTATTCCCGACTGTGATCCAGAAGATAGGACTCCAACGACAAGGCTTTGGGATTGGTCACTGCAGTTGTGTAGTACTCAGACCAGTGGAAGAAGGCAAGAGCTGTGATGTACCAGCCGAAGTGCACCCATGATGTGTCAGACATGCTAATCAGCAGTCCGATTCCAAAACTAACTCCTAAGAAACCTGCACGCACACCATTCTGAAAATACAAAGGAATAAACAGTAAATGAACGTGTAACGCACTTCACTGCAGTTTTATGAACAGAACTATCTGACAGACATTACGTCTTTACAGAGATGGAAATAATCAGTGAGTTTTGTTTTACACCACACTCTGCAATATTCCAGCTATATGCCGGCGGTCTGTAAATAATCGAGTCTGGACCAGACAATCCAGTGATCAACATCATGAGCATCGTTCAACGTAATTGGGATGCAATGACATTAGTCAACCACCTGATCCCTTAAGTCGCCCCAGATGACAGGTTGTGGTTTCTGAAAAACAATTCTAACCCGGATCTTCACGGGTATCATAAATGTCTTCTGATCCAAATAGTGTTAAGATTTAGCAATATCTCCAGCTATGTTTGAAATTGTACTGGCCATTAGGATACCTTTAACAATAACAAAACTGGTACTGACTAAGGCTTAATATCATCATTGTCCTTTGATGCATTTTTATGATGTTGAATTTTTCATAGCTAACACTGACCATAAATGATAAAATATCCCAAAGCGAGCTGAATTTGACGTTCTGGTGATTTCGATGATTGCATTGCTCGCGTTATATTGGGAGAGTATGTGTGCGATCAGAGTGCACAAGCAGTTTCATTGGTAGGGCGGGTGCCAAGTCACTGTCGTGAGAAGTTTTATTGACAATGGAAATCCGGAAGTTAAGTTATATAAAAAGCAAACAAACATCAATACTATTTACCTGAGATCATTATTACCACTTCAGAAACCCATGCTTATCGTAAGAGGCGACTAATGGGACCAGGTGGTCAGGCTCGCTGACTTGGGTGACACATGTCATCGGTTCCCAAATGCGCAGATTGATGCTCATGCCGTTGATCACTGGATTGTCTGATCCAGACTCGATTATTTACAGACCGCTGCCATATAGCTGGAATATTGCTGAGTGTGGCGTAAAACTTAACTCACTCACTCACTACCACTTCAGATGCAAAATCAATTGCCTATATAACAAAAATAGCAAGCCAAATTACAGTAAGATCAGTCGTCTGCTAGTGACAGGCAATATATAAATAGGAAGCCACATGATCACAACATTCCCTTTGCAGTGCGGAGCACTGGCTCATCGTCGAAAACCCATACAAAATATCTGGATGTGGGGAGCAGCAACAGTTTTGCTGATATGTCGTAAACGCTATTTTTGTAGGAACACTTTATATTTTTGCGTGAAATAGATGAATATATCCTTTATCACTCAAGGTTAGTGAAATAAAAACTTTAAATGATATTAAGATAAAAATTACGTTTTTGTCTCAGATCGTCGAAAACCACTGACACCGGAATACATTTTTCACTGTTCGCCTAAATCTTTGATCACAGTACAAACAATGAAACAGTTTTATTTATCAATACATAGATAAACAAACTTTTGGGCATCAACTGTATAAAATGGCATGTCCTTAAACACTGCTTTCGTCTAACACGATTACCATTAATCGACCAAAGCCGAAACATCACAAGATAAAGGAAACTTCCCGTAAAATCGAATGAACTGATCTTTTAAAAACACAACAATCAGTTAATGAATGACAAAAAACGATCCTCGGTGTTTGATTCCCGTTTTGGCCATAAATGATATAGGTGACACGTCGCTATGCCAACATTGTACATGCCTACCTGGCCAACTTGAGACTTACATTGTACATGTCCTTGTTTTGGATATAGACTCCAGCAATGATAGCATTACAGGCGATGACATAAGATCCTATTATGTAAACAAAGTGATCGTTCCATAAACTCTCTATCAGAAAACTAAGATATGTAAAAACAGGCAGGAGACACACGCCACTTCCTAAACAAAAACATATCAAGCTCGTTCGGCTTTCTCTGGACGCTGCCATTTTAACTATCCCGCACTAAAAAACCCTTTGCATGTGATTGGTTATAATGTAGAGCGCGCATGAACTCGCAACTCGGTGCCCGACTTTTCGAAGCGGAACAGTGTTACCAGAGATAACTTGAAAGTAAAACAATTCATGATCCAGTACCCTGAAATGGTTTCTCAAAAACTGTCCGTAATATGCAGAATAACAACATCATACATTGGACAGTTGTTGTACATTAGACACATATCTCAATTGGATAATTAATTATATCCACGTATTTTGATAAACATAAATTGATAAAGCAATCGTCTCCAGTGACCCAGAGTGTTCTTATTCCCCAAGCCCCTGTCCCGAAATATTTGTGTTGGGGATAGAACAGTGATCTAAATTCAGCATCCCGTTTGTTCAATGAGATGCTGTTTTGTGTTTTTGTTTGGTTGTGGTTTGAAACAACACTATCAAAGATACAAGGACCAAATGTAGCAAGATTATCTTGACAAACTACTGACAAACAAATGAATATTTTCAAGTTCAAGAATGCACAACAAAAAAACTGGAAACTATCGTGTTTAGCGTTTATTCTTATTTTACTTGTAAAAATAGAACAACATAACATCATTTTACATCCAGTCATTATGAAATTGTTCCATACATGGAGTAACATCAAACTGTATCTAAACATTCTGTTAACCAACTATTAACTTTATCAGTTCAGCTTATGGACGAGGAACATGAAAACCCGTCAATATTTATCTCACTATTTACCACAGAACTGTATCTTTCACAAGCAAATCACCAGTAACAACTCAATAGTCATATTAACAAACAATCAGTCTCTGCCATTAAACCACTCATGTACAGTCTGTATGTTGGAGTCGTGATTATGTCTGCTGCTTTATCTTTGGATAATTCATGTTTTGAAGGGCGGTGGGGTAGCCTAGTGGTTAAAGCGTTGGCTCGTCACGCCGAAGACCCGGGTTCGAATTCCCACATGGGTACAATGTGTGAAGCCCATTTCTGGTGTCCCCCCGCTGTGATATTGCTGGAATACTGCTAAAAGCGGCGTATAACCATACTCACTCACTCACTCACGTTTTGAAGTACTGATTTGATTGCAGACCAATCATAATGTCCCGTATGTTCAACAATCGTAATTTTCAGCTTGCAATAGCCCTGTAACAACATCGAGTCTGTAACAGATAATGAACAGTTAACTTCAATGAATGGAAATTGTTAACACCTGAATTAACGTGCAACCGGGTTAAATTCAGCATCTTTCAAAATCCGTCGGGAGTTCTGAAATAGTACATTAAGATATTTGCACAATCTGCACACAAAATAACACGTGACATCTAGATAAGGTCTGGGGTTCAGAGCGTCCAATATCAATGCCACGTGACATAATCGACCATTAGCAAGTGACATAGAAGGCTCTGGAACTGAATAGCTTTTTATTTTCTGGAGATATAACCTATAATATTTGTCTTAATTTTATCCCACCGGCATATAATGCGGTGGGATATAGTCGTCGCCTCGTCCGTCGTCCGTCCGTCCGTCCGTCCGTCCGTCCGTAATCATTTTGTTTCCGGACCATAACTCAAAGACCGTTCGATATTTTTTAACCAAAATTGGTAGATATGTCAAAAATAACCTAAGGTGGTGCCTTTTGCTATTTACAGATAATTGTCATTTTTATTTTTCTCGGTTTCCATGGAAACGTTTTGGACTTAGTCTTAAAGAAGGGTGGGCTTCGTTTCCGGAGCATAACTCAAGAACCGTTCAATATTTTTCAACAAAACTTGGTAGATATATCAAACAGATCCTAAAGTGGTGCCTTTTGCATTTCACAGATTTTTGGCATTTTTATTTTTCCCGGTTTCCATGGAAACGATTTGGACTTAGTCCCAAAAGTGAGGGGTGGGCTTCGTTTCCGGAGCATAACTCAAGAACCGTTCAATATTTTTCAACAAAACTTGGTAGATGTATGAAACAGAACCTAAAGTTGTGCCTTTTGCTATTTGCCGATTTTTGGCATTTTTATTTTTCCCGGTTTCCATGGAAACATTTTGAACTTAGTCTCAAAAAGTAAGGATTGCTTTCGTTTCCGGAGCATAACTCAAGAACCATTCAATATTTTTCAACAAAACTTGGTAGATATATCCAACAGATCCTAAAGTTGTACCTTTTGCTATTTGCAGATTTTTGGCATTTTTATTTTTCCCGGTTTCCATGGAAACGATTCGGACTTAGTCCCAAAAGTGAGGGGTGGGCTTCGTTTCCGGAGCATAACTCAAGAACCGTTTAATATTTTTCAACAAGACTTGGTAGATATATCAAACAGATCCTAAAGTGGTGCCTTTTGCTATTTGCAGATTTTTGGCATTTTTATTTTTCCCGGTTTCCATGGAAACGATTCGGACTTAGTCCCAAAAGTGAGGGGTGGGCTTCGTTTCCGGAGCATAACTCAAGAACCGTTCAATATTTTTCAACAAAACTTGGTAGATGTATGAAACAGAACCTTAAGTGGTGCCTTTTGCTATTTGCCGATTTTTGGCATTTTTATTTTTCCCGGTTTCCATGGAAACATTTTGAACTTAGTCTCAAAAAGTAAGGATTGCTTTCGTTTCCGGAGCATAACTCAAGAACCATTCAATATTTTTCAACAAAACTTGGTAGATATATCAAACAGATCCTAAAGTTGTACCTTTTGCTATTTGCAGATTTTTGGCATTTTTATTTTTCCCGGTTTCCATGGAAACGATTCGGACTTAGTCCCAAAAGTGAGGGGTGGGCTTCGTTTCCGGAGCATAACTCAAGAACCGTTCAATATTTTTCAACAAAACTTGGTAGATGTATGAAACAGAACCTTAAGTGGTGCCTTTTGCTATTTGCCGATTTTTGGCATTTTTATTTTTCTTGGTTTCCATGGAAACATTTTGGACTTAGTCTCAAAAAGTAAGGATTGCTTTCGTTTCCAGAGCACAACTCAAAAACCGTATAATATTTTTCAACAAAACTTGGTAGATATATCAAACAGATCCTAAAGTTGTGCCTTTTGCTATTTGCAGATTTTTGGCATTTTTATTTTTCCCGGTTTCCATGGAAACGATTCGGACTTAATCCCAAAAGTGAGGGGTGGGCTTCGTTTCCGGAGCACAACTCAAAAACCTCTCTATATCTTTCAGCAAAACTTGGCAGATATGTGAGGCAGATCTTGAAGTGGTGCCTTTTGCTATTTGCAGATATTTGTGATTTATTATTTTCTCGGTTTCCATGGAAATGTTTCGAACTTAGTCTCAGCAAAAGGAAGGGATGGGTTTTGTTTCCGGAGCACAACGCGAAAACTTCTTAATATCTTTCAGCAAAACTTGGCAGATATGTGAGGCAGATCCCAAATCCCCTTCTCAAAAGTGGTGCCTTTTGCTATTTGCAGATTTTGTCATTTATTTTTTCATGATTTCCATGGAAACGATTTGCACTTAGTCTAAAAAATCAAGCTGGACTTTAAGTAACTGTCAGATGATTTGTTCTTTCAAAGATGTGACAGGGGAAGCCTAATGGGGATATGTCATCTTCTGATGACTCTTGTTATAACGGGAAATGAAATACCCACTCAACATTCATAATACCCACTCCAAAACAATACAGTGGGTACAGTACCCACATGACCTAATTCTTATCTAGAGCTCTGGGTTTGTTGTTTAACGCCGCACTCAGCAATATTCCAGCTATTAGGCAGAGGTCTGTAAATAATCGAGTCTGGACCAGACAATCCAGTGATCAACAGCATGACCATCGATCTGCGCAATTGGGAACCGATGACATGTATCAACCAAGTCAGCGACAAGCATGGGTTACTGAAGGCTCATTTTAACCCGGACCTTCACGGGTCGCTTCACACATTGTGGGGAATCGAACCCGGTGTGACGAGTGACGCTTTAACCACTAAATTACCCCATCGCCCCTTCAATATCACAAAGGGGAACACCAGAAATGGGCTTCACACATTGTACCCATGCAGGGAATCGAACCCGGATCTTCGGCGTGACGAGCTAACGCTTTAACCTCAAGGCTACACCATCGCCTCTAATCTATATAATGTATATACAAGTCTCGATTATACAGGATATATGTCCAAACATATGCCAAAAATGAACAGCTGGTGGTGTTGAAAAAAGTGAAAAATGATAAGCCTTTTTTGTGGAAAATGCCCACACGTCAAAATTCAGTGTTAATAGTGAACATGAATTTGTGGGTGCTTGGTAAATAAATAGTTTGTTTGATATAGCTCTATAATGCACTCATTATGATATATATTCTTCGTTACCTGGATTTCAATAGAAGTGTCAACATACCTAACAATGGATCGGAGGGATTATGTCCAATTATCAAAACAAACAAGAATGATCACAAGATCCCCGATACATTTGGCTTCTAATCATTGCCATGGGAGTCTCCCTTATAGGTTTATTTCACAGAGTAGTCAAACTGGGAGTAATCACCTATACAGGTACAGTACATTATTAAGTGTAGGGGCGCTCCATTATATGTTTATGTTTATGAGTAGTCAAACTGGGAGTAGTCATACTGGGAGTAGTCATAATGGGAAGATACCCTAACAATTAGCCTAGCGGTTAAAGCGTTCGCTCGTAACGCCGAAAACCCAGGTTCGATTCCCCACATGGATACAATGTGTGAAACCCATTCCTGGTGTCCCCCTCCGTGATATTGCTGGCATATTGCTAAAAGTGGGTTAACACAAAACTCACTCACTCACATACCAATTAATATGACAACTGCTTCAAATAGCAAACCGTTCATAATTTATGGCTAGGGGGCGTGATGATGCTTTTTATGGAGAAGCATTTACAATGTGAGTGAACCGCCCCCAAATTTATGTACAAAGTAAGTGACCCCCTGCATGTCATGTACAAAATCAATGACCCCTCCCCCTCCCTTCCCATATTTTTTAAGCATAATGTTTTAATAATGTTGTGTACAAAATGATGACCCCCTAGTACATGTGTACAAAATGATGACCCCCTACCTCACCAGAACAAAATGGGTGACCCCCCTACCTCACCAGAACAAAATGGGTTCAACCCCCCTAGCCATAAGTTATGAACGGTCCCTAAAGTTTTTCCACAAAGTCTTCAATATTCTTTTATGCTCCTTATTTCGTACGAAGAAACCCTACATGTTAGCTATACTACTAAAAGACGTTAAAGAACACTCGATTACTTGCCCCAGTGTTATTCTGTCATGTCCTGACAAACTGACTGTTGTGATACGTAGCAATCGTTTGAGAAGCATATTTATCACACACGACCTTTGATGACTGAGTACAGTAATTATTTACTTCATGCAATAAATTTAGATTTGTTCGTGCGATACAGCATGTGGCAAGTAGAACACCCCTAGACTTTGACCTAACAGACACAATATGACCCTGCCTTTGCGCCAGCGCAGCATACTCGGTGAACCAGGCTACATATGACCTTCAAATGTTATATACTGTACCATTGAGCTTCTCGCTGCCTATACTTCGGAGTCTGCGATCGTCTATCTATAAAGCTAGCTAAAGAAATTGATAGATTATAAAAAAATAAAAGCAGTAATTTCTTGTTTTACTGAAATTGTCGAAATCCAAAATCCTCGACCCGCCTCTGCGAATCCAATTGTTAGATCAACCGTACTCAATGGTACCCGATCCACTGGATGACCTGTACCTATGAATGATTGGAGACATTATTCGACGTTGTTGATTTGTAGTTTATATATAAAAAATAACAACAAATACACGACCGAATTCCATGAACTTTGTTGTTTAAATACTAAGACAACGATATCCAACGTCTGACATTCAACACCAATTGAGGTGTAAAATCACAAACACTGATTGAATTAATTGGTTGATTGTTCATTCACCATCTAAAGAATGAAACTAATAAATGAATGCTTGAATGGTACGATGAATAAAAGTTTGAAATGCATAATGCCTAGATTTTAAAATGTAGAACGAATAAAAGTTTGAATACATATAATAGGATTATTATACGGTCTCTGGTTTGAACTGTATAATGAATGGAGTTTCAAAGTTTATCATGAATTAATGTTGTAAATGTAACATATCATAGCGCTTTGAATAAATTGTTATGAAAGTGTAGATTAGAGTATGTAAATAGTGCTGTAGCAGACCTTTATGTTTGGTCAAGAAATATTGACTTAGTGAAATCAGAGACTTTACTTTTACTTTATATTTATAAGACAGATGTAAGAATATGCACATGCACGCGAGTACATTTCGAGAGATGTAACAGGGACGGATGTCTTTATTGATTGGTTATGTAATATCGGTATTATGGCATATCTTGCAAGAGAACAGAGTTTGGTCACGGCATGCATCATTCGTGACCAACTTGTGTTATTCCGGGACAAGCCGAATAGCGAGGCATTCTTCACCACTCGTCCCTTTCCGTAACCTCCAAGAAGACGGCTTGTCCCGGAATATAACCATTCGTCACAACTCGCCCCTTTCGGCTTGTCCCGGAATAACACGAGTTGGTCACGAATGGGCAACACTACACGCTCCAAACACCGATTTGAGCACAAGGGGTGCACCGAAGTTAGCAAAACTTGGCTCCTGTCTCGTAGTTTTATAAAAGCGCACAGCATAGTGTAGCGTACAAGTAAATAAGTAGTTCAAACACAGGCTGATCTATGGCTCTCAGAAGCAGTGTTTGTTCATAGTTCAATTTTCACTGTGCGTTATCAACGAATGTAATGTCAGTGCGACCTTAGACATTGAATATATGTCCTTTTGTTTTACAAGTACGAAGGAAACATGGAGGAGTCTTCTTTCAATTTTAATATTTTGAACACGATCATTATCGCCTCCTTGGGATATTTGACTGTGAAGGCTATCTGTGGTATTCTCAAGTTCATAAAGTTCAGGAGAATATACAACGCCATTCCTGGGGAACAGTCCTTCAACCCTTTTTTGGGAACTCTACACAAGGTGACAAATAGCTATGAAAAAACCCGAACCCATCTCACACTTCTGTGACACATAAGCAGCCTAGCTATTTCATCAATGTTTTGTTGTCATCCATGCTGGTTGTCATCAGACTCCTGGCCCGGTACAATTTGCTTACAGTGTATTGGTACAGGGCCACTGGTAGATCTAATTGCATTAACAGTATCCTGACATGTGTTCATTGTAATTTGGGGTGGAGTGGCCTACTGGCTGCCGAACAGTTATTGCCATATTTTAGAGGTATTTACAAAATTACTCCAACCATCGTTAAATTAGTGAAACAGAATTAATTATGATACATAATTAGCTATTCACTGTTGTGTCGAATCCGTTCAGTACTACCGATCATGTTTTTATACAACACAGCAGAAGGGAATCATGGCAGTACAAATAGATGTTTTCTCACAACTAACTGTAACAGTTATCGCTATTTCAGAATTTCTCATGTCATTCATAAAATATATATTTATATCATAAAGTAACCTCGAATAATTGATTGTGTGACTAGTTGTGTAATTTTTTACAGTAGCTATGGAATCAAACAATTAATGACTTTTGCGAACTTGAACTTACTATTCTATGGATTGTTTGACATCCCCCTGACTAAGTTAAATTTTTTTTAGAGGGTTCATAGCTTTATCTTTCATTTTGCTCTAATGTTACTGACGTGAAGAATTTTCTTTTGCTGTCCTTTATTGTTGTCAAATACCGTGGGGAAAAATACCGGAATTGACCAGATCTGTGCATGCGTGATACTGATGCATTGGCGATAATTTGTTACGCAGCGATAAGTGTTTGGCAGCCAGTCATCATCTCAGGTGCTGCAAATTAGAGCTTTGCAGAGTTGTTTCCCTAAGACATGCCAGGAACCGAACAAATCCATGTTCATTTGATTATGTGGCTTGGTTTGTCTTCATCATACCTGTGTTTGTGTGATTCGATCACCTAAGTGGAATCTATACAATGGCAGTCTGAAGAAGTTCATGAGTCTGGACCATACAATACAACTATATTGAGCATCTGTTTATGCAAATGGGAACAATAGCTGCTAAAAATGCCATGTCTTGTGTTCATAGCTAAAGATGTCACGACAAAATGTCGTTCACTAATAATCCCATACTGATCTGTATTCTCATCTTTGTGAAAATTTAATGCATTCTGATTCATTAACAGACAGCATACATCTTGTTTGTACTTGTATTGAAGTTGTATTTCCTTCCAGTTTCCAGGGCCTAATGAAGAAGGCATTAAATATGACTTCAAAATGATGAGAGATGTTGCTCCAAAGATTATAAGGATTTGGGCAGGACCATTCCTTCCTGTGTTATTGTTACATCACCCAGAAACTGTCAGAGTTCTGCTCAAGTCCTCAGGTAAGTGGTTTACATTTACTTTATGCTGTCAGACACCAGTTCTCAGGTAAATGGTTTACATTTGCTTGGTGCTGTCAGACACCAGTTCTCAGGTAGATGGTTTACATTTGCTTGGTGCTGCCAGACACCTGATGTGGTACTGGTAGATGGATTACATTTACCGGTAGTTGGTTCTGTCAGACACTAGTCCTCAGGTAAATGGTTTACATTTACTTGGTGCTGTCAGACACCAGTCCTCAGGTAGATGGTTTACATTTACTTGGTGCTGCCAGACATCAGTCCTCAGGTAGATGGTTTACATTTACTTTGTGCTGTCAGACACCTGTTGTGGTAGATGGTTTACATTTACTTGATGCAGTCAGACACTAGTCATCAGATAAATGGTTTACATTTACTTTGTGCTGTCAGACACCAGTCCTCAGGTAAATGGTTTACATTTACTTGGTGCTGTCTGACACCTGTTGTGGTAGATGGTTTACATTTACTTGGTGCTGCCAGACACCAGTCCTCAGGTAGATGGTTTACATTTACTTGGTGCTGTCAGACACCTGTTGTGGTAGATGGTTTACATTTACTTGGTGCTGCCAGACACCAGTCCTCAGGTAGATGGTTTACATTTACTTGGTGCTGTCTGACACCAGTCCTCAGGTAGATGGTTTACATTTACTTTGTGCTGCCAGACACCAGTCCTCAGGTAGATGGTTTACATTTACTTGGTGCTGTCTGACACCAGTCCTCAGGTAGATGGTTTACATTTACTTTGTGCTGTCAGACACCAGTCCTAAGGTAAATGGTTTACATTTACTTGGTGCTGTCTGACACCTGTTGTGGTAGATGGTTTACATTTACTTGGTGCTGCCAGACACCAGTCCTCAGGTAAATGGTTTACATTTACTTGGTGCTGCCAGACACCAGTCCTCAGGTTGATGGTTTACATTTACTTGGTGCTGTCAGACACCAGTCCTCAGGTAGATGGTTTACATTTACTTTGTGCTGCCAGACACCTGTTGTGGTAGATGGTTTACATTTACTTGGTGCTGTCTGACACCAGTCCTCAGGTAGATGGTTTACATTTACTTTGTGCTGTCAGACACCAGTCCTCAGGTAAATGGTTTACATTTACTTGGTGCTGTCTGACACCTGTTGTGGTAGATGGTTTACATTTACTTGGTGCTGCCAGACACCAGTCCTCAGGTAGATGGTTTACATTTACTTGGTGCTGCCAGACACCAGTCCTCAGGTAGATGGTTTACATTTACTTGGTGCTGTCTGACACCAGTCCTCAGGTAGATGGTTTACATTTACTTTGTGCTGTCAGACACCAGTCCTCAGGTAAATGGTTTACATTTAGTTGGTGCTGTCTGACACCTGTTGTGGTAGATGGTTTACATTTACTTGGTGCTGCCAGACACCAGTCCTCAGGTAGATGGTTTACATTTACTTGGTGCTGCCAGACACCAGTCCTCAGGTAGATGGTTTACATTTACTTGGTGCTGTCAGACACCAGTCCTCAGGTAGATGGTTTACATTTACTTGGTGCTGCCAGACACCAGTCCTCAGGTAGATGGTTTACATTTACTTGGTGCTGTCTGACACCAGTCCTCAGGTAGATGGTTTACATTTACTTGGTGCTGCCAGACACCAGTCCTCAGGTAGATGGTTTACATTTACTTGGTGCTGTCTGACACCAGTCCTCAGGTAGATGGTTTACATTTACTTGGTGCTGTCAGACACCAGTCCTCAGGTAGATGGTTTACATTTACTTTGTGCTGCCAGACACCAGTCCTCAGGTAGATGGTTTACATTTACTTTGTGCTGCCAGACACCAGTCCTCAGGTAGATGGTTTACATTTACTTGGTGCTGTCAGACACCAGTCCTCAGGTAGATGGTTTACATTTACTTGGTGCTGCCAGACACCAGTCCTCAGGTAGATGGTTTACATTTACTTGGTGCTGTCAGACACCAGTCCTCTGGTAGATGGTTTACATTTACTTGGTGCTGTCAAACACTAGTCCTCAGGTAAATGTTTTACATTTACTTTATGCTGTCAGACACCAGTTCTCAGGTAGATGGTTTACATTTACTTTGTGCTGCCAGACACCTGTCCTGTGGTAGATGGTTTACGTTTACTTTGTGCTGCCAGACACCTGTTGTGGTACTGGGAGATGGTTTACATTTACCGGTACTTGGTTCTGTCAGACACCAGGTTTAGATGGGTTACATTTACTTTATGCTGTCAGACACCAGTCCTCAGGTAGATGGTTTACATTTACTTTATGCTGCCAGACACCAGTCCTCGGGTAGATGGTTTACATTTACTTGGTGCTGTCAGACACCTGTCCTCAGATAGATGGTTTACAATTACTGATGCATCTACAGCTGCAGAATCCTTAGACTTTGTAATTGTTTCATCTGTTTCATAAATGTTTTTGAGAAGGATTTGAAAGTATGTTTTTCAGACTTGAAGTGCAGAGTGGCATGCTAAGAGTTTACAGGCTTTGAGGAAAGGATAGTGAAGGGGCTGATTCAGTTTTTGCAAGTGCAAAGTATGAGGATGCTTGTGTCCCAGTGCTTTAATGTTATGATAGTTCATTAAGATTAATCTAAGGCAGAAAACAAACAGAAAAACATTAACAATGGGGTCAGTGGCTAACTGATGTGCTGTTACATTGACGTGTCTGCCCCCTACGTTAAAACACACTTTACCAGAAAAAACCAAAAATGATGAACAGTTTGACGACAGTTTATGTTCAGGGTAAATATCTTCTCTGAATTGTTTTGTGATAAACGTAAACCATATAACCTGAATACCAAAAGGCTGTGAAAGATGGTACTCACACTTGAACACACACATACATATGCACATGCACTTGCACACACATGTTGTAGATGTGGAATAATTAAGATTCCTATTTCCCCACTCTTGTATTAATATGTTCATTTCAGAGCCGAAGCCCAGGGGAAAGTATGTAGCAGGGCCGTATGACATGGGCGTGCCCTGGTTGGGGGAAGGGCTGCTTATTGCCAATGGAGACCGATGGGCACGGAGTCGGCGCCTTCTCACCCCAGCTTTCCATTTCGACATCCTCAAACCTTACTTTTCAATCAATAATCAGGCTACTGATATTTTGTTGGTAAGTACTTGATATCATCACTTTTTTGTTGGTGACTTTATTTTCAGAGCATTTGTCCCTTAATTATATATTTTAAAACTTTAAAAAAACAAGATACAAGTTCCCAAATACATCCATAAACAAATTTGTGAATGTATGAGTGAGTGAGTGAGTTTTAGTTTTACGTCGCTTTTAGCAATATCACAGCAGAGGACACCAGAAATTGTGAAAGTATGAGTGAGTGAGTGAGTTTTAGTTTTACGATAAGCGTGTTAATTCCTTTGCAGTTGTTTAAGAATTAAAGGAGGGGAACATGGTACTTTCCTACTGAAATTCTATTTTTAAAATTCATTCATACACAGTGAGTACAGAGGATTTCTAGCATCAGATCACCTTGCACAATGTTTTTCAGTCAATCAGATTACAGCACAGTCAATGTATTCCTTTGAGCATCGTAAGCTTTTCATGTTGAAATCATCTGCCTGCAGGACAAAATATCCAAAACCTGCAAAACAGGGAAAACCTTTGAAGTGTTCAACGTCATTAGTCTTTGTGCCCTTGACATCTTACTGAGGTGTGCCTTCTCTCAGACCAGCAACTGTCAGACTGATGGGTAAGTCTTGTCACCAAACTCTATAATTTATAGCGTGAAGCGGGGTGAAATAGGATTTATTTTTGAGTGAGTGAGTGAGTGAGTGAGTTTTATCTTACGCCATTCTCAGCAATATTCCAGTAATATGGCGGTGGTCTGTAAATAATCGAGTCTGGACCAGACAATCCAGTGATCAACAGAAAGAGCATCGATCTACGCAATTGGGATACGATGACATGTGTCAATCAAATCAGCGAGCCTGGCCACCTGATTTTTTAAATCAAAATTATTCAACAATAGATCTATATTTTGTTGGTTGGTTTCAGAGGCCCAGAAAAGCTGCGTATCCGGGTAAAATAAGCATAGAAAATTTCCAATTACGCATTGAAAAAATAATTGTTGCATACCATTTACACATTTAAAATGTTAGATACGCAAAAAGTTTAAAACAAATGCGTACAGAGTATATTTATAAAAATCGCTTTTGTAATGAAAAAGACATTGATTGCTATCAAGTTGTACTGTTAGTATAGGACAAGTGTTGTACTGTCAGTATAGGATGAGTGATTTTTTATGAAATCATTTCCATTATATTTAAGTTGGTTTTGATTAGGTATGACATGAGGCAGAACATACCTGCTTAGTAAACTTACTCAATGACATAATACTTAGGTGAGTGAAATGACTGCAATACGCACATATTTGAAAGCAGTGCGTAACGGAAAATGAAATACCCACCCAACATTCATAATACCCACTCCCAAAAAATACAGTGGGTACAGTACCCACATGACCTAATTCTTATCTGGAGCTCTGCGGTTCGTTGTTTAACGTCGCACTCAGCAATATTCCAACTATTAGGCAGCGGTCTGTAAATAATCGAGTCTGAAAGAGACAATCCAGTGATCATCAATCTACACAATTGGGATACAGTGACATGTGTCAACCAAGTCAGCGAGCCTGATCATGCTGCATCTTAACATGGACGCCCCTCTGAGATTCATTGTACTGACTCTGATCCGGCTAGTCCTTGTATTATCCTTAAGGCTGAATGAATGTTACCAGACAGTGAACCACCAGCCTTTGTCTCCAGGCCAATGTTAACACTTTCCAATACACGAGTGACGTGTTTCTAATATTAAGAATATCTCACTAACATCAGGTATACATGTATACAGGTCTTATAATGGGACAAGTTATTATTACCTCTCTTGCTCAAGTCACAACTTCTTCCTAAAGCAAGGGACTTAATGGACAATAGAAGCAGCGATCGAAATAATCGCCGGCCTAGAGGCCCAGCGCCGGTTGTTATTGTATCGGGCCGGCAGTTTCAAATATTGCAGGCCCTTGTGGCCTTCATTAAATTATCTGTCATTTTTACAACCGGAATCTTTCCCTTTTTTTTTTTCCTTTATTAACGTTCGGGAATTGTCCATGATCCAGCATGTTATGATAATTTACAGTTTCACTTCCTGGTAGTTCAGCGCTTTGCATATAAGAATGTGAACACCATTCTTATAACAGTCCTATAACACCAGACAAATAAAAACGTCTCTCTGTGCCACAGACTTCGATGACTGATTTTGTAGAAACCGTGTTGAACTGTGTACAGTGTAGTCTTTTTTTGGTTTTATTAGTTTGACTTTAACAAAAGGGGCCAGCAGATTTCATTCAGGGCCTGTAGATTCTAAAGCAAATTGCAAACACTGAATAGAAGTATAGTTTCAACCTGCCTGGAATGTCAGTTATTTTTGGGCTCACATGATGTGGCTATGCATAGTCCAGTCAACATGGTAAAACTGTATTGACATCCATTTTGTAAACATGGAAACTGCTGGGCAGACATTGGTGAACTTGCTTATTTAGTGATCTGATAAGATTTGTTAGGTAAGACCTGCTATGTTACAATAGAGATTATTCATCAGATTGTCTTGACTTGATGCAGCCGTTTTGATTGAAGAAAATGCAAGTGATATGAGAGGTGGGATCTTGTTGATCAACAGGACGGACATAGAAGGGAGATAACTCATGACAGCCACTGGTGGCACTACCAATAAGATTACACAAGACCAAATGTTTTGCCATAGACTTTCACAGTAACGTTATGTTGTCTTAAAATAGAATTAACCAGGCTGTTTAATCGCCATTACATGTATATGTATGCACAGTGGGCCTGTGTATACATTAATTCTGAATAGAAAGGAACCCAATAATATGAATAGAACTGAACATGTTAATCTGAATAGAATATATTGAACCAGAGAGAATAGAATATGGTTTGCATGATATGGAAACTTAACTTATGTCTGTTTCAGAGAGAATCATCCATACATACAGGCTGTCAACAACCTGACAAATATGTGGTCTGCCCGTTCTCTGTAAGTAGTCTTGTTAGTCTGTCTGTTTGAGTGAGTGAGTGATCGTAGTTCAAGTCCAGATAGTTAAGAAGTCAGATCTCCTCAGTGTTTCCAGCTGTGAGCTGCGAAGTGGCTTTCGCCTAAGACAGGGGTGGAAATAACTTTAAAATTTCTAGTGTACTCCGGTACAGTGGCACATGTAAAATCACTTGCCCTGATAATGTTTCCTCTTTACCGGCCGTGTTCTTCTTGATTTTTTAAATAAACAACATAGTTAACATTGGAAAGTCAACTGGATACTGGTACAGTGTGATATACGAATTTGCTTGCCCAACAAAAAAAAAATCACTGGACTCGGACGTCGGGCAATGGGTTATTTCCACCCCTGTAAGACCCTTGCAGTCAATGGAAGCATCTGCCTTTAATTTGCCAAGAGACAGGTGACAATGTGTCTGTGACAATTGGGAATGGCAGACCCCAATTGTATGGTAGTGGTCACTAGGTGTGTGTCATGAAATAGCTTGTCTCTAGATGTAAGTCATAGGGGTCGCATCCAGACATCCCCATGTAATGTTGAGCAAGCGTCAATCATAAATAAATGCTATGGAAGTCGTGGGAGGCCATCCATTAGGTATCATCACTAAAGTACCAAAGTGGGAAACGCCACAAGCCGTCCAGATATCCTTGAAATGTTTAGTAGGCACTAGAATCGCTGAAGAACCAGGATCAATTCCCCACATGGTTACAATGTGTGAAGCCCATTTCTAATGTCCCCTGCCGTGATATTGCTGGAATATTGCTAAAATCAGCGTAAACCTAAACTCACTCACTCTTCTGGAGTTATCCCAGAGGAGAGTTTATGCTTTTTCATAGAGATCGTCCTTGGGGTACATATATGCATTTTCTGCGCTGAAAATGTCCTGTGACAGTTGTATCAATTTTTTAATAAAAATATTGTACAATAAATAAAATCTTTTTTATCTATTATACGGCCCCCACCTCGTGGAGTTACCTCCCGCTATGCATGCGCAGCCAACCAGGAAAGCACCTAGGCCCGTATCATCATTCCTTCTGCTGTCACTCCACTGAACGGATGTGTAGAGTAGAGCTGAACTCCTTCACTAAAACGAAGTTAAAGAGAATAATGTCTGGGACACCACCACCTGTATGTATGGTCTTTATTTTGTCCTATGAATGGAACAGTAAGGCTTTGTGGTCGGTTGTCTCATAATTGTGACTTTGTATTAAATATTTTACGCTAACTTTCCTGTGGTTTTCGCACGTGTTGCTTTGCCGTGGCAGGAAGTTTAGCGTGCTACGTGGTTGTCATATTGCGTTTTTACCAAGTATTTCTTCCCGTGGTTGCATCCACGTAATTTTCAATGTTTTGTACGTGTATATTCATGCTGCTGGCTCCGCTGTTAGCTACATGCTTGCGTGTTTGCTTTCAGGTTTTTTCCGGATGTTCTGTCTGCGGACAGAGTATCCCCAGAGCAGACAAGCATGACAAGTGTCTCATTTGTCTTGAGAAAGTTGGACATAATCCCGACATATGTGAACTGTGTATGGGCTTCTCCCCCCGAGCCCAGAAAAGGAGGGCTGCTGATTTCCTCTTTTATAGAGAAATGCGAGAGGCGGGAGGGGAACTGACCCAGGTCCCCCCGTCTAAGGCCAAAAAACCTAAGGCAGGCAAAAAACCTAAGTCGCGCAGTAAGGAGCCTTCTACTGCTCCCAGCGGTTTTGACATGTCCGTAATAACACAGCTTTTTCAGCAGCACATGGACTCAGTGAAGTCCCTTGTTCATGAGTCGGTTGGAGGTCACCGTCAGGAGTTCCTTGCCCACTCTGAGCAGGGGACGGAGAGTCCGGGGATGGGATTGCCGAGCCCTGTTGGCGCAGGGTCCGTTGAGGATTCCTGGGGTTCCGGTCCCTGCGCCGTCCCGCCCCATGAGAGCGGCGGTCCCAGTTCTGCCTGGTATTCCTCCCGCGTCTCGGGACCGGGGTTCGAGTGTGGTGTCGGGTGCTGAAGTGGGGAGCTCCTTCAGCTCTTCCCTTCCCTCTGTGTCTGGTGCTAGGCCTCCCACCGGGTCGGGGTTCGGGTCCTCTTCGCGAGGAGACCCAGCCTCTGACTCGGGGAGGTAGAGGAGCCGGAGGGCGCTTTCCGTTTCTCGACGGCTCTGCGGGAGGTACGGCAACGCATTGCTGAGTTTATCCCCCAGGCCGCGGTGCCTACCAGCCGCTCGGACTCAGCTGAGTTCCGCCTGCCAGGCAACCCTGATGCAGGACGTCGTGGATCCTCTCCTGGTTGGGACACGCCTCCAGTTTGACTTGCCTGAGCTTGTCAAGAGGTACCAGCTGGGGGACGATTCCCTGTTCTTTGTGCCAGTGGTCGATGAGTGTGTTTTCACTTCAGTCGCCCTGGGGGGAGGTTCCGGCTGCCAGGCAAGGGCGTTTAGTGCCACCGTTTGCCCTCGCGGGCCCCCCCTACGAGGAAGTTTACCGGAATGCCATGCAGCAGGTACGGGTGGTCATCCACGAGGCCTACCTCTCCTCGGTTCAGAGGTCGGCCCTGGAGGCTGAGGGGAACGCTGGGGACGTGTCCCCGCATGTCGTTCTCTTAACGCCAACTATCCGAAGTTCAGGCCCACCTAGCGCGCGACTCCTTGCGGTCAGCGGCGTCTGCGGTGATGTGCGCAGTCATGGGGATGCGCAAGCTGTGGCTGTCGACGTCTCGCTATTCGGCAGCTACACAGCAGACCTTGCTGGCCCTTCCCTTCCGTCTGGGAGCGACGTTGTTTCCTGGGGCCCAGCAGGTCATCCGGGAGGCTGCCGCTGCAGCTACCTCCTTCAAGGATTCTAAGGCCTTGTTGGAGCACCCGCGGGCTTCTCGCCCCTGCGCTCCGGTTCCGGCTTCCTCCTCCGGGGTGCAGCCTACACCCGAGTCTGCCGGCTGGCTTTGGCCGCTGGGCAGGGGTAGGCGGAGGAGCCGTCCCGCCAAGGGTAAGGGCAAGGAGCAGACCTCTTCGTCTGGCTCCCAGCCTTTTCGCGGGCGCGGGAGGTCTGCCCGAGACGAAGTTCAGGTTTTGCTGGACAAGTCCACTATAGAGCGCATACCACCGGGCGAGGAACAGGCGGGATTTTATTCCTCGTACTTCCTCGTTCCGAAGAAAGACGGTGGGTTCCGTCCCATTCTCAACCTCAAGGGGTTGAATCGCATGCTAGAGGTTCCATCTTTCAAGATGGAGACACTTCGCTCGGTGATCTCCTCTGTTCAGCCCGGCGATTGGCTCACGTCAATCGACCTAAAGGATGCGTATCTACATGTGCCCATTCATCCATCGTTCAAGCAGTACCTCTGGTTCTCTTACAACGGGATGAATTACCAATTCACGGTGCTCCCCTTCGGCATATCCACTGCCCCCAGGGTGTTCACCATGCTTATGTTAGTGCCAGCTACCCTCGCTCGATCGCGCTAACACAGCCAGCGAGCCTAGATTCTACTCACACAGTGATAGACATTCTAGTTCGACTAGGGTGGATCATCAACCTCAAGAAATCCGACCTGGTACCCACCCAGGACTTGGTTTTTCTCGGGGTGCGGTTCCAAACTCACAAGGATCTTGTCTCCTTGTCGCCCGACCGGGTCACCAGAGTACGGGAGATGGTGTCTTCGTTCCTCTCCCAGCCCCAGGCACCAGCACGGACTTGGCTCCGTCTACTGGGCCATATGGCGGTGACTATCTCTGTAGTGTGGCGGGCGCGGTTGAGGATGCGCCCTATACAGCAAGCTTTGGCGAGTCTGTTGGCTCACTCGGAGGACCTGGAGCGGAGTCTCACAGTCCCCGGGTGGTTGTCTCCTCACCTTCAGTGGTGGACCTATGTTGGGAATCTCTCCAAGGGGGTCCCTTTGGAAATCCTGACGCCAGCTCTTACAGTTCAAACCGATGCATCCCTCATGGGCTGGGGGGGTGTTCTGGGCAGTCTGTTGGTGTCCGGACTCTGGTCCAAAGCCGAAGCCCGCCTTCACATCAACATGTTGGAACTGAGAGCTGTGCGGTTGGTTTTCGAGCGCTTCCGGGAGCATGTCCAGGGCCAGGTGGTTCGTCTTCAGTTGGACAACCGTACGGCCATGACGTACATCCTGAAGCAAGGCGGCATGGTGTCCCTAGAGCTCCTTCGGGAGAGGGACTTTTGTCCTCTGGTGCTACCAGTGCGACTGTCAGGTACTCCCTGTTTATCTCCCGGGGCTGGAGAACGTGCGAGCAGACGCTCTCTCTCGCCGGATCCTGGCCCCGCAGGATCCTGGCCCCGCACGAGTGGATGCTCGACCGGCAGGTATTCGGAGTTATCCCCAGTTGTACGGATCGTTCCAGGTGGATCTGTTTGCGTCCGGCGGGACGAATCAGATACCCGTGTTCTGCTCTCGAATGGCTTCCGATGCCTTCCTGCTGGATTGGACGGGCAAAGTGCTCTCGGCGTTCCCGCCGTTACCACTCATTCCCCGGGTCCTCTCCCAGCTGTCCACCCAGCCAGCTCGGCTGCTTGTGCTACTGGCACCGCTTTGGCATCACAGAGCTGGTTTCTGGTAATTCTCAGGTTTCTGGCTCAGCCTCCTGTTCTATTACCTTTGCGACCGGACATTCTCACTCAGAACGGCGCACCATACCCCAATCCAAGGATTCAGTGGGTGGCTTGGCCTCTGTCAGGTCTAGCCTCGAAGCACGCGGAATTCCTGCAGCAGTTGCAGACACAATTTTGGCTTCGAGGCGGGATTCGACAAACGTTCAATATGAGGATAGGTGGTCCCGCTATGCACGCTGGTGTTCAGATAGGGGGATTGCAGATCCCTTTTCTGCGGATTTAGTCCGAGTATTGGAGTTTTTGCAAGCTCGTTTGGAAGAAGGCCTGGCGGCTTCGACCATTCGTGGCTACTACACCGCTATATCCACTTTTCACACCCCTGTCGATGGTGCTCTTCTGGGGCAGCACCCTCTCGTACAGCGCTTTTTAGCTGGCGCGGATTGGGTTCGACCTGCTGTCAGGCGAACCAGCCCACCTTGGGATTTGTCAATTGTGCTCGATTGGCTGTCCTGTCCTACGTTCCCACGTCTATCGGCTATTTCCATTCAGTTGTTAACATGGAAGGCTGTATTTCTGGTGGCGGTAACATCTGGGCGTATGGTCGGCGTCTTACATGCTATGTCGTCAGACCCGGAGCTGACTGTGTTCCATTCAGATCGTGTCAGTATTCGCCTCCCAGATACTTACCGCCCGAAGGTCGATCACGCTTTCCATGTGACAGCTCCTATCGAACTTCCTACTCTTACCCAGCCTTCCACATCAGGGACCTCTCCTACAAGCACTCACCCGTTGGATGTCCGAAAGACTCTCAAGGTCTATCTCAAACGAACACAAGGGATCCGCACGGGTACCCATCTGTTCTGCTGTTACGGTGGCGGGAAGGCTGGGGTGCCGGCGAGCAAACAGACCCTGTCTCGCTGGCTTGTATTGGTCATTTGTGCTGCTTATCAGGCTAAGGGCAAGCCTTGAAGGCTCTCGGTCAGGGCAGTAGCCATGTCAAAAGCTTTGCATCGGCACTACCCATTGCAGAGATATGCTCTGCGCTATTTGGAGCCGGCCTAGCACTTTTATCAGGCACTATCAGCTCGATACACATTCACGTGATCGTGCACGCTTTGGCCGTTCTTTTCTCTCCAGTGGACAGTGTCCTGCCACCCTGACTGAGTGAGTCTTGGTTATCTGGTTTAGTTGACGCTGCTTTCAATTGTGTTTTATTGATATGTCCGCTGCTGGGTGTATAACCTCCTTTCGATTCTCTCACGGAGATTATGGTGGTAGTGAGTGTTTTTTCCTCCCTACGGTGCTCTATGATAGACCACAAGGTGGGTGGGGTTGTTTACGTTCTCACTTTGTGCGTTCTCATTATGCTTAACCTGCGAGGTCGACTCTCAGTACCTTTCCTCCCTGTCGGTTACCCTCCCATCATGCCTCTCGCTGAAGCTCAAAACGGGACATGTGACAGGTGAGTGATTGTGGCGTCTGTTACATTATTCTTAGCGATCGCTATTTGTGTGTACTTTGACAGAATTCCCTCCTCCCTGGCCTCTGGTCTTTGGGAGTCTGTGTTTATGCATATATGTACCCCAAGGACAATCTCTATGAAAAAGAATTAACCAAACCTGAAGAGGTTTTCAATTCTTTGAAGAGAGTCGTCCTTGGGGGTATTCCACTCCCGCCTCCCCGCAATTCTGTTCACTGATTTATTCAGCAGAAGGAATGATGATACGGGCCAAGGTGCTTACCTGGTTGGCTGCGCATGCGTAGCGGGAGGTAACTCCACGAGGTGGGGGCCGTATAATAGATAAAAAAGATTTTATTTATTGTACAATATTTTTATTAAAACATTGATACAACTGTCACAGGACATTTTCATATATGTACCCCAAGGACGACTCTCTTCAAAGAATTGAAAACCTCTTCAGGTTTGGTTAAGTTTCTGTGTTATAGAATCAAAATCCAGTGAAACATTTCTGTGTTGTGTCAGGATAAGAAATAATGTATTTGGCCCGAAACTTTTTAACATGAAGGCGCTTAGATAAATACAGCTTTGACTATATTAGTACCAGACAAAAACAAACTTTATTACACTACATGTGGGGGTAGAGCAAACTGTATTTCTTGAGTATTGTGGGCTTCATATCGTATCGCTGAATCTTTACACCATCTAAGTAGGGACACCTTACCTTTGTGGCAAAGCCAACAGTTGAATAATCTTTGTGGTATGTGAAATAAGAATATGTCCCATCTTATCTTTTGTCTTTTATGTTTTACATTCAGAAAACCCATCTTCTTCTTCGACTTCATTTATTTCCGGTGCCCGAGTGGCCGCAAGTTCCTCAAAACTTGCGACTATGTGCATCAGGTAGCGGAAGAAGTTATTGAGGCAAGAAGGAAAGTTGTGGTGAGTCTGGCAGCCAGGTCTTGTTTTTACTCTGTGATTTGTGGGTAAACCAGGGAATCTCCAGGGGTTACAATGTTCTAAACCAAGTAATTTCCCAGGCTTTACAGGGTTCCAAACCAGGGAAATACCCCAGGTGTTACAATGTGCAAGTGGAGTGGAAGCTATATCTGTCCCACAGAACTTGGAATTTTTCACAGATGCTGTCTGAAATTGTAAGAAGGAGGTTCAAGCTCCACTTAGTTGTGATTCATCTTGAGTTTCATGTTGAGGTTCAAGTTCCACATCCTTGAGATTCATGTTGAGGTTCAAGCTCCACATCCTTGAGATTCATGTTGAGGTTCAAGTTCCACATCCCTGAGATTCATGTAGAGGTTCAAGCTCCACATCCCTGAGATTCATGTTGAGGTTCAAGTTCCACATCCCTGAGATTCATGTAGAGGTTCAAGCTCCACATCTTTTGAGATTCATGTTGAGGTTCAAGTTCCACATCCTGATATTCATGTAGAGGTTCAAGCTCCACATCTTTGAGATTCATGTTGAGGTTCAAGTTCCACATCCCTGAGATTCATGTAGAGGTTCAAGCTCCACATCCCTGAGATTCATGTAGAGGTTCAAGCCCACATCCCTGAGATTCATGTGAGGTTCAAGCTCCACATCCTTGAGATTCATGTTGAGGTTCAAGTTCCACATCCTTGAGATTCATGTTGAGGTTCAAGCTCCACATCCTTGAGATTCATGTTGAGGTTCACTTTGACTCACCCAGGACCAGAGTCGCGAAATAGTTTCCAAATTTTTTCTAGCCAGTCAGGCTAGCTATGCCTGCAAGTTACTAGCCCAAAAATGATGGAATTCACTAGTCCAAAATTTGAATTAAACACTAGGGTTCCATCATTAAGCTGCTAATATGATGGACATTTTTATCAGGCCATAATCTTGCATGATTTAAGTTAACAAAGTCGGAGAGAATGATGTATTTGCAAAGTGACCCCATGAAAATTCACTAGCCAACCCATCCAGTGACTGTGGAGATTGACTGACCCGACTGGATTTTTAAAAGATTCAACGGGCTAGCTTGGGCTTAGTGGCTATTTTGAAAAAATATTGTTAATGAAGGGAATTGCTGATACCATCTAGATGGGGTCAAGCATGTAGCCTTGAACTTTGTAATCGGACCACACACACCCTTCAAGGGTAAAATTTGGAGCCATCAGCACATATGAAGAATCATATACCATCCATGGATTCTACTCACAGGTTTTTGAAAATGTTGTTGATAATCAACTTCAACAGGGTATCCTAATTTTCCTTTGAGTAACCAAATAAATTGTACCCACCTCACACAAACTCAGATGGGTATTTTGCCATTTTCCATTAATTGTAAAAATATGATAAAGTTTAAATGTTGGTTTACGTGTTTGTTTGGTCTGTAATATGAGAAAGAATAAGAAAGACTGCAAGTTGCCAAGTTCATGTGCTGAAATAGAACAATATTAGTTTATCTTTTTTTGTTTGTATGTATGTAATGTCAAATTTATTGAGTATTTACAAAACATGCTTACTTCAAGCGTACTTATACTCAATAGACTTAATAGGAATTGAGTTTTCACATAAATGTTTTGCGTAATTTACACAGATATGCAGCTTATCTGTACCTCTGTAAATCGTGTTTTTTCAGAGTGAGAATGGTCCTGCAACTCAGGAAGACGGAAAGAAGAAGAAGATACTGGACTTCTTGGACATTCTCCTGACAGCCAGAGATGAGGATGGGAATGGTTTGACTTCACTGGAGATCAGGAACGAAGTGGACACCTTCCTGTTTGAGGGTAAAATTTGGAAACATTGATGATATTTGAATGATGGAACTAATTCTAAAGCACTGATACTGATGATGTTCCAAGCTGAGATGAGTGAGTGAGTGAGTTTAGTTTTACGCCGCACTCCGCTATTCCAGCTATATGGCGGCGGTCTGTAAATAATCGAGTCTTGACCAGACAATCCAGTGATCAACAGCATGAACATCGACCTGCGCAATTGGGAACCGATGACATGTGTCAACCAAGTCAGCAAGCCTGACCACCCTATCTCGTTAGTCGCCTCTTACGACAAGCATGGGTTACTGAAGGTTCATTCTAACCCGGACCTTCACGGGTCAAACTGAGATGAACTGTGGTGAGGTCAGGTGAGATAGGTATAATGTTTTATTCAAGATTGTTTCACTTACATTGTGATATGTTTGAGAAAGTGTGCGGCTGCCTCTTCTTATCTGGGCAGTCTTGTAGCCTAGTGGTTAAAGTGTTCTCATAACACCAAAGACCTGGGTTCGATTCCCCACATGGGCACAATGTGTGAAGCCAATGTATGGTGTCCCCTGCCGTGATGTTGCTGGAATATTGCTAAAAGCGGCGTAAAACTAAACTCACTCACTCTTCTTATCTGGTTCCACTGTGGTAACAGGGAGGTGGGGTTGCCTAGTGGTTAAAGTATTAACTCATCATGCGGAAGACCCGGGTTGGATTCCCCACATGGATACATTCTGTGAGGCAAATGTTTGGTGTCCCCAGCCATGATATTGCTGGAATATTACTAAAAGTAGCATGATCCCATACTTGCTCACTCACTCAGAGCTTCCACCATTCCAAAGCGTATGGATGCCTCACTCAAACACAGGGCTCTTACCATGAACTCAACACTTCTTGTTTTATTGCTGTTAATCAGCATCAGGCTGTACGAAGTTGGATGGTGTGGAATATACTTAATTAATAATCTTTAAAGTGGGAAATATGACATATACTTCCCTACCTGCAGGCCATGACACAACCACAAGTGCTATGTCCTGGATGTTATACCACATGGCTAAATACCCGGAGTACCAGACTCGAGTTCAGGAAGAAATAGATGGCATTTTGAAGGGGAGAGAATCTGACCATATCATGTGGTAAGTGAGTGAGTTCTTGAGTTACTGTTAGGCAGTAACATGGGATTTTGGGTTATTCAGAAATATTTCTTAAACTCTCAAATAATAGATGATTAATATTATTGGTATAGCACAATATGCTTTTGAAATGATACCTATTGCAGTACTTTTTGTGATAATGGGTAAAAAACTACATACAATCTGTGATTATCTAAAAAAATTAAGTTAAATCTACACAGACGTTTATACTCAGCTGATGTTTTTCATAATTAATTGACAAAATGGCCTACTATACATACTATCAATTGTATAGAAAAGAAAATAACACTTCAACTCCCAATATACTGCAATATCTATAAGAATACAAGTTACCTGAATCAATACAATATATCAGTGTCCCCCAAAAGTGAACCGGTTTTGACAAGTATTTTCTCAACGATAGATAAACTGAATTTAATAAAAAAATCACAGAGTAGCCCTAGGGTATCATCAACAAGTCTACAAAATATCTAAGAGATTGGTTGCAAATTATGAGTATTGTCAAATCTCAAAACAGCATGTCAAAAATGTAATGCTATATTGGACTCTCTAAATGAGAAAGTTTACGAGGAGTGAGAGACAAATTGACCAAGCAGGTGTTAATGGACAGGATAATTATGTAGGTGGGAGGAGATATCAGTGGAAGAAATACATTAAAAGTATTTCTGCCTGAAGAAAACAACTTCGTTTAGTTGTGGAGGAAGATGGAGGCTGACACTGAGCATAGACTGAAATAAGTGAGTTTTCCCATATGGCATTGCATTTTGACATGCTGTTTTGAATTTGACAACACTCACATAATTTTATATGACATAGCTTCTTACTGTTATGTCACGTCCACCTATGACTGACACTTAGTTTTCATTGTACATGAAGAGCGGTTGAACAGCGAAAGATCTTGTGCAGATTAAGTCTGAAGTTTTATATATAAATGTATAGATAGTTCATCTATAGATATGCTTATATATTTAGTGTGATAATTTAGTGTCACTTTCATCTTCAGTGTTAAATCTGATCCATATAGAACTAGTTTAGATCAGCTTCAATAAGTAGCATCGAGGTACTGGATTGCTGTTGTTGTTATTTACTTTTATTTAACGGCCGCATTACACAACTAAAGGTATTTCGACAATGCAACGGGGTAGTACACTTATTAAGAAATGAGGGGGAGCAGAGGTGAATTGCAGTCTATAACAATACTATTTTAACTTAAAACCCCATTCGTTTATATATATTTCACCTTTACTCCAAAATACATTTACCTTTACTCCAATATACTAAGCTATGCTTGTTTTTTTCTATCATATGAATACAAGAACATTCACTAACTACAACATACCCTTCTCTCTTGTCCTTTACTTTCTGGTTATTACCTTTACAAGAACATAATTACTGGTCAATAGGATTTTAAGCAAGTATAGTTCTTCTGGGAAAGCTGATGGGCTGTGCTCATTACATGCCATGGGGGTGCCTCTACTGAGATAATTAATCCCTGTTGTTAATTTGGGATGTAGTTCAAATGGGATGTAGTTCTTATATGAGTAAACCGGTGAGTCTGTCTGTTACAACTTCTTGTTGTTTTGGGGCGGTGGGGTAGCCTAGTGGTTAAAGCGTTGGCTCGTCACGACGAAGTCCCGGATTCGAATCCCCACATGGGTACAATGTGTGAAGCCCATTTCTGGTGTCCCCATGCCGTGATATTTGCTGGAATATTGCTAAAAGCTGAAAACCAAACTCAGTCAGTCAGTCTAGTTGTTTTGTATAACCCTGATTCATGCTTTCAGCTTGACAACGATAAGAATCTGTATCAAACATCGCATCACTTGAATAAATAAGTTGTTCATCAATAAAGTTTGTCCTTATCTGACTCTCCAACAATGCCACTCAAGGAAGTGGTCTGATAGAATATTTCAGGAAACAGTAAGCAGCAATATGGCTTGTTTTTACCTGTTCAATGACTAATAAGTATCTCAATTCTTTCAGGGAAGATCTGCCCAAGCTGGAATTCTTTTCTCTGTGTTTGAAGGAGTCGTTGAGGAATAGAACGCCTGTTCCTTTCATTGAGCGTGAGCTGACGAAGGACACAGTCCTTGGTGGTAGGTTCTAAGTATATCTTTGTGAATCAAGTCATTTGTAGAGGATATCAAGACACAATATATACTAAGCAGCAAAAGAAACGTCAGTTTGGAATTTTCCTTAGCATAAACGATATAACTGTAAACTCATTTAATGTTTTGATTGCATATTTTTGATAACATCTCCAACTTTATCTGAGCAAAGGCATTCCTTCCTAAACTCAGAATTGAACCCAGGAAATGGTTTCAAAAACGCAACCTGATCTCGGAGATGGTACGGTGTTCTCCATGTCTTTTCATGCAACTCATGCTGCACATGCTGTTCAAAAGGACCAACCCTATCAAATGCAACCCCAAACCTGGTTGAAACATTTACATTACAATGTCAGCAGGATGCCGCGACTCTCGACAGCCCAGAGGAACCAGGCGTAGGAAGACTTGAAGCTGGCCACACTGCACAAGCCATTGCCAATCACTTCCAGGCCAACGTTCAGCACCATCTACAGGCTGCAGCTTAACGTTTCTGGGCCACCAACACCACAAATGATCACTCCCGTACTGGCAGACCAAGGGTGACCACAAGACGACAAGACTGCCATGTTGTGCGACAGCATGCACAGAATCCTTTCATGCAGGCATCCGAACAGCACATGCCAGACAGTAGGAACATACGGAAGACCAATCAGTACTGATACAGTACGCCGACGTCTTAACAGCGGGAAACTCCATTGCCGTAGACCTTACCGTGGACCTATCCTCACCCATCGTCTTTGGCGTGAACGTCTACAGTGTGCCCTACAACACCAAAACTGGCGATACAGGCAATGGAGAACTGTTCTGTTCACAGATGAGAGTCGGTACTGCGTATGAACTGCAGATGGCAGAACAAGAATATGGCGACAACGTGGCCAGCGTTACTCAGACCAATGTGTTATGGAAAGAGACTCATGGGGAGGTGCAAGCATCATGGTATGGGATGGAATAGGCCTAAACCAGAGAGTGGGTTCTGTGGTGTTCCAGAACCTTGGTCCAGGGAGAGGAGGCGGCATCACAGCGTTGCACTACATCGACCAAGCTCAAAGCACTACATCGACCAAGCTCAAAGACCCCACTTCATACCACATTTCGCACGTCGCCACCGAACAACATTTTCCAGTATGATAATGCCCGGCCCATACTGCCAGGGCTACGGGACTTCCTACAGCAGAGCGGTGTCAACATTATGCAGTGGCCAGTTCTTAGTCCTGATTTTAACCCGATTGAACATCTTTGGGATGAAATTCAGAAGAGACTGAATAATGTCATACCAAGGCCGAACACAGCCGATTTATTGCGCCAGGCCTTTCTCAGAGTGTGGTTCCAGGTGCCAATGGCCTTCATAAATCGATTGGTGCACTCCATGCATAGACGCTGTGCTGCAGTTATTGCCGCTCGTGGTGGTCACACTAGATACTGAAGTCAAGGGTCTGAGTGGACTGCAAACGTTCACGTAATGTCTTGAAATTGTGCTGAGTTATTCATTGATGAGTCAAGATATTGTACGCAAAAATTTTGATCCGCTTAATTATGTCCATTTCTGTAATGATTTGATTACAGTGCCTATCTAATTTTTTTAATTAAGAGGACGGTGTATTTTGGCTGCTGAGTATATTAAATATAAACTTTTATCAAAGTATTTATTTGATATGAGGCATGATGAATTTGGATGTTTTTAATAGATGAAATGAGATCTTAAATTGTGTTCCATTAAAACCAACAGTGCTTTCAATGAAGAGGTTGCAGTTTGAGATTCAGTAGCATGTAAATTTTACTTGAAACTTACCCTCTAAACTGGAAACACAGTTGTGGCTTCACTGCCATTCTCCATGACACAAGGAGGAAAACAAAAGTGATATTTCTTTGGTAGAAGTGTATGCACATGCATGTAGCAATACTGTAAATCTTATCTTTAAAGGGCATTTAGAAGTGGGAATGCATGAGAAGAGCAAGAAGTGTATGCAATACTGTAAATCGTGAAATTAATGCAAGAGTGAATTGAATGTGAAAAATTAGTGTTGTCTTTCCCTGCATTAATTTAACTTGACAGTTATATTTAAAAAATGACATCCACCTGTCGTATAAATTTGTAACTGCAGTAATTTCAAGATTTACAGTACTTAGATTTACTGCTATGAAACAGTGTTCTGTAAAGAATTAAACCTTCCTGTGACAGTTCTGTGATTGATATAATGCATTGACATGCCATAAACCAAGTCACTGAATCAGACCATCCATGTTGAGGTGTTGAGGATCAGTTCTAACCTAGAATCCCAACAGACTGACAGCCCCACTCAACCCCTCTGAACCATTCTTTGTTCTCACAATCTCGGATTACCTGCCCTTGATTTAACTTGCCATTTTCATTGGTTTGTTGATAGATCTAACATACAAATGAGAATGTGAGTTACTGTTAACAGCCTCAATATCAACAACATGGTAACCAGTCCCACTGATTATGATGAAATTTGTGAGAAGTTCACATTGAAAACTGAGTGACAAAGAAAGCCCTAAAGAGAGATTTTCTAAGGGAAAAGATGTCTTTGTCCATTGTAACTGGCAGTGGCTTTGATTTCTAAGCAATATCAGTTGCACCTTATGCTCCACGGTGATTGGTTCAGTAAAATATTCCTAAAATTTAAAGGCAGGTAATTTGTGATCGCTAAGAACCATAGGAACCAGTAAGTTGAATGGCATGTAAAATTTTAAACTGGGCACAGGTTGCATGCGATTGTTTATTACTGATTTGTCTGGAAGCTGGTATGAGGATTCTTGTTTCTGATGTACCTGAAGGACACTTTACTGTGGCCAATATGGTACACATATATGGCTCGAAGACATGAAATTTTAGTCCCATCTTTTCTTCAGGATATGATGTCCCCAAAGGCACATTTGTGGGTATGCATCTATACAATCTGTGCCACAACCCCCATGTGTGGGATCGCCCGCAGGAGTTCTCATCCTGAGAGATTCCTTTCTGAAGAAGTGAAGGCACAGGACCCCTTTTCCTATGTTCCCTTCTCTGCTGCGGATCAAGGTATTTACTCTGGAGATATACATGTCTATGTCATGCTTTGTCACAATGCTAAATGTGTAACTGATAGGTTGAGAAAGGAATTCTTTTCTATAAATATTACCTTCAAAGTCCCTAAAGTCAGATGTTGCAATATTCCAGTAATATCAATGATGTGGAACACCAGACATGGGCTTCACAATTTGTATCCATGTGGGTAATCAAACTCGGGTCTTCAGCATGATGAGTGGACACTTTAACCACCTAGGCTACCCCACAGCTATTGTTTAAGTCATTGGTGTGTAACAGCGGTATCATCAGTCAAGATTTGAAAACAGACGAATACTTGTAAGGGGTTCAGGGATTTATTGTCTTGGATGATGGATCAGGTGATAAAACCCATGAAATAAAACATAAACATCTCCAATTACTGGTATACAGCAACAAGTACATAGTTAACATATAATTACATTTAATATTTTCTGCACACCACAAGGGTTACTCAATTTAAGTATAAGTATCAGCCTATCTTACAAATTACAGTCATACAAATGAAAATCTGATATGTAACATAACATTAAGAACATAACCCATGCAATTACTAACCTCGCCTCAGGGACGCAGGTAATCCACAATCTACGGTAAACAACCAGTTGCAAATGAGTGCTTCAAAGACCTAATATAATAAAATAACACAATTAAATACAATCTATATTACACCACGTTATCACGCACACACACACACGCACACACACTCTTTCTTCCTCATGTCATCCATAATATGTACCTAATCTACAATGTATACACTATAGTCTACATTAACCAAACGTGTAATAATCTTAATAACATAACAAGTGTGTCATGATATTAAGCATATAAAATATTTACATCATATCATCATGTACAGTCAGACCTTTGTTAATACAAAACAATTTGGGTTTTTAAAAACGCTCGATAGTGAAACGCGCTCGCATCGCTGGAAACCACAGTATATGCACCGAAGTTACTCTCTTGATATCTTTCCTTACCATCGATACGCGGAAGAAATCAAAACAAAACATCAAAGACAATCACTGGATTTATTACACATTGCTTCACCTACACATTTTACTTACAAAAAGTTGTCTTTAATGGTGGGCTGCTGTAAAGGCATATTCGGGGATTCTTTGACTTGGCAGAATTTCAACATGCTTGGAAACAGTTCTTGATCGCCTGATAGGAAAAACATCTGCCCATGCAGATTTTCAATGACCCAAGGCTTCTCTCTTAAGTTTATACACTGGGGTTTGTCATCTTCAGCACGCATGCATGAAAATGTCTCACTTATTATCTCACAGAACATGTCAGATGTCATCCACGCTTCGTGGTTGAAACGGGTACCAGCATAGATTTCTGGATTGAAGTCTTTCCCAAATATATACATATTAAGGCATTTCGTTCTGGCGGCTTATTGCGGGACCCCATTTTCTCGCTTCCGCAGATTACGGGAAGGAGGGAGGGTGTGTCCGTTAGTTTGCTTTTAGCGAGGTTTCGCTGGGCACTTACATGTTCGACCCTGACCCTGGTTCATGCCCCCGCCTGATTTTACATGGTGGACACGTGACCGGGTAAGGTGTTTTTCTGCTATAATGAGCTTGGGAAATCTAATTCTTTGCTCTGGGTGTTTTCTGCAGACAGAATGCCGCTCCTAGTTCGTCTTTAGAGTCTGTCTTATAGCATCTAAGGAGGACATATAAAAAAGAATCGAACCAACCTGTATAGGTTTCAGATTCTGAATATATTCCTTGGGTAATGCCCGCCCACCTCCCCACATTCTTGTCTGATGTCAGTTCAGCATGGAAAGTGAGGTGCGAGGCTACGGTCTAGAGTTACCAAGCTCATTGTAGCCAGAGGGCCCTGTAAGGGTGGTCTCACAAGACAAAACGTAGTTTTTGTTTTGCAAATATTTTATTCAAATATTGTTACAATCCGTCGGTGGGATTTAAAATGCATTTAAATGCTATAAGTACCCTAAGGAGGAATATTTCAAAGAATCTGAAACCCATACAGGCATAGTTCGATTTCTCTTTGTCATAATTTTTAAAGACCAGGGCCCCGTTCCTCAAAGCGATCCTAAGCGCCACGACAGTCGTAAGTCTATGATAAAGTATGGGAGTTACGATCATCGTAAGCGCTATGATCGCACAGAACGAACGGGATATAGACCACAACCCTATATGTAATTGTACATTTGGTTAAAATGTCTGCTTTTTTAATCAAAAGGGGGCGTGGGGTAGCCTATAGTTAAAGCGTTAAGCTCGTCACGCCTATGACCCGGGTTCGATTCTCCACATTGGGTACAATGTGGTGAAGCCCATTCTGATGTCCCCACCATTGATATTGCTGGAATATTGCTAATAGTAGGCGTAGAAACCATACTCTCACTCACTCACTTTTTAATCAAAAACATATTTTAATTTTTGCCTCCTTTCTTAATCCCTGTCTGTGTCTATTTTAGAAACTGCATTGGGCAGAACTTTGCTATGCATGAAATGAAGGTCGTCCTTGCACGAATATTGCACAGGTAATGTACGTTTCAGTGTCCTTTTTACTGTGAAAGGCAGGACATAAGATTTGTAATTGAAAGTTATAACAGTATTATAAGTATCACAGTATCACATAGAGTGTATGCAGTGTATACATCCTGGGAACTGAAGTGATAATGCTACAATATAAGTTGTCCACTGGTCACGAGGGGGACATGGGTTGATCTTAACCTCTATGTAACCTTGGGCTCAGGGAACATAAGCAAGCGTAGAGGGTACATCAGCCCATATCCCCCTCGTGACTAAGTGAACAATGTACTAGTATTTATCTTACCGAACCCCTCAATGTTAATTTTGAACTGTTTGAAGCACAGGTATGGGATCATTATGTCATGGAATATTAATTCATACAAAAATTCATTATTAATTATAACCACTACAAGCGATATATTAGGATTCAGATATTAGGAAAATATAAATATAGAATAAGTTGCTTCATCATGCATCAGTAATAGCTTAGAGAAAGACTCCAGTCAAAAGTAGCAAAACTCATATCACAGACATACTATTGAAAACAGTATAAATTACGGATGCACAATTTCTCGCAGATGTTGAAGATAAATCCTAGTCTATGGTGGTATCAAGGACTCAAGCTGTTAGACAAACCTTTCAGTAAGACAAAGTTATGTCAAGATGGTTTAATAAAGTGTTTTTGATAAACATGTCATCATCTATATGACAATAACATTAAGCAAACACCAATTTAGGGTCATTAAGACATGGCCCAGAGTAAAGCGCATCTATTGTAATCAAAAGCACCTATTGTAATACCATAAACATCCAAGCATACAGTAAATATGCCAACAAGATTAGTGCCAGTTAAAATAGGATTAGCAGGATTTCAAGTACTCCCCCACTGTCTGGTCATTCTCTATAGTGATTGTTCTTGTATGTGACTTTAAATCTTTAACTCACTCACACTGGTCATTCCCAGTCTTGTAGGACACACCCCAGTCTCTATATTCTGTATTGGTTAATGTAGAGCACACCCATTTTGTATCAGTCAACCAATCGTAATCTTTATTGTTTTAATTCCAGATTAAATAGTTTGAAACTTCGAATATTTTCCTTATCCTGACTCATGCTTATTGCTTGTCTCCTTCCTCTTGCGAACTTAGTGGAACACTCTTGGATCTCCTATTGAAGCTCCTTCAATACAAAACAGGACGTAAGTCACTACTCACCAGAGTTGTCTCTATTTCCGTGGCCACCGTTCTCCTCCCACGCTTCACTCTCTCCTCCTTCGCCCTGTGAGCAGGTTGTGAGAGCTGGCCCGTGTCTCTTTATACAGCACTATATCCTTTTATTACTTAGTTATTATCCTCTATTCTACTTTTAGAGAGGGTTTAGTTAGTATTCTACTACAATATGGTTTGAAATTTAGTCATATTTAGCATTGTTTAGTCACGGTTTTGTAAATTGTTTGTTCAGTTGTTTACTTTTCATGAAAACCTGTTTCAATTGTAGACTTCGGTTCTCTGCTGCTGACCCTCATCAACGCCAGCCCCTAGCTGCACTAAGCCATGTTCTTCCAGCTCGGCTGCATTCATTGCCAGCATTTAACTAATTTTGCATTTAATAATTACCTTCTTTTCGTCCTTAGGCGTGCTGTAGATAAGGTCGAGACGGGTTTGTCATGTCAAGGATAAACCAGCTGGAGTCCCTTACGAGTCAACTGATGTCAGGCGACCCTCTTCCGTCTGGTGCTCACGCCTGAGACTTCCTCGGGGGCGGGTGGGGACGGTGTCCGCCACCTCCATGAAGAGGCCTGCTACTCCGGATGTCCCATCGTCGCAGTCTAAGAGTAGGAAGTCGTCATCTACCCAGAGAAGGCTACGCACCCCCAGGACGATGGCCACCATTCTCACGAGATTGTCCGATTGACTGAACAGGGACTCTACCATGAGCAGCCATCGTCATCGACTGACTGACTGAGTTGAGTTGACGCGCTTTAGCAATCAATTCAGGGACTATCACGATGGACAGCAGTATGGGCTTCACACATTGTACCCAGAGATACATCGCATAAAAGAGGCCAGTTTTAGCAACGGTGACTTCAGCGCCAGATCTCTACGCCGGTCGGAGGTATCTACGCTGATGGCAGATGACCGATCCTTGACCAAATCGCTACCACCGCCAGAAAGGGCAGCTCATCTCTCACCGCAGACATTCAACCCGGGTACTTCATGCAGCAGTTTTCCCAACAGATCATGGAGATGATGGAGAAGCTTCCGCACTGGAGAGGGGGCATCGCGATGATCAACAACCAGCCCGCAGAGGGGACCCGGCAGCCTCGAAGGTTCCAACGCAGACGACGCTTCAGAGAGGCCCTCCAACAAGCGTGGCGTCTGGAAACAAATCTTGCGCATCAGGACCAGCCTGCGCGAAGGGCGAGGACTCCACACATCTCTGCTGCGGACTTGGACGATTAGCATTCGCGAAGGCTTTCAGCGGGCGACTCGCCCATCCCCAGATACGGACTCGGACGATCAGCATTCGCGAAGGCACTCACGAAGGACCAATCGCCTATCCCCAGATGCGGACTCAGATGATCAGCATTCACGAAGGCACTGGCGAAGGACTTCGGATACAGCATCCAAGACTTCTTCTGCCTCACGCAGATCGTCGAGGGATTCACCGAGGCATTCGCGAACCAAAGTCGCTCATCTCAGCGCAGGTCTCCTACAGCGCAAGAGTTCACCCTACAGACGTGCAGTTCACGGGCTCCTATCCACGATCTCCACGCAGGTCTCCGCGAAGGTCTCCACGAAGGTCGCCCCGCCAGTCTCCACGCAGGTCTCCGCGCAGGTCTCCACGCAGGTCCCCGCAGTCGCAAAGGTCACCACCCAGATCACCGCCGGAGGAGGATCACCATTCCTTGCTCAGCACACCTATCACAGAGGACGACGGCGGGATTATCTTCTCGGACTCAGAAATACGCTACTGGATGGCCAACGGTCTGGACTTGGCGTCACCCTCTAAGGAAGTGAATACAGCTCACACCTATCTAATGCAGGATGATGACGTCGACACGATCACTCTCCCACCGATTGATCCCATCGCAGCGGTCCCAGAGAACTTAGACGCAGCCTTCAAGAAAGCCACGAAAGCCCAGGCGCCGCATCTGCCACAGTTCAACGCCAAGAAGTTCTCATCCCACAACATGGATCCGTTCCTGAAGGCACAGGACATCGATTTGAGAACTATAAAGTCATCAGCGATGCCAAGACCAAGTCTTATAAGGTCGAAGACAAGAAGTTGGCGCAAGTCGAAACAATGACCAGGCGGATGTTCTTCGGCCTCAACAGATCAGGGCAATCAAGCGAAACGCTCATCAAGCTAAGTTCGGGGGCTTTTACTGCGGAAGAAGACAGGATGATATACTCTGCACTCCTTATGCAGAAGAAGGACCGCAATTTATGACGGACCATCTCTCATCAATCTCCGTAGAGCACTGACACTAGTACTCCGACGACAAGGTCTACTCGCCTCCTGCAGCTGGAGTGAGCGCTTCACCAAGTCAATACTCTACAGAGCCCCATGGTCAACTCCATCCATCTTCGCTGGAGAGATTGACGACATTGCCGAAAGGAAGTCACCAAAGACTCCAGAGAGGTCCTCATGATCAAGTCCATTGATACACTGGCCAGCGCCATCAGGCAGACATCCCAGCGCTTACTTTCGGGCAGGTCGAAGTTCGCCGGGATCCAGAAGGCAAGAGACAAGAAAATGAGGTACCTCCAGAGGCGTAAAGATTCTTTCCAGAGGCGAAAAGATTCTTTTCGGGTAAGCCCAACCGGCAACTATAGAGGATCGACCGGACGAGGCAGGGCACCCAGAGGCGCCAGGGATCATCGGCGATGAAAGAGGGGTTCGGAACAACTGGAGTCTTCCACCCCAGCCGCTCCCATACAACCTTCACAAGCGGGTGGACGCCTTCAACTGTACTGGGAAAACTGGGGACTACTTCAAGATCCGTTTGTATCCAGGGTCCTAAGAAACGGATATCAGTATACAACTAAAAAGCAGCTCCACCGAAACATAGCTCTAATTCTCACAAGTTCGGCTTCAAGACCCATCTGACAGAGAGTTTATGAGAGGCGGTCACATCTCTACTAGAGAAGCAAGCCATAGAAGTCATGGATCCAGCCAACATCACACCAGGGTTCTACTCCCCAGTTTTCCTAGTGCCCAAGAAAAACTCCAAAGAAAAGTTCCAACTTATCTTCTAATATGAGGGCGCTCAACAAAGACTATCTACGCGAGTCCTCCCAAGTTCGACATTATACATCTACCTCAACTCACTCCCACCTCATCCGCCTGATGGACTACATGGCCAGCATAGATCTACAGGGCGCTTACCTGCATATTCCTGTACATCCGCCTCGAGGAAGTACCTCAGGTTTACTCTGGATGGTCTACACTACCAATGGAAGGTCCTGCCATTTGGAATATCATCGGCCCCTGGTTGTTTACAAGGGGTGACGGGAAGCCATAGTCACTATATCTACATCATCGAGGTCTACGCGAGTGCATTCTACCTCGACGACGGGATTCAAGTACATCAAGATCCCAAGCATCTCAGACTACAGCTGGACTTCACCATCAGACCGCTTACACAACTGGGGTGGCTAGTGAATCTACTCAAGTCGGACCTAGAACCTACACAGGACCTGCAGTTCCTATGCATCAGATTTCTCACGACGCAGAACCGCGATCGCCGGACCCGATGGCTCAAGATTCAACAGACCATCTCACAAGCTCTACTCTCACGCGGGCCACTACGACAATGGCAGAGTCTGTTGGGTCTCCTCACGTCAGCACAAGACATGACAGCCAGAGGTCGGTTACAACTACGCCTCGTAACAGGTCTTCATCAATGCTCATTCGACGACCGACCCTTCGGGTCTCCAAAACTGCCTAGGACCACATCTACTATGGGTGGACCCAGAGATCGAATGTTCATGCGAGGCACCTACTTAGCAGAGCTGGAGTGCAAGACTCATCTGTAACGCGGGACGCTTGCTCCAAAGGTTGGTATACACCTCATTTAAACGAAGTGGGCGGCCGGAGATGGAACAGCGAGGAGGAAAATCTGCACATCAACATGCTGGAAATGAAAGCAGCTCGTCAACGCCATACTCCACTGGGCCAACATTCTACAGAATGCTCATCTAATGGTGCACACGGACAACTCCACAGTGGCGCTTTTACATAAACAAGCAAGGATCAACACGATCATTGAACCTGCTGGACCTCTGCTTTCAACTGGATCCACATGCAAGCATGCCAGCATTTCAGGAGCCATGAATGTGATAGCAGGCATCCCTCTCCTGTCCAACTCAACCCGTCTTCCAACGGAATGGATGCTACATCCAGAGATCTTCAAACAGATCATAATAATAATAATAATAATAATAATAGTGGATTTGTATTGGCGCTTTTCCATACTTGGATATTATGCTCAAAGCGCAGTGAGATTTGATCAGAAGCTTGGCATGGAAAAGATGGGTTTTGATAGCTTGTCATCAAGGAGATGGGAACCCCACTAATAGACCTCTTAAGCCACAAGCTTCAACAGTCAGCTAACAACATTCGGCCTCACCAATACCAGATCCGCAGTGCCGCAACGGACACTCTCAGCATATCCTGGGAAGGACTAAAACGCTGCAGCGCTTTCCACCTTCAACTCTAATACCGAGGGTGTTGCAGAAAATCAGCCAGACCACGGACCTACAACTGATTTTGGTCGCAGCCCTACTGGCCAGCAGAGTGTGGTTCCCCATTCTCATACAAGAACTAGGACCACCGCAATCGCAACTGCCAGGAGTGGACCGAATCTTACCAGTAGTACATCCTCACACAAAGCAGGCACCGCACGGCAACCCAGGGGGCATTCCGACTACACGCGTGTGGACTGTATCAAGGTGTGCTTGAACAAGAGAGGGTGCTCCGCCAGAGCAGCGAAAGCAGTGACACTAGCTCTCGCCAAGTCTAGTTCCGCACTTAACTTGTCACGGCGACAAGTGGCGAAGTTTTGAGACATGCAGCTGCAAGGAACGGTTTTCAGCTAGAAAGGCAATGCACCCTCAAGTGGCGGACTACATTTGTCACCTACGGCATTGAGCTCCAGTCATCACTATGAGGACAGGTGCCAAGCTAACGAAAGTACCAGAGTTACTGGCCTTGCTACGCTCTTAAAAAAGGAGGACCAACAACAGAGATTCAAAAGCTCCGGCGTGGGACCTCAACGTTGTTCTACGACATCTCACCAGTGACGCTCTTCACGAACCATTAGAGAGGACATCCATCGAAGTTCTTGACACAAAGAGCGCTGTTCCTGCTAGCCCCTAGCAACAGCCATGGGATGTCGGAAATACATGCTCTGGACTTCTGAGAGAACACGCTTTGATGAAAATCAAAACACAGTGCATATGGGACTACGGTGGATTTCATCGCCAAAGAATCAACTGCCAGGTCAACCGGACAGACAATTCCAATTTCTGTTAAATGTCTATTTGTTATATGTTGTCCGTGTTTGCCGTTGAACTCCGCCTCTTAATTTTCACCTTTTTATCTGTTTCCAGGAGCCTTGTTGACAAGGATTTCCCTTCACCTCTGTTCTATTTTGTGATTCAGTACCCATCTTCTGGGCTTTCCCTATTCTATTTATAAGTCACATCAAAGGCTTCCTTTGATGTGTTATCTGTCCTCTAATTGGCTATTGTGTCCCTCTGTCTACTTCCTTTGGCTCCAATTGCTGTCGCTGAGGTGGAAACATCTTTTCTTTCTTCAGGTATGGCCATTTTCTAATCCTTTTCCATCTGCCTCAATTTTATCTTAACTTCTATATAAAGGTGCTTAAATTAATACAAACAGTAATTTAAAACTATTAAGGGTAATATTTAATTTATGATTTTTAAACTTTAAAGCAATTAATTATAACTTGTATACATTGTATTGACCATGTGCATTGCATGGACCGTGTACTCTCCATACATTTACAAATTTGTTTTGCAAAGGTTTATTGATTACTTTGGCTAACTGATACTTGTTTACAATGCATAATATAGTTAATGTAAATTTAATATTTTAATGACTCCAATTGCTGTTGCTGAGGTGGAAACATCTTTTTCTTTCTTCAGATACCTCAGCAACAGCCTCATAATAAAATCATAACATCATCACCATTGTTTTTGTCTTGTACCCAACGGCCCAGAGCGAGAATTCCCCAGGCTACCTCGGCTACACCAGCAGTATCATCTCCAGTCCTTGGACCACAAGATCGCAGGATCCTATCCTTGATGCCCAGTGAGAGCATTAAAAATATATCTACAAAGATCCAGAATCAGGAGACACAAGTTCAAGTTACGACTTTTCGGGTCTCCGATGTCAACAGCATTAATGCCAGACAGAGGTCTCCTCGCGACTACTCAGATATCAATCTGGATCAGAACTGTCATTCTCACCGGGCCTACAAAGCAGCAGGACTAGATCCTCCAAGAGCCTCCAACCCACACGAAGTTAGAGCTCTGGCGTCAGCACGCACAAACTACATGGGAATTGCTGGCTAAAGAGCGATAATGGAGGGCTGCTTTTGGAAATCTGACATGGTGTTTGCAAAGCCACTGCCCTGAGGGATATAAGCCACCCGAGCCCATCTCTGGCATTCCACCATTTCGGCCCACTGGTTGTAGCACAACAGTTGACAGTCCCATAAAGGCGTTGAGGCGAAGTCTCACCCTTTTATCACATGACTTACAAAGCCTACACTCAGCAGAGTTCTGCTTAGAAGTCTTCAATGCACGCCTAACGACTAGCATAAGTGATATGACCCAGTACTTGTAAGGATACTTGTACAGGAAAGAGATGCGGCTTCTCCACTTAGTGCTTTGCATCCAAGAGCTGGAGACAAGAAAAATCCACATAAAAAATGTTAACAGAAGAAAGGACCAAAGTTAAAACATTCCTTGGTCCCCATCAAAAGGCAGCTGGAAGGACAAGGTCAGCGGCAGCAGCTTAAGAGATTATGAAGTTAACTTACAGTGCCAATAGGAGTGGCACCCATAGGGGTATAGATGGCGTAAATCACTACATGAAATCGAAAAGCTACTTGCCAGCCTCCAATCTGTCGGGATTCTACAAGCAATAAGCATGGAGTCAGGAGTAAAATTGATATTTTATACTTATCCTGACTCATGAGGTAAGCCCTCCCAACCTCCCCCACTAGACACTTTGGATTTCCCTGCAAATTCTAGTGTCGGGCTCATAATCAGGAGAGAGTGAAGCGTGGGAGAACGATGTGGCACCACGGTTTCCCGCCAAAGCGAAATAGAGACAACTCTGGTGAGTAGTGATTTTATCGTCGCCTGTTTTATTGAAGGGAGCTTCAATAGGAGATACAAGTGTTCCACTAAGTTAAGCAAGAGGAAGGAGACAAGCAATAAGCATGATTCAGGATAAGTATAAAATATCAATTTTACTCAGAAAATTACATGTTTGTCAGTAGTAGGGTTTAGACTCCCAGCACTGGTCAGCTCTAGCCCTTAGCCAGGAGTGGGGGTTGTACTGACTCTCTGTGGCCACCCCATGTTATTCCATTCTTGTAAATAAAATTATGATTAGCCTGCTTATGACTTAGGACTCTTTGCTGAGTTAACTCCCCAGAAGCTGACCAGCATGCGCCAATTTAGATAAGGGGTTTCACCAGAACCCCTCACTTGGACCCAAGACCCCATCATAATAATTATAAGAATGAATACCAGAGTTAGGCTTTTAGCCAATACCAATAACAGCCAAACACTACTAACTTCAACAGTACCATATGAATTTCCACAGTTTGTCATTCCCAGCGGGTAACATAGAAAATGTTACTTTCAGCTAAAAGCCGGTACATTGATTGACCCAACCCATCAGAAAGCGACATTTTTTGTGTGAGGTAAGATAAATTATTATCTTGCCTCTCCTTCATTGAAAGGTGATTTTAATTGATTAATGAAAGCAACATGCTACTTTATGCTTTGTGGTCAGATTTATTCTCCCGCACACAAACTACACCATCTGTATTCTAATTTTAACCATTATTAACAAAATCATATGTTTTCTTCAGGTTCACCTTACAGCCTTGATGAAAATCGATGAGGTAAGGATGTTGACCATGGCTGTATTGAGAGCAGAGAATGGAATCAAGATGTATGCCAACGCCGCGGGCCTTCTGCCTGATCTCGACCTGAGGGCACCATGAAGTTACGCCACACATCCATTGTGAGCAGTACAGTGTTACAGAGGTTACTGAATGGTAATTATCAGTCAACTACTTTAGATTAAGTGTCAGTCTCTTTACTCCTGTGGGTGTCTGTTTTGTCTTCACTATTTGACTGTTTATTCTGTGCCAAGCGATATGAATCATTGTGATATCATTGTGCAGGTTAAGCCCCAAGATTTTAATAGTAGTGTTGATATACTGAGAGAAACAAATAAAGGAACACAGGAAAATTCCAAGTGTTCCTTTAATATTTTCAAAGTTTCATCACCAGCTTTGAATAGTGCTGTGGGTAGAAATCTGAGAATAAATAATGGAACTCTGCCATGAAGCTGATTGTTCCCTTATTTGTTTCCCTCAGTATAGTACCAGTAAATATAGCTATTCAAATTTGTCTGGGTAATAATAATAATAATTCATTTTCTATAGCGCCGAGTTCCAGCTAGGCTGCTCACAGCGCTTATTGCAGTTCAGTCTATTTCATTTCAAATAGATGTATCTTTAAATGTTTTCATAAAAGTTTGTAGACTTGGGGGGATTTTAGCGACATAGGGAGGTTGTTCCATAGCATGGGAGCTGCACATTCAAAGCAGCGGTCCCCGTATTTGGTCCTGGATGGTCTGGTGATAAGCAGATCTTTATCTTGTGATCTAAGAGTTCTTGTTGGTCTATGGTTGTTAAGAAGAGATGACAAGTAAGATGGAGCAGTGTTGGTCTTCAGGCACTTGTACATAATGGTGAGGTACGTTGAATTTTATCGTCTGGCAACAGGTAGGCAATGCAGTTCTTCTTAACCTGGGGGTGATGTGGTCTCTTCGAGGATAGCGAGTTATTATCCTGGCGGCTGTGTTTGTACAACCTGAAGTCGATGAACCAGGGGAAGCTGTTATCCCAAACAAAAAGTGAATTGGCATAGTCAAAGTGAGATCTTGACTGTTGCTTGGTGAGAGTTTTGGGTAAAGACAATCGACTTTTAATAATAATGATGATGTTAGCACCGATGTCTGTCTCACAGCCCCAACCTTATCATTTCCCCTTCACTTTAGCCCTTGATGTAATGCTATAGACCAAAAATAAAGTAAGTGTATACAGTCAAATCCTGATGAGTCGGATCTCTGGGGAACAAGTAATAAATTCGACTTATCGATGTATTTGAGACATAGGTATGTCTATGAGGGAAGAAAAAAAGATGATCCAGTCCTAATTCCTCCACGCCTAATCATTTGTTTATCCCTATTGATTTCCCTATCACTAATAGGGGCACGTTATCGAGTTCCAGATCTGATTAGCACAGACAGTGATTTTCCTAAAATCACTAATCTGCTTTTGAACTCACCTGTCAAAGGCGAGAAAGGTGTGAGCCGAGCTGGTTTGTTAATTGGATCGAGTTTGCTACACTAATCAGCGTCTCATTGACTTACTTTGGCTTATGTATACAAGATTGCTGTTGTTTGAATCTCATGGGACCAAATTTTCTTCTCGGTCATGCGTGTTGTATTTATAAAGAGTCGAATTACCGTGTAACCGGTATTCAAATGATGACAACTATAACAGGGAATGGTCGGGACCGACAAGTACTTAGAGTTATGCATAATATTCGAGACGCGGCATTCGACTCATCAGGATTTGACTGTATTTTCAACACATTCCCATCATTATGTGTGCTCATATATGACCTGTTTCTATCACAATAATATATTTCTAGAGATTAAGCATCAGCCTAACACCCAATGTGCAAAACTGGTTATTCTAAGGGACAGCATGTGTATTATCTGAGAAATACCTGTCCAAGTTTACGCTTTTTGTATATAATAACTTCTTGTTAGCTATGCACCAGAAAATGTCCCTGGCCGTGATATTGCTGGAATGTTGCTAAAAGCAAACCAAAGCTCACTCACACTATGCACCTGAAAACACACTTACAACAAAGCTGTTCGTTTGGTGTGGGCTTCATACTAAGTGTTTTTAGATGGAAATGAATAAAGAACAATGGTCATAATGAACTCAAGTTCATGGCCCGTTGAGATTGTTTAAACCAAAGTTTACCATGCATAGTCATTATTTACATTTCATACACTGCATGCCTTTTAGTTGTTTTGGCTGTTTTTCTTTTCAGGATCTCAAATGAACTGGGCTCATTGAGTCCAGTGTACATGATAACAGTACTGAGATAATTTATTCTGGGTGGTTGTGGATTCTGGTCATATTTTTTGTTGTTTCTCACCTATGCCCCTGTTTAAGCTTTTTTTGTATTTAATAACACTCAGGAAAATATGTTTCTAAAGAACACACTTGTAACAAACTGTTTGTTTCATGCTCCCCCACATGCGAGTGTATTTCCATGGAAACTGAATGAAAATTTAGCTAAGCATGTAGAGGTTTCCAATTCTTTGAAGAGAATCATTGCATGTGTGGTGGGAGGTTACTCCATGTGGTGGGGGGTCATATAGTAAATAAAAGGCTTTTTATTTATTGTACAATCTTTTATTAAAACATTGTTACAACTGTCAGTGATATTTTCAGTCACAGAAAATCGATATATGTACCCCAAGGAAGATCTCTTTGAAAAGAATAGTGGACCCTTTGAGTTCATTTTAGCCATAGTTTACTCTATATGATGATGATTAAAATATACTGCATGCTATTAGTTGATTCAGCTGCTTTCTTGCCTGATCTCAATTGAACTGGGCTAAGTGGTGAATGAGTCTAGTGTATATTAACAGTACTGAGATAATTTTTACTGTATGGTTGTGGATCCAAGATCATGTTTTTGTTGTATCATATCATCCATGTGCAGCTTCAGAATCACAGAACTTCACATGCTTTTAACTATTGTGTATTTAGTCATGTTATCATTCACTTGGGTATTGATGTTTTCTTTTCGGTATTCGATGTTTTATAGCCCCTGAGTCTGATCTGTTGATGATTGATAACAGTGAGTAGACATTTCTGTTTCTGCTAGAAATGCTGATTCCGTCGACCTTGTAATTGGTACCTTTTTGGGGGTATTTGTTTGCAAGCAGCTCAGAATTTTGTTTATTGATTTGTTTTGTATATTACACAAATGTAAGAATGGGGTAGCCTAGTGGTTAAAGTGTGCTTGTCAGCTGAAGGCCTGATTTCGATTCCCACATGGGTATAATGTGAAGCCCATTTCTGGTCTTCCCAGCTGTGATATTGCTGGAATACTGCTAAAAGCTTAGCTCACTCACACAAAAACCCATATCTTCACTCATGTAATTTGGGATGAGATGTCATGGCGGGGAAGTCATTGTTGTGGGATCTGTGACCTCTTGAAGAGGTCAGGTCAGGTCAGGGTTGCAGTGAACTTTGCATGTCTTTTGCATGTAGTCATCTGTGACTTTAGCATTGAGGTTGGACAAATTATTTTCAGTTAAGTAATTCCCCATGTGATTGTGTATATAGCGTAAATGTTGTTGGTGTATTTGAAAGAAGAAATCCATAATAGGGACCCTTCATAATTTATGGCTAGGGGCTGATGATGATTTTATGGTGAAACATGTACAATGTCAATGTGAATTAACACCCAAAAAATTTAAAATTTATGTACAAAATAAGTGACCCCCTGCATGTCATGTGCAAAATCAATGACCTTCCACCTTCCCATGATTTCTAAGCATAATTTTAAAATATTTTTATGTACAAAATTGCTGACCTGACCTGATTTATCTCATACAAGTAATTTGTATGGTTGTCTTTGTTTTGCTTTTATGATGATATCACGAGTCAAAGAAGTTAAGGAAAACTTAATTCATTCATATTACTAGTCGATTTGCCATGCCATGAATTACTGTCCTGTCTGAGACTAACATTCACTGTTGAACTGATTAATTTTTTACCTGCAAGATTCATATACATTATCACGCTATTCAGAAGCAGATATATACAACAGGACTTCCAGCTTGTTATCAATTATGTATATTTAATTTTGAAAATATTTGATATATGCAAAATGTTTATTATATGTTTACAGATATCAACGAATGCATCTTACCAAATAATGAAGATTGCACACCTGTACAAATGTATATTGTCCATGATTACCTTGTTGTGTTCATGGCAAATTCCACAGGACTGCTGCAAATGTACCAGTATTGTAATACAAAAAGCAAATTTGACCAAAGCTTGAATAAAATGTTTTTGAATTGTTTGAGATTGTTTCACCAGGTTATGTGGGTGAGTGAGTTTAGTTTTACCCTGCACTCAGCAATATTCCAGCTATATGGCGGCGGTCTGTAAATAATCGAGTCTGGACCAAACAATCCAGTCATCAACAGCATGAGCATCGATCTGCGCAATTGGGAACCGATGACATGACCAAGTCAGCTCCTGACCACCGGATCCGTTAATCGAGCCTCTTACGTCAAGCATTGTCGCCTTTTGTGGCAAGCATGGTTGCTGAAGACCTATTCTACATCGGATCCTCAAGTGAAGGAATACTTGAAATAAACCAAAAATGCAACAGTCTCAGAAGAGTTTGCTGAGTATGTTTGATATTGTTGGTAGCATCTTTACAGTGATGGAGTGCAGGAATTTGAATCAGAGCAGGGATTTACCTGGAGTCCTGTTTTGAGGGTCCCTGGGACTCATACTCTTAATTTTCAGGGTTCCTGGACAACAAAACGGGGTCCCAGACACTTAAATATTAGTATTTATACTGTTATTGTATTGTGTATCATGATCATCACATTGTTACAGTAATTGAATTGCAAATGGTACCATAACCCAGCTTGTAGCAAATTCAGTGATAACTTATTGTCGCTTGATTGGAATTTTTACAAAAATGTATTTCAACTTTTTCTGAGTCCCTGTGTATGCGCTACTAAATTTTGTTGCATCCATTGTCAATTTTTATCTGTGTAGTACACAGGAATTCGCGTCCGTAAATCCCTGCAGATTAAACCCATGATTTTAGTGTGGTGTACTGACACCTTAACCATGAAGCTACCCCATCTTTCCTTTGTATCAGGACAGGCACTTCTATATATGTGCCAGTTTAGTTCACAAGTACCTCATGTTGGTCCTTCACAGTATTGGTCTGTAGTACCTCATGTTGGTCCTTCACAGTATTGGTCCCCCAGTACCTCATGCTAGTCTTTTACAGTATTGGTCCCCAGTACCTATGTTGGTCTTTCACAGTATTGGTCCCCAGTACCTCATGTTGATCCTTCACAGTATTGGTCCCCAGTACCTCACGTTGGTCTTTTACAGTATTGGTCCCCACTACCTCACGTTGGTCTTTTACAGTATTGGTTCCCCAGTACCTCATGTTGGTCTTTAAGAGTATTGGTCCCCAGTACCTAATGTTGGTTCTTCACAGTATTTGTCCCCAGTACCTCATGTTGGCCCTCCACAGTATTTGTCCCCCAGTACCTCACATTGGTCCTTTACAATATTGGTCCCCAGTACCTCATGTTGGTCCTCCACAGTATTTGACCCCCAGAACCTCATGTTGGTCCTTCAAAATATTGGTCCCCAGTACCTCATGTTGGTCCTTCACAGTATTGGTCCCCAGTACCTCATGTTGGTCTTTCACAGTATTGGTCCCACAGTACCTCATGTTGGTCTTTTACAGTATTGGTCCCCCAGTACCTCATGTTTGCCCTCCACAGTATTGGTCCCCCAGTACTTCATGTTGGTCTTTCACAGTATTGGTCCCCCAGTACCCCATGTTGGTCCTTCAAAATATTGGTTCCCAGTACCTTATGTTGGTCTTTTACAGTATTGGTCCCACAGTACCTCATGTTGGTCCTTCAAAATATTGGTTCCCAGTACCTTATGTTGGTCTTTCACAGTATTGGTCCCACAGTACCTCATGTTGGTCTTTTACAGTATTGGTCCCACAGTACCTTATGTTGGTCTTTTACAGTATTGGTCCCCAGTACCTATGTTGGTAGCTCTTACAGAGACAGCTACATGACCTGAGTGTACTAGATATGTGCCAGTTTAGTTCACAAGTACCTCATGTTGGTCCTTCACAGTATTGGTCCCACAGTACCTCATGTTGGTCCTTCAAAATATTGGTCCCCAGTACCTCATGTTTGCCCTCCACAGTATTGGTCCCCCAGTACCTCATGTTGGTCCTTCACAGTATTTGTCCCCCAGTACCTCATGTTGGTCCTTCAAAATATTGGTCCCCAGTACCTCATGTTGGTCCTTCACAGTATTGGTCCCCAGTACCTCATGTTGGTCTTTCACAGTATTGGTCCCACAGTACCCTCATGTTGGTCTTTTACAGTATTGGTCCCACAGTACCTCATGTTTGTCCTTCCTCCACAGTATTGGTCCCCAGTACCTCATGTTGGTCTTTCACAGTATTGGTCCCCAGTACCTCATGTTGGTCATTCAAAATATTGGTTCCCAGTACCTTATGTTGGTCTTTACAGTATTGGTCCCACAGTACCTCATGTTGGTCCTTCAAAATATTGGTTCCACAGTACCTTATGTTGGTCTTTCACAGTATTGGTCCCTGGTGGCACAGTACCTCATGTTGGTCCTTCAAAATGGTCCCACAGTACCTCATGTTGGTCTTTTCCCAGTACCTTATGTTGGTCTTTTATAGTATTGGTCCCCAGTACCTCATGTTGGTCTTACAGAGACAGCTATTGGTCCTAGATACAGTACCTTATGTTGGTCTTTTACAGTATTGGTCCCCAGTACCTATGTTGGTAGCTCTTACAGTATTGGTCCCTGCAGTACATGATCTTGGTGTACTAGATATTGTGCCAGTCATTAGTTCTTAAGTACCTCATGTTGGTCCCTTATGTTGGCCAGTATTGGTACCTCCAGTATTGGTCTCCAGTACCACATGTTGGTACCTCAGTGTTGGTCCCCAGTACCTCATGTTTGCCCTCCACAGTATTGGTCCCCAGTACCTCATGTTGGTCTTTCACAGTATTGGTCCCCAGTACCTCATGTTGGTCTTTCACAGTATTGGTCCCCAGTACCTCATGTTGGTCCTTCACAACATTGGTCCCCAGTATCTCATGTTGGCTCTGGTACTTACAAGGTCCCTCAGTACTCAGTGGGTAGCCTAGTGGTTAAAGCATTCGCTCGTCACGCCGAAGACCCGGGTTCGATTCCCCACATGGGCACAATGTGTTAAGCCCATTTCTGGTGTCCCCCGCCGTGATATTGCTGGAATATTGCTAAAAGCGGCGTAAAACTAAACTCAGTCAGTCATGTTGGTTCTTCACAATATTGGTCCCCCAGTACCTCATGTTTGCCCTCCACAGTATTGGTCCCCCAGTACCTCATGTTGGTCCTTCAAAATATTGGTCCCCCAGTACCTCATGTTGGTCCTTCAAAATATTGGTTCCCAGTACCTTATGTTGGTCTTTTACAGTATTGGTCCCACAGTACTTCATGTTGGCCTTTTACAGTATTGGTCCCACAGTACCTTATGTTGGTCTTTTACAGTATTGGTCCCCAGTACCTATGTTGGTAGCTCTTACAGAGACAGCTACATGATCTGAATGTACCAGATATGTGCCAGTTTAGTTCACAAGTACCTCATGTTGGTCCTTCACAGTATTGGTCCCACAGTACCTCATGTTGGTCCTTCAAAATATTGGTCCCCAGTACCTCATGTTGGCCCTCCACAGTATTGGTCCCCAGTACCTCATGTTGGTCTTTCACAGTATTGGTCCCCAGTACTTCATGTTGGCCCTCCACAGTATTTGTCCCACAGTACCTCATGTTGGTCTTTCACAGTATTGGTCCCCAGTACCTCATGTTGGTCTTTCACAGTATTGGTCCCCAGTACCTCATGTTGGTCCTTCACAACATTGGTCCCCAGTATCTCATGTTGGTTCTTCACAATATTGGTCCCCCAGTACCTCATGTTTGCCCTCCACAGTATTGGTCCCCCAGTACCTCATGTTGGTCCTTCAAAATATTGGTCCCCAGTACCTCATGTTGGTTCTTCACAGTATTGGTTCCCCAGTACCTCATGTTGGTCTTTCACAGTATTGGTCCCCAGTACCTCATGTTGGTCCATCACAGTATTGGTCTCCAGTACGTCATGTTGATCCTTCAAAATATTGGTCCCCAGTACCTCATGTTGGTCCTTCAAAATATTGGTCCCCAGTACCTCATGTTGGTCCTTCAAAATATTGGTCCCCAGTACCTCATGTTGGTCCTTCAAAATATTGGTCCCCAGTACCTCATGTTGGTCCTTCAAAATATTGGTCCCCAGTACCTCATGTTGGTCCATCACAGTATTGGTCCCACAGTACCTCATGTTGGCCCTCCACAGTATTTGTCCCCCAGTACCTCATGTTGGTCCTTCAAAATATTGGTCCCCAGTACCTCATGTTGGTTCTTCACAGTATTGGTTGCCCAGTACCTCATGTTGGTCTTTCACAGTATTGGTCCCCAGTACCTCATGTTGGTCCATCACAGTATTGGTCTCCAGTACGTCATGTTGATCCTTCAAAATATTGGTCCCCAGTACCTCATGTTGGTCCTTCAAAATATTGGTCCCCAGTACCTCATGTTGGTCCTTCAAAATATTGGTCCCCAGTACCTCATGTTGGTCCTTCAAAATATTGGTCCCCAGTACCTCATGTTGGTCCTTCAAAATATTGGTCCCCAGTACCTCATGTTGGTCCATCACAGTATTGGTCCCACAGTACCTCATGTTGGCCCTCCACAGTATTTGTCCCCCAGTACCTCATGTTGGTCCTTCAAAATATTGGTCCCCAGTACCTGATGTTGGTTCTTCACAGTATTGGTTGCCCAGTACCTCATGTTGGTCTTTCACAGTATTGGTCCCCAGTACCTCATGTTGGTCCATCACAGTATTGGTCTCCAGTACGTCATGTTGGTCCTTCAAAATATTGGTCCCCAGTACCTCATGTTGGTCCTTCAAAATATTGGTCCCCAGTACCTCATGTTGGTCCTTCAAAATATTGGTCCCCAGTACCTCATGTTGGTCCATCACAGTATTGGTCCCACAGTACCTCATGTTGGCCCTTCAAAATATTGGTCCCCAGTACCTCATGTTGGTCCTTCAAAATATTGGTCCCCAGTACCTCATGTTGGTCCATCACAGTATTGGTCCCCAGTACCTCATGTTGGTCCTTCAAAATATTGGTCCCCAGTACCTCATGTTGGTCCTTCAAAATATTGGTCCCCAGTACCTCATGTTGGTCCTTCAAAATATTGGTCCCCAGTACCTCATGTTGGTCCATCACAGTATTGGTCCCACAGTACCTCATGTTGGCCCTTCAAAATATTGGTCCCACAGTACCTCATGTTGGCCCTTCAAAATATTGGTCCCCAGTACCTCATGTTGGTCCATCACAGTATTGGTCCCCAGTACCTCATGTTGGTCCTTCAAAATATTGGTCCCCAGTACCTCATGTTGGTCCTTCAAAATATTGGTCCCCAGTACCTCATGTTGGTCCTTCAAAATATTGGTCCCCAGTACCTCATGTTGGTCCATCACAGTATTGGTCCCACGGTACCTCATGTTGGCCCTTCAAAATATTGGTCCCCAGTACCTCATGTTGGTCCTTCAAAATATTGGTCCCCAGTACCTCATGTTGGTCCATCACAGTATTGGTCCCCAGTACCTCATGTTGGTAGCTCTTACAGAGACAGCTACACGATCTGAGTGTGAGTGTTAGTTGTTTTTGAAAATATGTTGGGATTCCCTCTGGGGTATCTGTCGCTCTTACAGAGACATTTACATGATCTCTCCTTCAGAGGAGGGGCGGTGGGGTAACCTAGTGGTTAAAACGTTCGCTCGTCACGCCAAAGGCCCGGGTTCGATTCCCCACATGGGTACAACTTGTGAAGCCCATTTCTGGTGTCCCCCGCCGTGAGATTGCTGGAATATTGCTAAAAACGGCGTATAACCATACTCAGCCAGTCAGCAGTCAGCCTTAAGAGGAAGTCCCCTCTTGGGGAGGAGACTGAACTACAGAGGTTGGTTAAGATAAAGAGATCACCCGTGTCGTCTAAGAAATCATCTATGTGGAAGAAACATCATCACAGCATTCATCTAGATCTACAAGACCAACGAAGTCTCTCAGTGAAACTACATCGTTCGACAATGTTTTGACGGCATTAAATGACATAGACACATCACCACCCGGGTTCAAATGGCATAACTGTGATAACTTCACAGACGACAGCTAACGCCCCAGGGTTTGCGAACCCTGGTTCGCTAAAACAATCATCCACTGTTTCAGCGTCGATGAGATAGCAGACATCACAACGTAGACCTTTCTACACACCGTCAGGGTTGGCGAACCCGTTGGTCAGCGCTACACGATGCATGGAAGGGGTAGCGAACCCGTCATTCACAATCAGTCACTTCAGTTTATTGATTTACACGTCTCCACACAGTTCGTGCACTGTCTGAGTAAAGGAGGATACTTTAACAGAGCAGCTAAGTGCAGTCGCATTGGCCGTGAAAGCTACACATCCTCATGTAGCAGAATGCTTGTGTCGTCTGAGAGCTACTAGACACCATCGCGAATCCTGCACCTATAGTAGCAGTCGACACTACCCAGCACCTACTGTTCCACCAGGGTTCTCGAACCCTTTTGTTAGCAGCCAGCATACATCTGCGCAGCTACTCGCGCCATTCAACAGTTAGAGACTAGCCATCTGAAAGGATCTACATTTTCAAGATATTTGTCGCCGATCAGCTCAGTTATCATGATGCACACGGGAGTTAAACTCACCAAAGTACCTGAACTCGTCGCTCTACTGAGATCATTTAAACAAGAGGATCAACAGCATAAACTTAGAACCCCAGCCGGGGATCTCAACATAATGCTGCAGCATCTCAACAGCGACGCCTACGAATTTTTAAGAGACACAACTTTTGAGTTGTTAACTAAGAAAACAATATTTCTCCTCGCCTTAGCTACGGCAGCAAGGATGTCTGAAATACATGTTCTCGACTTTGGACGAACGAGATTCGACACAGGAGAACATGCTGCAGTCCAACTGGGACTAAGATGGGACTTTATAGCTAAGAATGAACCAACTGGTCAACCAGATCGTCAATTTCATGTACAAGCATTATCATCAGACTTGTCCCTGTGCTCAGTCGGAGTTTTAAAAATCTACTTAGATCGGACTGCTAGAAGGAGAAAGTTTAAACGTCTCTTTATTCCACTAACACCCCCCACGACTTTTGAAGTCTCCCGAACAACAATCTCATGTTGGATCAGAACGGTCAATCTACGAATTTACAAGCAGCAGGACCGGCTTTACCAAGAGCGTCTAATCCTCTTGAAATTAGAGCATTAGCGTTAACACTCGCACTACATGGGAATTGCTCATTATCATCCACCATGAAAGTCTGCTTTGGAAATCCGAGACGTTGGTCATCTTCGAGACATCACTACAGAGGACGTATCAGACATTTACCAGTTTGGTCCACTTGTAGTGGCACAATAACGCACGATTCCAGCCAGACTATGAGAAACTCACCCTGATCACGCTGACTCGTTGACGCTAGGCAACTGACCCATTGCCACCAGCAGAGAGTCCATGTTCCCCTGTCTTACTTGATAAGTCAGCACATGAGTGATATAAACCCAGTTGGGTAATAGTCCTTACCTTAAGTTATGGATCGTTCTAAGATAACTAGACCTTGAAGCGCACTAGATTATCTAAACATCCACAAAGTCTATAAGATTTACTTCTTTTAACGAGTTAAGAGAAGGTGGTCCACCGAATACGACATTAGGACGACTAGGAACCCGAAGAAGAGTCCCCAGGGGGTATGCGATCAGACTGTTTGGTTGACAGTCACAGTGAATCCCGTAAGGTGGCTGACCCACCACCTATTTCCGTCGGATTCCGTAAGCAATAAGCATGAGTCAGGATAAGGAAAAATATGTAATTTTTATGATAAAATTAATATCATATACTTATATCCTGACTCATGAGATAAAGCTCTCCCAATCGTCCCCTCTCAGCATTACGGGCTTCACTGAAAGGCGTAATGTGGGCTTAATTTCGGATAGCGTGATGAGAGCTCGACTCTGGTACGTGGGACCGTTTTGGCGGGAGAAGGGAGGCTACTCTTGGGTAAGCGATATTACGATCGCTTCTGGGAATTGAAAGGGATTCAAGGATCCACTTAACCGTCGAAGGAGAAGGGGAATAAGCAATTAGAATGAGTCAGGATAAGTATAAAATATCAATTTTATCATAAAAATTACATATTGTACAGGTAACCAAATGTATATATATATATATGCGCACAAAATGTCCAAAATAGTACAGGTGTTCAGTCATAAATATTACATAGATAAATAAAAACAGAATGCCTTTTCCTCCAACATGTTTCGATTGTAGCGGCTACAGTACTATAACCGCTACAATCACCCTGAAGAGTAAAGAACGAAACATGTTGGAGAAAAAGGCATTCTGTTTTTTATTTATCTATGTAATATATATATATATATATATATATACATTACAATACAATATATATATATATATATATATATATATATATATATTATATATATATATATATATTATATTATATTATATTATATTATATTATATTATATTATATTATATTGAAGCCAAAACAGACTACATTTTAAATCCTTGAAGGGCATTTAGAAGTGGAATGCATAAGAAAAGCAAGATTTATGGACGTCAACTTCTATATTGTGAATATATAGACACATGTCATCGTATCCCAATTCTGTAGATCAAAGCTCATGCTGCTGATCACTGGATTGTCTGGTCCAGACACAATTGTTTACAAACCGCCGCCACATAGATGGAATATTGCTGAGTGCGACGTTAAATAACAAACCAGCCTAACTATTAACTTTATCATTTCAGCTTAAGGACTAGAAATAACATAGAAACGTACATTTTTATCTCATTATTTACTACAGAACTGTATCGTTCATAAGCAAAGCACCAGTAACAACTCAGTAGTCATAATGTTAACAAACAATAATTCTCTGCCACCGTGTCAGTTTTTCGCGGAGAGTATGAGATTAAACCACTCATGTACAGTCTGTATGTTGGAGTCATGGACTTTTACATTCGCATTATGTCTGCTGCTTTATCTGAGGATAATTCTTGTTTTGAACTACTGGTTTGACTGCAGGCCAATCATAATGTCCCGTATGTTCAACAATCGTAATTTTCAGCTTGTAATAGCCCTGTAACAACATCTAGTCTGTAACAGATAATGAACAGTTAATTTCAATGAATGGAAATTGTTAAAACCTGCATTAACATGACTTAACATATGTCAGTTTTACACCATGAAATTCAGTATCTTATATTAGTCCATTATGATATACATATTATTACACGAGCAAGTGTGTCATACGACTTATGACCCGTGAAGATCCGGGGTAGAATAGGTCTTCAGCAACCCATGCTTGCCATAAAAGGCGACTTTGCTTGTCGTAAGAGGCGACTAACGGGATCGGGTGGTCAGGCTCGCTGACTTGGTTGACACATGTCATCGGTTCCCAATTGCGCAGATCGATGCTCATGCTGTTGATCACTGGATTGTCTGGTCCAGACTCGATTATTTACAGACCGCCGCCATATAGCTGGAATATTGCTGAGTGCGGCGTAAAAATAAACTCACTCACTCACTCACTCACTCATACGACTTATACGAAACGAGTGTGAAATTTGGTGTTTTGTGAATACACAATTTTGCACGAGTTTCGTATAAGTCATGTGACACACTTGCTCGAGTGTAATAATTTCTTTATTATCCATTTTATTCATGCACATTTGTGCAGTACAACACGGTAAGCAAGTGTGACGGCCCTCTTCATTGACGCCACGTTCCATTGTTTACTGACGAAATACAGAAACAATGGTTGCTAGGCAAAAGTGATATGACACTGGTTATGTGTCATCGTATGGGTAATAATATACATATACACTCGTGTCGTAAACATAGTATGATATGGGCACGAATATAATATTCTGTTTATTACCGAAGTCGTCAAATTGAGGAAAATAACCCAAATCTACTTTCAAACATAGGCTGTCTACTCGCCGTCGCCGCATGTAGAGCGCAACGTCACAGAAGAAACGTGACGTCATAGCATTGTCCATGACGTCACGTCACCATGACAAAGTGATATTTTGCCCTAGGGCATCGTATGAAAAATATGAACCCTGATATGTTCGCCCTCGTAGGTAATAAATTTGCACAATCTGCACACAAACTAACACGTGACATCTGGATAAGATCTGAGGTCCAGAGCGTCCTATATCCATGTCACGTGACAATTTAAAATCGACCGTTAGTAAGTCGCATAAAACATTCTGGAAAATAGCTGTTTAATTTGTGGAGATATAACCAAAGTTATTTGCCTAAAAAGAACACTGTTTGAGACACACACGACCATAATGCATCGAATTGCATTTGGACATAGATTACACAAGTATTACCCATGACACACTAACTCCTTTTTCACCCAAAGTGTAGATAAAACACTCTGGTTGTCAAGATCCGATACATGTCTACGTTGTTTAGATTAGATAATGTTCAAACCGATAACCGATATCTGACTGATAAACGTAGTGGACATGTATTCCAAATATAACTGAGAGATGTTCTATATATTGGTTGTAACCAGTTCACAATCACATTACGAAGGCATAATACTCGTACACTGAACATCAGTCGTACATATTGTATGCGTGGGCATTATAATATTGTGAGGTGAGGTGGGATGAAATTGGGTTTAACGTCGTGCTTGAGAATATTTCGCTCATATGACGACGTGCATGCGTGTGTATGTGTATGTGCGGCTGCTTGTTCTAGCCCAGACTTAAGCTGGTTTTATAGTGCTAGCCCACTGAGATACCATGCCATCGTGAAGCATGAATACCCCACTCAGACACATTATACTGACTCCGAGCGGACCAGTCCTTGTTGTACCCATTAATGCCGAGCGCCAGGCAGGGACCAACAAGTACCTTATTTTAACGTCTTTTGGTATGACGCGGCCGGGGATCGAACCCGCGACCTTCCGCTCTCCTATAATATTGTAATTGTATAACGGTTGTATATTCTCTTACTACAGTCTCTCATAATATAACAAGGAATAGACCAGAAATTTCAATCGAAGTGTGGTATTAATATACAAACCTGTCCGTCCGTCCGTCCGTCCGTCCGTCCGTCTGTACGTACTTGAGTGCTGTAATGTCAGATTACGACAACAATGCTTTTTGTACCGTGTTACATTACGATGGTCTTCACCAAAGTCAGTCAAACTGTAATCCCTCGGATTTTAAATCAGTTTGTTACTTTTATTTTTTGTGGCTGACAGTTTTAAACAGTATGAAGCCTAATGATCTTTTGAAGCATTTTCCTAGACAAATTAATTCGTTTGTTTTCCATAGAATTCCGAAAGAAATCCACTCATATACGCACCAGTGTAGGGCAGATAATGCGAAATTCCAAATCGAATCAGTACATATAGTGAGTGAGTTTAGCTTTACGCCGATTTTAGCAACATTCCAGCAATATCACGGCGGGGGACAACAGAAATGGGCTTCACATATTGTACCCATAAGGGGAATCAAACCCGGGTCTTCTGCGTTACGGGCGAATCTGTGTAACACTTCTATTGAAATCCAGGTAACGAAGAATATATATATCATAAGTGCATTATGGAGCTATCAAACAAAATATTTAGGTACTAAGCACCCACAAATCCATTTTCACTATTAACACTGAAGTTTTGACGTGTGGGTAATTTCCACAAAAAAAGCTTGTCATTTTTTACTTTTGTCACCACCACCTGTTCATTTTTGGCATATTTTGGACATGTAACCTGCATAATCGAGACTGAATACTGGCTTGTATATATATTATATATACTAGGGGCGATAGGGTAGCCTAGAATTTAAAGCTTTAGCTCGTCACGCCGAAGACCCGGGTTCGATTTTCCACATGGGTACAATGTGCAGCGGCGGATACAACTTTATGAGAAAGTGTGTGTGTGGGGTGGGGTGGGGGAGGGTGTGTGTGTGTTTGCACACTATTGAGAAAAAAGGGTGGGTGGGGATGCACACTTAATTTTCACTCGAGTTTCAATGGTCATTTAATAAACTTTTAGGACAAGGGGGTGGGGTGGGGGGTGCGCGCACCCCTTCAGAAACACACACACACACACACACACACACACACACACGGATCCACCTATGATGTGAAGAGCCAAATTCCCCTTTGAAATATTGCTGGAATATTGCTAAACTCACTCACATAACAATTAATATGGCAGCAACTGCTTCAAATAACAAATCAGCTGTGATAACAGGTAAATTACATAAAAGCAAATATCGTAAAGTTTGTACTTTAAATCTTCAATACTTTTGTCGGTTTATGCTCCTTATTTTGTACGAAGAAACCCTACATGTTAGCTACACTACTCAAAGACGTTAAGGAACACTCGATTCTTGCCCCAGTGTAAGAATCGTTTAGAGACATATTTATCACACACGACCTTTGTTGACTGAGTACAGTAATGATTTACTGTAGTCATTGGGTCGGGTCATGCAATAAATTTCGATTTGTTCGTGCGATAAAGCACGTGGCAAGTAGAACACCCCTAGATTTTGACCTAACAGACACAATATGACCCAGCCTTTGCGCCAACGCAGCATACCCGGTGAACCAGGTTACATATTACCTTCAAACGTTATATACTGTACCATTGAGCTCTTCTCGCTGCCGACCCGAGAAGGTCCGGGTCTATTAGAATAGCCCTTCAGCAACCCATGCTTGCTATAAAAGGCGACTATGCTTGTCGTAAAAGGCGACTAACGGGATCGGGTGGTCAGGCTCGCTGACTTGGTTAACACATGTCATCGGTTCCCCATTGCGCATATCGATGCTCATGATGTTGATCACTGGATTGTCTGGTCCAGACTCGATTATTTACAGACCGCCGCCATATAGCTGGAATATTGCTGAGTGCGGCGTAAAACTCAACTCACTCACTCTTCTCGCTGCCTATACTTCGGAGTCTGCGATCGTCTATCTAAAAACACTAGCCAAATATACTGATCGATTAGGAAAAAGATGGATAACAAAGCAGTAATTTTTGGTTTTGCTGAACTTGCCGAAATTGTAAGCAAAGATCTACGCCATAAAGGGTACGGCGACGCTCATTAGAAATTGGACAGGACCGGGCTCCGTACCCAACCTGTTTTGTGGCCTGTTTGTGTGCGTCCCTTTCCCCGAAAATATTTTCCCTGAAGAGCATTTCCCCCTAATCTTTGGACTTCATGACTCATGTGCAAAACACCCCTGACACACCCCAACCCCCACCCCTCTGGATTCGACCCTTGCTAACCCAATTGTTGGATCCTCCCTACTCAGTGGTACCCGATCCTCAGGACGACTCGTACTTATGAATGATTGGAAACATTATTCGACGTTGTTGAGTTGGAGATTCCATATTGGAATACTTATGCGACCTCTGGCATTGACTGATAAGAAATGAAGGCCAGATGAGGTGTGAAATCACAAACGCTGATTGAATTAATTGGGTGATTGTTCATTCACCAACTAACAATTGAAACTAATGAATGAATTCTTGAATGGTGCAATGAATAAAAGTCTGAAATGCATAATGCCTAAATTTTAAAATAAAGAATGAATATAAGTTAGAATAGCGACCATATTATAGGATTATTATACGGTCTCTGGTTTGAACTGTGTAATGAATGGAGTTTTCAAAGTGTATTATAATTATTAATAAATCAATTTTTGGAAATATCATAGCTTTGAATAAATTGTTATGAAAGTGTAGACGAGAGTATGTAAATAGTGCTGTAGCAGACGTACTGACTTTGTGAAATCACAGACTTGACTTGACTCTTACTTTATTTTCATAAAACAGATGTAAGAATTTGCAAATGCACGCGAATATCCATTTGAGGGAGTGTACATTTCGAGAGATGTAACAGAGACGGGTGTCTTTTATTGATTGGTTATATTGCAAGAGAACAGTTCGGTCACGGCTGCAGGCATTCGTCACCATTTGCCCCTTTCCGTATCCTCCAAGAAAAAAGATATTTGGTAGGCCTTGTCAGGGAATCAGAACTTAGTTACAGAGCTGAAATTTGAAAATTTGTAGAATGGTATAAATCAAACTTTTTTTTTTGAATGTGCAAAAAACAAAAGAAATGATCATAGATTTTAGAAAAGCTAAGTCAACAATAAATGATGTAAGTACTGAAGATAATGAAATAGAAAGAGTAACTGAATACAAATATTTGGGTACTGTCTTAGATTCAAACTCTCCTGGAACGAAAACACTGAGAAAGTATAAAAGAAAGGACAACAACGTTAATTAACGCTTGCATTTTTTGTGGAAGTTGTTCAAAACATTTTAAAATCGACCAAACTATCATGATGTTAGTTTACCAAAAAACTTTATTCAAAGTGTCATAACCTTTAATTTCTTGAGTCGGTTCGGGAACTTGTCTGTCCAGAATAAAAGCAAACTCTCAAAAATCGTAAACACTGCGTCTAAAATTATTGGGCTTCCTATCGAAAGTATCAGCAGTTGTTATAAACAGCGAATTTCAAAAAAGGCAAACAAAAGTTTAAGTGATTCTACTCACATACTTTGTTTTCGGAATATTCATCATTACTTTCTGGACGCAGGCTGCGTATGCCGACTTTTAGAACAAACAGGGTTCGCCACTCATTTGTTCCAGCAAGTATTAGATGTACATGTATTAACAACCAGAGACCATATGTTATATGGTCTCTGTAACAACAAATTCAATGAATAACTTGTCTTCCAACTGATCAGTATCAATGTTTGTGTACTAAATTGATGTATTTATATCCTGATTGTTTTAAACAATAGTTTTATGATTATCAAAATGTTATATAAGGCTGCTTTATGAAAGAAAAACTGGAGAACTGCATATGATGCAAAACAAATTTTCCTTGGGATATGAATGTCCCGGAATAACACGAAACGCTTAGAGGCTCCAAACACCGATTCAAGCACAAGTGGTGCACCGAAGTTAATTAGACTTGGCTCCTGTCTCGTAGTTTTATAAAATCGCACAACATAGTGCAGCGTACAAGTAAATAAGTAGTTCAAACACGAGCTCAGATGCGTCTGCTAAGCGGTGTTTGTTGATAGTTCAGTTTTCACTGAGTGTTATCAGCGAATGTAAAGTCAGTGCGACATTAGACATTGGATTTATGTCCTTTTGTTTTACAAGTACGAAGGAAACATGGAGGAGTCTTCTTTCAATTCTAACATTTTGAACACGATCATCATCGCCGTCTTGGGATATTTGACAGTGAAGGCTATCAGTGGTATTCTCAAGTTCATGAAGTTCAGGAGAATATACAACGCCATCCCTGGGGAACAGTCCTTCAACCCTTTTTTGGGAACTCTGCACAAGGTGACAAATAGCTGTGAAAATAGCCAAACCAAGCTCCAACTTCTGTGACGCATTAGCAGGCAATTTCATCAATGTTTTGTTGTCATCCATGCTGGTTGTCATCAGACCCCTGGCCCTGTACAATTTGCTTACAATGTATTGGTACAGGGCCACCGGCAGATCTACTTTCATTAATAGTGACCTAACATGTCTTCATGGCTTTGTGGGGCGGTGGGGTAGCCTGTAGTGGTTAAAGCGTCCGCTCGTCATGCTAAAGACCTGGGTTCGATTCCCCACATGGGTATGATGTGTGAAGCCCATTTCTGGTGTCCCCCGCCGTGATATTGCTGTAATATTGCTAAAAGCGTCAGAAAACTATACTCAGTCACTTCATGGCTTTGAAGCCGCTTAGTCATAAGGGTGCTGCAGAGTTGTTTCCCTTAGAGATGACAGGAACCAAACTTCAAGGGATCAAATCTTGGTTGTGCAAATATGTGGCTTTGGTTTGTCTTCATCATACCTGTCTGATTCAATCACCAAAGTTACATGTATACAAAGCGCATTAAATAGCTTAGCTGGCGTGCTAGCCAAATGTTATCTTACTGTAAATCGGACCAGTAATATATTGTTAAACCTACCCCGACTGGCTGGCTGAAATTTGAGATAATTTGTTCTATATTTAATGCTCATGAATATGATGAAGTCAGTTATTAATTTTGTTAAAAGTTCAGTGCTTAAAAGTTCGTGGTTATTTTTATCTCTTGTCACATGAAGGCCGCTATATAAACAATGTTAATAGCATTGTGCAAAAGTGGTTAGGAACCATTATAATACAAATGTAACGATGTGCATTTTGATATTGTTGTTTTGCAGGGCCAGTGAAGTATGATGTGGGCTTACAACATTTTTGCTTAACTAGCCCTCCTGGCCAGTGACGCTTCAAAAATTAATTCATACACTGTGTATACAATGGCAGTCTGAAGAAGGTCATGAGTCTTGACCAGACAATACAGCTATCTTCAGATCTATCTACATGAAATGAGAACGATAACTGCCAATACTGCCATGTCTTGTGTTCACAGCTAAAGATGTCATGACTAAACTAAAGTTCAAGACACATCCACTGATTATAATCCCATACTGATTTCTCTTACTCATCTTTGTAAATTTAATGCATACTGATTCATAAACAGATAACATTTATTTTGTACTCATTATTGAAGTTGTATTTCCTTTCAGTTTCCAGGCCCTAATGAAGAAGGCATTAAATATGACTTCAAAATGATGCAAGATGTTGCTCCAAAGATTGTAAGGGTTTGGTTAGGACCATTCCTGGCTATGATAATGTTACATCACCCAGACACAGTAAAACACCTGCTTAAGTCCTCAGGTAAGTGGTTTACATTTACCTTATGGTGTCAGACACCTGTTGTGATAGATGGTTTACATTTACTTGGTACTGTCAGACACCTGTTGTGATAGATGGTTTACTTTTACTTGGTGCTGTCAGACACTTGCTGTGGTAGATGGTTTACATTTACATGGTAATGTCAGACACTTGCTAAAGTCCTGAGGTAGATGGTTTATATTTATTTTATAGTGTCAGACACCTGCTTAAGTCCTCAGGTAGATGGTTTACATTTACTTGGTTCTGTCAAATATCTGCTTAAGCCCCTCATGTAGATGGTTAACATTTACTTGATACTGTCAAACGCCTGCTTAAGTCCTCAGGTAGATGGTTTACATTTACTTGGTGCTGTCAGACACCAGTCCTCAGGTAGATGGTTTACATTTACTTGGTGCTGCCAGACACCAGTCATCAGGTAGATGGTTAACATTTATGCTGTCCGACACCTGCTCAAGTCCTGAGGTAGATGTTTTACATTTACTAGGTACTGTCAGACACCTGCCCAATTCCTCAGGTAGATGGTTCACAGTTTCTGGGTACTATTCCCCGTACACACAGTCCTCAAATGTACGGACACTTGCACACATACACACCTACACTTGTTGTATATGTGGAATAATTAAGATTCCCATTTTCCCACTCTTGTATTCATATGTTCATTTCAGAGCGAAGCCCAGGGAAAGTATGTATCAGGGTCAGATGACATGGGTGTGCCCTGGTTGGGGAAGGGCTGCTCATTGCCAATGGAGACCGATGGGCAAGAAGTCACGCCTTCTCACCCCAGCTTTCCATTTCGACATCCTCAAACCTTACTTTTCAATCAATAATCAGGCTACTGATATTTTGTTGGTAAGTACTTAATATCATCACTTTTTTTTTTGTTTCAGAGCATTTGTCCCATAGTTTTATGTTTTGAAACTTTTATAAACTATTATTCATGTTCCCAGCTACATCCACAAACAAATTTTTAAAGTATGAATTTGCCTGAGAAGAATGGTGTTGAAGGATAAGCAAGTTAACTCCTTTGAAGTTGTTTAAGAATTGTAGTCGGGAACATGTAACTTCCAGGGATTTACGTGGAGACCTGTATTTGAGGGTCCCTGGGACTCATACCGGTACTCTTAATTGTCAGGGTCCTGGACAACAAAATGGGGTCCAAGACACTGAAATGTTATTCAGAGGCCCAGATAAGCTGCGTATCCGGTAAAATACGATAGAATGCGCGAAGTGCGCAGCAAATTACACACACACACACACACACACACACACACGGATCCACCTATGATGTGAAGAGCCAAATTCCCCTTTGAAATATTGCTGGAATATTGCTAAACTCTCACTCACATAACAATTAATATGGCAGCAACTGCTTCAAATAACAAATCAGCTGTGATAACAGGTAAAATTACATAAAAGCAAATATCGTAAAGTTTGTACTTTAAATCTTCAATACTTTTGTCGGTTTATGCTCCTTATTTTTGTACAGAAGAAACCCTACATGTTAGCTACACTACTCAAAAGACGTTAAAGGAACACTCGATTCTTGCCCCAGTGTAAGAATCGTTTAGAGATATATTTATCACACACGACCTTTGTTGACTGAGTACAGTAATGATTTACTGTAGTCATTGGGTCGGGTCATGCAATAAATTTCGATTTGTTCGTGCGATAAAGCACGTGGCAAAGTAGAACACCCTAGATTTTTGACCTAACAGACACAATATGACCAACCTTTGCGCCAACGCAGCATACCCGGTGAACCAGGTTACATATTACCTTCAAACGTTATATACTGTACCATTGAGCTCTTCTCGCTGCCGACCCGAAGGTCCGGGTCTATTAGAATAGCCCTTCAGCAACCCATGCTTGCTATAAAGGCGACTATGCTTGTCGTAAAGGCGACTAACGGGATCGGGTGGTCAGGCTCGCTGACTTGGTTAACACATGTCATCAGTTCCCCATTGCGCATATCGATGCTCATGATGTTGATCACTGGATTGTCTGGTCAGACTCACGATTGGTTTACAGACCGCCGCCATATAGCTGGAATATTGCTGAGTGCGGCGTAAAAAACTCAAACTCACTCACTCTTCTCGCTGCCTATGCTTCGGAGTCTGCGATCGTCTATCTAAAAACACTAGCCAAATATACTGATCGATTAGGAAAAGATGGATAACAAAGCAGTAATTTTTGGTTTTGCTGAACTTGCCGAAATTGTAAGCAAGATCTACGCCATAAAGGGTACGGCGACGCTCATTAGAAATTGGACAGGACCGGGCTCCGTACCCAACCTATTTTGTGGCCTGTTTGTGTGCGTCCCTTTCCCCGAAAATATTTTCCCTGAAGAGCATTTCCCCTAATCTTTGGACTTCATGACTCATGTGCAAAACACCCTGACACACCTCAACCCCACCCCTCTGGATTCGACCCTTGCTTAATTGTTGGATCCTCCCTACTCAGTGGTACCCGATCCTCAGGACGACTCCGTACTTATGAATGATTGGAAACATTATTCGACGTTGTTGAGTTGGAGATTCCATATTGGAATACTTTATGCGACCTGTGGCATTGACTGATAAGAAATGAAGGCCAGTTGAGGTGTGAAATCACAAACGCTGATTGAATTAATTGGGTGATTGTTCATTCACCAACTAACAATTGAAACTAATGAATGAATACTTGAATGGTGCAATGAATAAAAGTCTGAAATGCATAATGCCTAAATTTTAAAATAAAGAATGAATATAAGTTAGAATAGAGACCATATTATAGGATTATTATACGGTCTATGGTTTGAGCTTTGTATAATGAATGGAGTTTTCAAAGTGTATTATAATTATTAATAAATTAATTTTTGGAAATATCATAGCTTTGAATAAATTGTTATGAAAGTGGAGACGAGAGTCTGTAAATAGAGTGCTGTAGCAGACCTATGTGACTTTGGTCAAGACATATTGACTTTGTGAAACTTGACTTGACTCTTACTTTATTTTCATAAAACAAAGATAAATGTAAGAATTTGCAAATGCACGCGAATATCCATTTGAGGGAGTGTACATTTCGAGAGATGTAACAGAGACGGGTGTCTTTTATTGATTGGTTATATTGCAAGAGAACAGTTCGGTCACGGCTGCGAGGCATTCGTCACCATTTGCCCCTATCCGTATCCTCCAAGAAAAAAGATATTTGGTAGGCCTTGTCAGGGAATCAGAACTTAGTTACAGAGCTGAAATTTGAAAATTTGTAGAATGGTATAAATCAAACTTTTTTTTTTGAATGTGCAAAAAACCAAAGAAATGATCATAGATTTTAGAAAAGCTAAGTCAACAATAAATGATGTAAGTACTGAAGATAATGAAATAGAAAGAGTAACTGAATACAAATATTTGGGTACTGTCTTAGATTCAAACTCTCCTGGAACGAAAGCACGGAGACAATATAAAAGAAAGGACAACAACGTTAATTAACGCTTGCATTTTTGTGGAAGTTGTTCAAAACATTTTAAAATCGACCAAACTATCATGATGCTAGTTTACCAAAAACTTTATTAAAAGTGTCATAACCTTTAATTTCTTGAGTCGGTTCGGGAACTTGTCTGTCAGAATAAAAGCAAACTCTCAAAATCGTAAACACTGCGTCTAAAATTATTGGGCTTCCCCATCGAAAGTATCAGCAGTTGTTATAAACAGCAAATTTCAAAAAGGCAAACAAAAGTTTAAGTGATTCTACTCACATACTTTGTTTTCGGAATATTCATCATTACTTTCTGGACGCAGGCTGCGTATGCCGACTTTTAGAACAAACAGGGTTCGCCACTCATTTGTTCCAGCAAGTATTAGATGTACATGTATTAACAACCAGAGACCATATGTTATATGGTCTCTGTAACAACAAATTCAATGAATAACTTGTCTTCCAACTGATCAGTATCAATGTTTGTGTACTAAATTGATGTATTTATATCCTGATTGTTTTAAACAATAGTTTTATGATTATCAAAATGTTATATAAGGCTGCTTTATGAAAGAAAAACTGGAGAACTGCATATGATGCAAAACAAATTTTCCTTGGGATATGAATGTCCCGGAATAACACGAAACGCTTAGAGGCTCCAAACACCGATTCAAGCACAAGTGGTGCACCGAAGTTAATTAGACTTGGCTCCTGTCTCGTAGTTTTATAAAATCGCACAACATAGTGCAGCGTACAAGTAAATAAGTAGTTCAAACACGAGCTCAGATGCGTCTGCTAAGCGGTGTTTGTTGATAGTTCAGTTTTCACTGAGTGTTATCAGCGAATGTAAAGTCAGTGCGACATTAGACATTGGATTTATGTCCTTTTGTTTTACAAGTACGAAGGAAACATGGAGGAGTCTTCTTTCAATTCTAACATTTTGAACACGATCATCATCGCCGTCTTGGGATATTTGACAGTGAAGGCTATCAGTGGTATTCTCAAGTTCATGAAGTTCAGGAGAATATACAACGCCATCCCTGGGGAACAGTCCTTCAACCCTTTTTTGGGAACTCTGCACAAGGTGACAAATAGCTGTGAAAATAGCCAAACCAAGCTCCAACTTCTGTGACGCATTAGCAGGCAATTTCATCAATGTTTTGTTGTCATCCATGCTGGTTGTCATCAGACCCCTGGCCCTGTACAATTTGCTTACAATGTATTGGTACAGGGCCACCGGCAGATCTACTTTCATTAATAGTGACCTAACATGTCTTCATGGCTTTGTGGGGCGGTGGGGTAGCCTGTAGTGGTTAAAGCGTCCGCTCGTCATGCTAAAGACCTGGGTTCGATTCCCCACATGGGTATGATGTGTGAAGCCCATTTCTGGTGTCCCCCGCCGTGATATTGCTGTAATATTGCTAAAAGCGTCGTAAAACTATACTCAGTCACTTCATGGCTTTGAAGCGGCTTAGTCATAAGGGGTGCTGCAGAGTTGTTTCCCTTAGAGATGACAGGAACCAAACTTCAAGGGATCAAATCTTGGTTGTGCAAATATGTGGCTTGGTTTGTCTTCATCATACCTGTCTGATTCAATCACCAAAGTTACATGTATACAAAGCGTGCGAAATAGCTTAGCTGGCGTGCTAGCCAAATGTTATCTTACTGTAAATCGGACCAGTAATATATTGTTAAACCTACCCCGACTGGCTGGCTGAAATTCTGAGATAATTTGTTCTATATTTAATGCTCATGAATATGATGAAGTCAGTTATTAATTTTGTTAAAAGTCTGTGCGCAAAAGTTCGTGTTATTTTTTATCTCTTGTCACATGAAGGCCGCTATATAAACAATGTTAATAGCATTGTGCAAAAGTGGTTAGGAACCATTATAATACAAATGTAACGATGTGCATTTTGATATTGTTGTTTTGCAGGGCCAGTGAAGTATGATGTGGGCTTACAACATTTTTGCTTAACTAGCCCTCCTGGCCAGTGACGTTTCAAAATTAATTCATACACTGTGTATACAATGGCAGTCTGAAGAAGGTCATGAGTCTTGACCAGACAATACAGCTATCTTCAGATCTATCTACGCAAATGAGAACGATAACTGCCAATACTGCCATGTCTTGTGTTCACAGCTAAAGATGTCATGACTAAACTAAAGTTCAAGACACATCCACTGATTATAATCCCATACTGATTTCTCTACTCATCTTTGTAAATTTAATGCATACTGATTCATAAACAGATAACATTTATTTTGTACTCATTATTGAAGTTGTATTTCCTTTCAGTTTCCAGGCCCTAATGAAGAAGGCATTAAATATGACTTCAAAATGATGCAAGATGTTGCTCCAAAGATTGTAAGGGTTTGGTTAGGACCATTCCTGGCTATGATAATGTTACATCACCCAGACACAGTAAAACACCTGCTTAAGTCCTCAGGTAAGTGGTTTACATTTACCTTATGGTGTCAGACACCTGTTGTGATAGATGGTTTACATTTACTTGGTACTGTCAGACACCTGTTGTGATAGATGGTTTACTTTTACTTGGTGCTGTCAGACACTTGCTGTGGTAGATGGTTTACATTTACATGGTAATGTCAGACACTTGCTAAAGTCCTGAGGTAGATGGTTTATATTTATTTTATAGTGTCAGACACCTGCTTAAGTCCTCAGGTAGATGGTTTACATTTACTTGGTTCTGTCAAATATCTGCTTAAGCCCTCATGTAGATGGTTAACATTTACTTGATACTGTCAAACGCCTGCTTAAGTCCTCAGGTAGATGGTTTACATTTACTTGGTGCTGTCAGACACCAGTCCTCAGGTAGATGGTTTACATTTACTTGGTGCTGCCAGACACCAGTCATCAGGTAGATGGTTAACATTTATGCTGTCCGACACCTGCTCAAGTCCTGAGGTAGATGTTTTACATTTACTAGGTACTGTCAGACACCTGCCCAATTCCTCAGGTAGATGGTTCACAGTTTCTGGGTACTACCCGTACACAGTCCTCAAATGTACACGGACACTTGCACACATACACACCTACACTTGTTGTATATGTGGAATAATTAAGATTCCCATTTTCCCACTCTTGTATTCATATGTTCATTTCAGAGCCGAAGCCCAGGGGAAAGTATGTATCAGGGCCGTATGACATGGGTGTGCCCTGGTTGGGGGAAGGGCTGCTCATTGCCAATGGAGACCGATGGGCAAGAAGTCGGCGCCTTCTCACCCCAGCTTTCCATTTCGACATCCTCAAACCTTACTTTTCAATCAATAATCAGGCTACTGATATTTTGTTGGTAAGTACTTAATATCATCACTTTTTTTTGTTTCAGAGCATTTGTCCCATAGTTTTATGTTTTGAAACTTTTATAAAACTATTATTCATGTTCCCAGCTACATCCACAAACAAATTTTTAAAGTATGAATTTGCCTGAGAAGAATGGTGTTGAAGGATAAGCAAGTTAACTCCTTTGAAGTTGTTTAAGAATTGTAGTCGGGGAACATGTAACTTCCAGGGATTTACGTGGAGACCTGTATTTGAGGGTCCCTGGGACTCATACCGGTACTCTTAATTGTCAGGGGTCCTGGACAACAAAATGGGGGTCCAAGACACTGAAATGTTATTCAGAGGCCCAGATAAGCTGCGTATCCGGGTAAAATACGCATAGAAAATTTCCAATTACGCATTGAAAAATAATTGTTGTGTACCAATGACGCATTTAAAATGTTAGATACGCAAAAAGTTTAAAACAAATGTGTACAGAATATATTTATAAAAATCGCTCGTGTAATGAAAAAGACATCGATTGCTATCAAGTTGTACTGTTAGTATAGGACTAGAGCTGTACTGTCAGTATAGGATGAGCGATTTTTTATGAAATCATGTCCATTATATTTAAGTTGGTTTTGATTAGGTATGACATAAGGCAGAACATACCTGCTGAGTAAACTTACTCACTGACATAATACTTAGGTGAGTAAAATGACTGAAATACGCACATATTTGAAAGCAGTGGGTAACAGAAAATGAAATACCCACTCAGCATTCATAATACTCACTCCCAAAAAATACAAATATGCGTTAATAAATTTTGTTGCGTCCATTGTCAATTTTTATGTGTATAAGACGCAGGAATTCGCGTCCTGTAAATCTCTGAATTTCTAACTGAATTTCAATTTCTAAAAGAAAGCATTCATACACAGTGAGTACAGAGGATTTCTAGCATCAAATCACCTTGCACAATGTTTTTCAGCCAATCAGATTACAGCATAGTCAGTGTGTTCCTTTGAGCATCGTAAGTTTTTCATGTTGAAATCATCTGCCTGCAGGACAAAATATCCAAAACCTGCAAAACAGGGAAAAGCTTTGAAGTGTTCAACGTCATTAGTCTGTGTGCTCTTGACATCTTACTGAGGTGTGCCTTCTCTCAGACCAGCAACTGTCAGACTGATGGGTAAGTTTTGTCACCAAACTCTATGAATGAGTATGATTCCACCTGGCTGGAATTTCAAGTATTTGTTTTGGCTAGCATGATGAGTCTATGTGTAGTCCACTCAACATGGTGAAACAATATTAAGATCTGTTTTGTAAACCACATGGATACTGCCAGTCAGACTTTGGCCAACAGCAGGATTCGTCTTATGTCTTGAACCCAATGTATCATGAATATCATAATTATTTGTTACCCGGACACAACACATTTTGTGGATTCATTGTGTTGACAAGTTTCTGGGGTTATCCCAGAGGAGAGGTTAGTTCCTGTGTTATAAAATCAAAATCCAGTGAAACATTTCTGTGTTGTCAGGATGAGAAATAATGTATAGTTTGCAATGAACAATTATAACATCAAGGCCCTTAGATGCAGAGGTCTGTATGCTTTAACAATGACAGTACCAGACAAAAAGACACTTTATTACACAACACGTGGAGGTAGAGCAAACTGTATTTCTTGAGTATTGTGCACGTGGGCTTCATATCAGAATATAATACTGCATCACTGAATTTTTACACTATCCAAGTTGGGACACCTTACCTTTGTGGCAAGTCCAGGCATTAAATATTCTTTGTGGTATGTGAAATAAGAATATGTCCTATCTTAACTTTTGTCTTTTATGTTTTATATTCAGAAAACCCATCTTATTCTTCGACTTCATTTATTTCCGGTGCCCGAGTGGCCGCAAGTTCCTCAAAACTTGCGACTATGTGCATCAGGTAGCGGAAGAAGTTATTGAGGCAAGAAGGAAAGTTGTGGTGAGTCTGACATCCAGGTCTTGGTTTTACTCTGTGATGTATCGGTAAACCAAGGAATTCCCAAGGGTTACAATGATATTCATTCTGAGATACCAGCTATGTTTTCTTCTGATTGTTCCTGAAATACCCAGAGGTAGCAATGTTCTAGACAAGGGAATTCCCCACAGGTTACAATGTTCTAAAATAAGGAATTCCCCTGGGGTTACAATATTATTCATTCTTGGATACAAGCTACATTTTTTTGTGACTGTTCCTGAAATACCCAAGAGGTTACAATGGTCCAAACTAGGGAATTCCCCAGAGGTTACAATGATATTCATTCTGAGATACCAGCTATGTTTTCTTCTGACTGTTCCTGAAATACCCCAGACGTAGCAATGTTCTAGACAAGGGAATTCCCCACAGGTTACAATGTTCTAAAATAGGAAATTCCCTGGGGGTTACAATGTTATTCATTCTTGATACAAGCTACATTTTTGGTGACTGTTCCTGAAATACCCAAGAGGTTACAATGGTCCAAACTAGGGAATTCCCTAAGGGGTTACAGTGTTCCAGGCAAGGGAATTCCTCACAGGTTACAATGTTTCAAATAGGGAATTCTCTAGAGTTAACAGTGTTCCAAACTAGGGAAGTCCCCAATAGTTACAATGTTATTCATTCTGAGATACAAGCTTCATTTTCTTGTGGCTGATCCTGAAATACCCCTATGGTCCAAGCTAGTAATTCCACAATGTTATTCATCCTGAGATACAAGCTACAAGAGGTTACAGTTTTCAAAAACTAGGGAATTCCCTAAGGGTTACAGTGTTCCAAACAAGGGAATTCCCCAGAGGTTGCGGTGTTTGAAACAAGGGAATTCTCCAGAGGTTGCAGTATTCCAAACAAAGGAATTCCCCAGAGGTTGCAGTGTTCCAAACAAGTGAATTCCCCAGAGGTTGCAGTGTTCCAAACAAGGGAATTCCCCAGAGGTTGCAGTGTTCCAAACAAGGGAATACCCCAGAGGTTGCAGTGTTCCAAACAAGGGAATTCCCCTGAGGTTGCAGTGTTATTCAATGTTATTCTGAGATACAAGCTACATTTTCCTTTGACTGTTCTGAAAGTTTTACCCCAGAAGTTACAATGATACAAACTAGATAATTCCCCAAGGGGTACAATGTTCCACACCAGGGTAATACCCCACAGGTTACAATGTTCCACACCAGGGTAATACCCAACAGGTTACAATGTTCCAAACCAGGGTAATACCTCACAGGGTACAATGTTCCAAACCAGGGTAATACCTCACAGGTTACAATGTTCCAAACCAGGGTAATACCTCACAGGGTACAATGTTCCAAACCAGGGTAATACCCAACAGGTTACAATGTTCCAAACCAGGGTAATACCTCGCAGGGTACAATGTTCCAAACCAGGGTAATACCCAACAGGTTACAATGTTCCAAACCAGGGTAATACCTCACAGGTTACAATGTTCCAAACCAGGGTAATACCTCACAGGGTACAATGTTCCAAAACCAGGGAAATCCCCGAGGTTACCATGTTCCAAATAGGCAATTCTCCTGGGGTTGCAATGTTCCAAACTAGGGAATTCCCCATGGTGTTACGATGTTCAAAACCAGTTAATTCCCCAAGTGTTACAGTGTGATTCGACCGGAGATACATGCTATACTTTCTTGTGACTGATCATGAGGTTCAGGCTCCACGTATTTGTGAATCATTCTGAGATTCAAGTTCCACTTTCTTGTGATTCGTCCTGAAGGACACTAGGCGGTAGGGCTGTAATGATGCATCGAACTATCGATGGATTGCAGTTGTTGAGTCCCCGATAGCAATTAATCAATGGTAGAAGCTAAAAACTATCGATGCATCGATAGTATGTGTGACTATCGATAGTTTTGTAATTGACTTCCGTTGATAATGAGCTGCGCAAGATACAGGAAGTACCAGATTCGTTCACTTTGATTTTGTTTTATCCACCCCTGTTACCTCTTTAATAAACTTATCTGGGTTTCAAGTTTCTTGTCAGTTATCAAAAGGGACTGAAACTAGTAAAACTTGTTTTATTTCATATAAACTATACATTTATTTGGGAAATGACTTCAAATGAGGCAATTCCAAGGTGAAAAAAACTCGCTATTCCAAAAGAATGTTGCAATAGACTATCGCTATCGCAATAGTTGTTTCCCCTTCAATAGTCCCACCAACTAGGAGGGGTCAAACATGCAGTCTTGAACGTGTCCACACACAATTTACCAGGGTAAAATTTGGAGCTGTCAGCACATGAGGAGAATCAGATACCACCCCTGGACTTTACTCACTGGTCTTTGAAAATGTGTATGATATTCAACTTAAATATACCCCACAGCCTCACCTATTTGCCACAGACCTCAAAAGCAGACTTCCTGTATACGTCAGCCCAGTACCTGATCCACTTACCCATAGATGGTTGCCCTATCCATGAAATGGAGGAAATACTTGTCTCTCCTTGTTCTGAGGAAAATAGAGGACACAGATTATGTGATAACCTCTGGTACGGTCCAGCTTGTGTAGATCAATGCTCATGCTGTTTATCACTGGATTGTCTGGTCCGGACTTGATTATTTAAAGACTGACACCATATAGCTGGAATATTGCTGAGTGTGGCGTTACTATCTCTACTTCTTTTGCACTATTTAGTAAAGCGGGATATGCAGGGCAAGTGCAGGTTACAGGTTAACCTGGTCTGTTGTATGTTTGTGCGAATTCTGTCCGAACAAGGATTGGATAAATCGTGTTTTTTTCAGAGTGAGAATGGTCCTACAACTCAGGAAGACGGAAAGAAGAAGAAGATACTGGACTTCTTGGATATTCTCCTGACAGCCAGAGATGAGGATGGGAATGGTTTGACTTCACTGGAGATCAGGAACGAAGTGGACACCTTCCTGTTTGAGGGTAAATTTGGAAACATTGATGATATTTGTATATCTAATTGTAACTAATTGTAAGGCCTGATACCGAGGTGAATTGCGGTGAGGTGAGATGAGGTGAACTGCAGTGAGGCGAGGTGAGACTGGGTATAATGTTTCATTCAAGATTGTTTCACATATACAGTGATATGCATGAGCAAGTGTGTGGCTGCCTCTGCTAAGTTGGTTTGGGGCTGTGGGGTAGCCTAGTGGTTAAAGTGTTCCTTGTCATCCTGAAGACCTGGGTTCGATTCCCCACGTGGGCGCAATGTGTGAAGTCCATTTATGGTGTCCCCGCCGTGATATTGCTGGAATATTGCTAAACTCACTCACATAACAATTAATATGGCAGCAACTGCTTCAAATAACAAATCAGCTGTGACAACAGGTAAATTGCATAAAAGCAAATATCGTAAAGTTTGTACTCCAAATCCTCAATATTTTTGTCGGTTTATGCTCCTTATTTTGTACGAAGAAACCCTACATGTTAGCTACACTTCTAAAAGACATTATGGAACACTTGATTCTTGCCCCAGTGTAAATTCTGTCATGCCCTGACAGAGTGACTGTTGTGATACGTAAGAATCCTTTAGAGACATATTTATCACACACGACCTTTGTTGACTGAGTACAGTAATGATTTCCTGTAGTCATTGGGTCGGGTCATGCAATAAATTTCGATTTGTTCGTGCGATAAAGCATGTGGCAAGTAGAACACCCCTAGATTTTGACCTTACAGACACAATATGACCCAGCCACATGGGCACAATGTGTGAAGTCCATTTATGGTGTCCCCTGCCGTGATATTGCTGGAATATTGCTAAAAGCGGCGTAAAACTAAACTCACTCACTCTTCTTATCTGGTTTCACAGTGGTAACAGGGAGCTGGGGTTGCCTAGTGGTTAAGGTAATGGGTCATCATGCAAAAGGGGAATTCCCCACATTGATTCAATTTGCCTCTCGTGTCCCTTGCTGTGATATTGCTGGAATATTGCTAAAGCGGGATAAAACCATGGATAACAATTTCTTTTATTTCGTGAGGGCAATGTTTCAGAGTCTTGTACCGATTGTCAAGCACGAATGTAACATGAGAAATAAGACAGGGGTGAGTCCATACGGAGTCCATGAATTTGTTCATAGATCTTATCACTCCAGGTAAATATGATAGAGTTGATACAGGTGGATGTGAGGCTGATGATGGAATCGGTTGAGAATATAGTACTGAGAGGTTGTTCATGGTTCTCAATTCAGTGGCGTAATGCTAGAAGGGCTTCTTCTTTCAGTATGTCGGTTCTTCAACTTTGTAACTGATGATGGGGGCAGGATTGGCTATGTCACAGATTTTGCTGTAGAAACCAGTAGAGTCAGTAGTAAAAGAGTCAGCAGATTTACCTAATAGTGAGAGTATAGTGGTGAGTGATGTGCAGTAATGTAGAACACAGCGTCAAGGGAACAAACTAGCAGACAGGTTTTCACACGATTCTTACGGATCTTGACAGGTGCTCAGGCGTTGGCTGGTTGAAGATGGGTCGTTGAGAGTTTGCGATGTAGGACTTTAGAGTCTTCATAGTTGTCATGCATGTCATTAGTTCCCAAATGCGTAGATCGATGCTCATACTGTTGATCAATGGATTGTCTGGTCCAGACTCGATTATTTACAGACTGCCGCCATATAGCTGGAATATAGCTGAGTGTGACGTAAAACTAAACGCACTCACTCACTCATAGTGGTCATGCAGGGTTTTCAGAGTAGCCATTTGATGACACTCTAAACATGAAGCACATGACTTTATGCATAACTATCTAGTTAAGCAAGTATTGTTATTCATTTCAGACACTGCCGTTGTAATAAGATCCTCATGACAGATAACATGATATTTCTGATGTGGAATATACTTTGTTAATAATCTTTAAAGAGGGAAATATGACATATACTTCCCTACCTGCAGGCCATGACACAACCACAAGTGCCATGTCCTGGATGTTATACCACATGGCTAAATACCCGGAGTACCAGACTCGAGTTCAGGAAGAAATAGATGGCATTTTGAAGGGGAGAGAATCTGACCATATCATGTGGTAAGTGAGTGACTTACTGAGTTGCTGTTGTTAGGCAGTAACATGGGATTTTGGGTTATTCAAAAATGTTTCTTAAACTCTCAAATAATTGATATTACTGGTATACCGTAATGCGCTTTTGAAACGATACATATTGCAATGCTTTTTGTGAGAACCGGTATATTGGGTAAAAAAACTACTTTATTAGTTGTGATTATCATAGTGGGTCAAGTTAAAATCTACCCTTTCATGCTCAACTGATGTTTCTTTTGATAATTAATTGCCCAAACAGTATACTTTTCATACTATCAATTGTATGAAATAGAAAATAGCACATTTTAAAACTTATCCTATCTCACGATTTGCACTTCTCTCTCTTGCTTCGACGCTGAGTAGAACAAATGAGAACTTTCCCCTGCAGGCCTGTCTTGTCCATACCGTTCCCCAGGCTGCTGTCTTTATAGGACAGGTCCCTAGTCCCTGGCTGCTGCAGCACGCTCCTGTCTACCCAATGCATGACTACCTCAGAGTGATCATTCTTCTTGTCGCATTCACTGTGTGGATCGTGATAGAGAGTTCTCAGTTTTCCTTACAAGTTAACATGAGAAATATATCATGGGTAGTTGACCCTAAGTAGCATAATTTTCCGCACACTGTAACAACATTTTCTTCCTCGGATCCCCACTCGTCATGTGAGGTTTGTATTGACCTGTGTTCCTGAAGCAAGCGTTGTCGGGAATGTGCTCCCTTATCAAAGACGTTTTTAGAGCATATAGACATGCTTGCTCCCATTGGCTGGCAGACAGAGCTAGTTACACTTCAACAGTTGATCACCCAACTAAACCCCTGCTTTCAATCGACCAGTATTAACTGCTCGTCGTTCGGAGATTCCCATGTTGGAAGGTGATGATTTTATTGATGTCGGAAGGTGATGATTTTATCCGATGTCTTCTCGTCGTTCCGCCTCATTGAACCGCTCTGTGTTGCCAGCTGACTCTCACACAGCTGACCTACATCGACAAATCTCTGAACCTATTCACCACACTGAATCGGTTCGCCACACTGAATGGATTCACCAGGTCGAACTGTTTCACCACGGCGTATTGGATCATGACATCGACTCAATTTGCCATATATAAGACTGTTTCTTATCGCTGAAATGGTTCACATCATCGAATCGATTCATCGCACCGAAACGGTTGGCCTCGCCGTAACGGCTTTTTTCACCGAAACGATTCACCTCGTTGAACCAATTCACCTCGGGTGGAACATTCACCTCACCTCACCGGTTCATCTGATCATTCTAGATCTCTCCATCAGCTGAGATCAATTAAACGTTTTGGATTACCAAACCGATCCAGATCACAGTCATGATCCAGGTCACAACATGGATCCAGATCACATCAACGTTTCGGCTCACCATTCTGAATCAGATTAATTATTATTATAGGATATTTATATAGCGCACATATCCACGCACTAGTGCATGCTCAAGGCGTTGGTATTTTTTCCCTCGATTGTTGGATGTCAATATCAACTGCACATCGTATTAGCAATCTCAACTCCCTGGGGAGTATACAACTCTTGCTGACACTAGGCGCACCAAGTTATTGCCACTAGGCGCACCGAGTTATTGTGGCTTTCTCATCCTAACGAGGTACCCATTCACAGCTGGGTGGACTGGGACACATAGTCACAGCACTTTGTGCAACTTCACTGCACGTTGCTGAACCCGCAACTAGGTGTTTGCACGTATTCATGTGGCCACCATCTGGACATATACCAACGGATTCGTGGGTTCTTTTAAATGCACAGGGTTGTGTACTGTACACTAGGGGTTGTGACAACACTGAAAGAGTCTGCACACAAAGTTGACTCCAAGGTTTTTACACCCGGTCACAGGTGGGCTTGATCCCGGCACCTCAACCTCACTGGATCAGTAGTCTGGTGCCTTAACCAGCTCGCCCACCGTGCCCCCAGACTACTAATCTTAACCGATTTACAAGCCCGACTCGTCCCGTTTCACCAGGCCAAACCGCTTCATATCACTGAACCAGTTCACCTGGCCGTTCACTGGAAGATCACTGAATCGTCAGCATTCATCGAACTGTCAGCATTCGTCAATAATCCCTTCCTCAGACCTTGCCTACCAATTGAGCTGATTCACCGAATTCGGCGATTCACCACTTGTGTTATTTCCAACACTGCACATCTTACCAGCCTATTGGTTCGTCAGAGCCTATGCAAATTGTGTCTGGGATACCTCCCAAGACACTTAACCCACATCAAACTTCATCTTTGTTTTCATGGTTTGGGCTATGCCAGTCGCCTTTAAGATGCAGGAATTGTTTTGGTTGATTCGACACACATGATCGCTTGGTTCGCTGACCACCTACAGCTACCTAGAGCAAGATACCAGATTTCTATTTATTACATTCAACAAGAAGGATCGGGACTTGTCAACACCGTCTTTTTACATCCTCAACGAGGATCGTGAACTTGCATCTAGATATGGCCAAATTTGTCAAACTTTGCTAGTTCCTAATTTTCAGGGCATCTGTGAGGCGCGAATTCCTTACCACGGAGTGGCAAGCTCTAAGCACGACAAACTGATTTGTTTATCCGGTTTACCTTACGGATTGTGAGTCGCTTAAAGTTTTTAGTCACAGAACTTATCCCACCTGGTACCCTTTTTCTGCTGGTTGAACAGAGGTAGTAGCTATGTGCTTCACTATGCCAAATCGATTCACATTTGATGTCAGCAACGCAGTCATCTAGACATTACGGTCGGCACTTGACGGTCTGACAATCCCAGTGCTCAAAAGTCCTCCGTGACCGGGAACTTATCTCATTCCAGATTTAATCTTACATCCGATCTTCACCTTTGATGAATGATTCGGTTCAAAGAATCTATCCTTCAGCGTAGATATCAGCTCTACAACCACCCGATAGGGCATTACTAGATAAGCTTGCTAGCCAGGAATACTTTACGACGCTTCACTGAGTCTTGTTACTACAGACTACTCGTAACAGCATTTCTGTGTATCGCTGAGTGCAATCATTGGAGATGGTTCGTCATCTTCAGCACCCTGTGTTTTACATCATCAGCAAGTTTCTGGACAGATGACAGATGGGTCAAGTTCTTGTGCATGGTACCAGCAGCGATGTCTTGACAAGTCGCCAGCATAGCTTAGCCCGGAATTTATGGGTTGTGACTCTCCCGGTTAACCGAAGACCGTGTTGTCTGGATTTTGGTCACTATTGCATCGTGGGTAAATGGCGGACTACTGTTTGTTTACCGAAATTTTAATGATTAGAGTGACTATGAAGTGCCCTGGCAGACTTGTCTTGGTCCCACGAGTCGGATATCAAGTCCAGCCTTTAACCCCCTTGATGCCGAGTTTTTTTTCAGGCGCACATTTTCATATGCTTTGAAAAGTGATCGTTGTGCGAGAATTGCGATCGCGTGGTCCTGGATGTACGTACGGCTATAAAATTACACAGAAATGTAGAATATTAAATTTTCTATCCGTTGGTATAAATATAAGTGCAACTACCTTGGCGGTTTGAGAAATAGACCTTGCTAAATGTTGTCAAAATTTTTGTTATGCGTTTAAAAGCAGTAAATTTCTCCGCTTTTTATCGCGCACTGTGCTATGAATTTTTTAATGTGGCATCTTTACGGAATGTGTGAGTGAAGAAAATACAGCCTGATATCTGAACGACATAAGTGTATATGAATTGGGTTTATGTGCTTGTGCATAACGCTATATGCTCAACATTAAGAATGACTCGTAATAAATGTCAAAAATGGATTTTCTTCTATGACGTCAAACGACGACAGAGAGGTCATACACGTATAATGATAAGGGGGCATAACTCCGTTTTGCGTAACACTAGGTCAATGTAACTCAGATCACTTGGAGAAAATTTGTTGTGGATACGGACGCTATATTTTCGTTATTTTATGTTCATGGTGAACCAAACTATTCCAATTCAAAGTTCCCCAATGTGAACGGATCCGCTTTGGAATTTTTACAATTTATAAGAAAAGATGTCAACGTATTACATGTAAAAGCACGTAATACCAATTTCAATTGCCCTATCCGATATAGTTAGTTCTTAGATTCCCATATTCTCCTGTTTGTGTAGATGTAATTTGACTTATTTTGCATCGTTATTACCAGAGTACTAGCCATATCTTCAAATGTAACGAAATTGCTGAAAATGATACAACATTTTAGTTGACGTCATTGCTTGTTTTATGCATTTTGCGACGTCGGAAAAAGACGACATTGGTATGCTGATTAGTATATATCTCACTTAATTTCCATTAATTGTGTAAAAGGTCTAGACTTCTATGTCAGAATTTAACACTCTTTAGACAAAACATAAAATGACTGATTTTTCCATTTAAATAGTGTCCTGAATATATCAACAATTAGACGGTTTGACAGCGTATCATTTTGTGAACAACATGCGCACCTGTTTGGCATCAATTTAACGTAAATAAAAATAATATTTCACAACACCCGAATGTTTGTTTGGGATAAGAATTTTGTTTGTTTATGATTATATGTCGCTATTTCTCTTCATACGTATGCAATGAAAGATGCAAAAAGATAGCTTTTTATATATGGAACTATATATTAGAATATGGATGTAAGATTTGTCCGAATTAACACATGAGATGGTATATATATTTTTCAACAATTTTCCTATAAATTTAGTTAGAGTTTGATATCCTGTCATCACAATATTATTTAATCGAATATGAATGGAATATATAATCGAAAACAATGATAGAGAATCATAAAGCGTTTCCAACAAACGCGCACCTTGCCGATCAATATGCATCATTCTTTTGTCTATAAAACGACACAAAATTATGCAATGAACAAGAAAATTCCTTTAAATATGTGTGCATATACATTTCATACCATATATAAATCATTGTCATTAATATCATCAGTTTTACATGTAAGGTTGAATTAAATCAACGTTCATTAACCTGTTCATATGAAATTGCAATATTAGTGTAAAAAAATGAAAATTGAATATTGTACATCATAGGAACTAAAGTAGTTGCAGCTATTGCTACGTTTTATCTTCTAACACTTGTGTAAAGGTTTAGAATTTGGTGTATTGCACTAAATATGTCAATTTCTTATGTAAATATGATTCAAACAATCAAAAACTTTCAAAGAATAAAACACCGTAAACCCTATATGCACGTATGATATGATATTGAACAAGGCGAAATGTAGATACTGAAGTCAGTTTCATGAAAAAGTATCTGAACTAATACGCAAAATATACACCATAATACTGACAGTGTAATCGGAAGGATATGGCGATTGTGTTTACTCTTGTTCAACCGACCTTCACCTCAAAGAAATTGCCTAATATGTAGAACAATGTTGACGTATGACATCACTGCCGCTGACCGATTTCTTACAAAATGGTGGCTTTGCTGACAAGGGTACACAGGATTTGCGAGGACCCTTGCATTGATTCAGGGATCGTTTGTACATAAATATGAGATGTAAGTAATCAGAATGATTCTGACTATCTGTGTATTGATATATGTTTTTATCGCTTTCACTATAAGTAAGAGAAAAGGCCAGAAATGCAGATAATTACCGCTTGTCGCTTTCTGCGTGATTTGGCGTCAGTCATGGCGGCCACGCTGCACGGAAACTTTGACAATTTCTTATGAATTATCAAATCATTGCATTGTATCTATTTATAATTTCCTATTTCTTTGCAATACGATACTCTTTCCATGCATATTCCAAAGGTATTGAGCGATTGCAAGCAATGAATAGACGGATGAATGTTGAAAATTTCAGAAAATGCTACGCAGTGTAAAATCGAATTTGTCTTTGTTTACATTTCAGACTAACGCAGTCTTTCAAGCACAGCGTTCGTTTTCACACCCAATATGTTTCATCTCATTTTATCTAGACAGTTATTATTGGTGACACAGATCAGTTGCAATTTGATTCTAAAATGTATGGGGAATTCAGTGATGCATTTTTCGAAGCTGAATATGAAATATACGTGATGTAATAGGCATCTCAATACCGGCCTTCGCAAAACGTGATTTTGTAAACACTATCCAATATGGCGGAAAGCGCTCTACGGTGTTCGTGTAAGTGCATTTTCGAAAACATCCCAACTGATTCTAGATTCATCGGCAACGTTTTAGAATTATAATTAGCGATTTCATTTAAAACTGATATCAGTGATCATAAATATTTTATTTTTGAAATTCAATACTCCCAGTAATTATCCGATTTTCACATTTCAAAACATACAGCAAATAACGCTGTGAATGGCGATTTCGTACTGTGTCAAAAATGGCGGCATTTTCGATGAAGCCAATTTTGAAAGGTCATTTTCAGCACTTAAGCTTTGTCTAAAATACTAGTGGGTGTTATCAAGAAACAGGAAATTTCCCGAAGAATTCGAAACTGTGAAGTGTATTTGTGTGCGTGGGATATTTTGATTTTTATTGGACTTGAAATTGAGGGTTGAAGGGGAAGGACATATATGTCCCTGTGGTATCCAGTGATTGTGTCGGGATTTCGTCAGCCAGTCGAGAAAGACTGCTTATCGAGGGTGAAAGACAGAAACACCCATGAACGGTTTGACTGTAGCTGGGGTTACTTGGTTTTCTGCACTAGCTGAAGCACCCTGTAGTTATGTCCGGACTGTCACCAGGCAGCGATCTACTACCTTTATCACTCCACCTGGCGAACCATCATTTTGTTTGGCCAACCAAAACGTTCCCGAGGTCGCAGATCGTATGAATTTCTTCAATTTGTTTACAAAGTGAACGTTCCTGTAGATTGACTGACAATCTCCATGCACCGAACATACTACATTCAGCACTCCATTAGTACTGGCATGGTAGCTGGACCAATTGAACATTCCTATCTCAGGAGATATCTCTTTGTCAGAGGCAAGAGTTGTTAGACCTCTCAATTCCTTCGACCTGTGAGACGCCTACCTTCACATCCCGATACATCCAGACTATCGGAAGTATCTTCGATTTACTTTCAAGGGTCTTCATTACCAATGGAGGGCTGTTTGGAAGATGTACCGGCGCCGTGGCTTTTTACCCAATCCGATAACAAGCAACCTGCATTGTCGAGGCGTGACATTCGAGAACTATATCGATGACTGTGTTCAAGCCCAGCAGGATCCAGTTGTCCTTCATCCCCACAGGCAGTTCATCATCAAGTTGCTCGCGCAATTAGGATGGGTGCTGAATTCGGAGAAATCGGAGGTAACACCGACCCGGTGATTACCTTTTTATTGGGACAATATTCAACACGACAGGTCATGATATTTGTGCCCCAGGAGAGGTGGGACAAGATTCAGTGCAACATATCACTAGTGCTGGTCCAACCCACAACTTTTCGCCAGTGGCAGAAGTTACTAGCGCACAAGCGCTGACTTACAGGGGCCTGCTGCAGCTTTGCCCTCTTCAGATGTTTCTGTGCCCATACATCCAGGACGACAACCCCAGGGAGTTGATTCGTCTTCCAGCACAACTACATTCAGTCTTTTGTTGGTGCCTCAACGAGTGGAATGTTTGTGGTGGAGTCTCTATGGTGCCATTCATACAGACTCAACACATGTTCGTCGACGCATCTCTCAAGGGCTGGGGCGCTCAATTTCTCCATCAAGTGGCCTTGCAGTGGTCATGAGAAAGGGCCCTTCATATCAACGAAGTGGAATTCAGCACTGTCATTCTCCCCTTTCAGCATTGGGCAGTTGAACTACGGTCCTCTCATATACTGATTCAGGCAGACATTTCGATGGTAGTTTGGTACATAAACCATCAGGGGTCGTCAGGATCAGCAGCTTTGCTTCAGCTGATGTTTCGAAAATATCATATGATCGAATTACTCAACACAGTGGCCAGAGCCCGACGCATTCCCGGGATGAGGAATGTCATTGCCGATGCCCTGTCACGTCCCAAACACCCGTCACTCATGGAGTGGAAACTACTGCCTCTGATATTCCAATCGATGATCTACCTGTTATCATGACCAGATGTAGACCTGTTTGCTTGAATCCATTCCCTTTTTTGTGTCAGTAATCTTTTCAAAGTCTCATTTCACACAAACTTTTTTCATAAATACTCAGTAAGACTGATCAGATTGTTGATATTGCTGACCCAGTATTGAAGCGGGTTAGTAACTCTCACTCTGATTTGTCCATTAGACCGAGCAGCATTGCAAATCAAAAAGGCTGATGAAAATTAATGGAAGGTTATTTGAGAACGCAAGAACCATGGAAATGGATTCAGGGGAAGTGTTGGTTTAGCGAAATGCGAGCCATGGAGATAATGACAAACGGGGGATGGTTGAGCGACTTCCTACTGAGAGTGAAAGGACATAATATCCTACTGACATCCATCTATACATGACATTTACAACCAATTTCCTCCAACAGAAATTGTTATCTTTTGTATCCCCAAACACAAATGCTTGGTATGGCCATTTGGTAAAAATCCCAAATTCCAATTAGCCTACTTAATTACACCTGGTGATTGTAAGATCATAAATCCAATCTACATTCAATCTTAATTATAGTCTATACTTATGTCGCAGGTTTAAAACACGACCACTGGGCTGGTGTCTAATGTCTTTATTCTGCCATTTGCCATTTGGGGTACAAACGCTGAGAATGCCATAAACCTGTAATTAAGGATACTACACGTGAGGGCTGCCACTGCCAGCATGGTGTGTCATACATTATAAATTATTATGATAAAGTAAAAGTATTATTGTGACATTTACCGGTACATAATTAAATATAGACATAATTACGAAAGTTAATGAGTGAGTGAGTGAGTTTAGTTTTACGCCGCACTCAGCAATATTCCAGCTATATGGCGGCGGTCTGTAAATAATCAAGTCTGGACCAGACAATCCAGTGATCAACAGCATGAGCATCGATCTGGGCAATTGGGAACCGATGACTTAAAGTTAATGGTTACTACACCATTATTAAAGACAGTTACAAGAATACAGGATAGACCTGACTTGTGATTTAGAAATTGTTTTAATATGAACAATTCATTCAAACAAACTTGCCTACCTGTAATTAAGGATACTACATGTGAGGGCTGCCACTGCCAGCATGGTGTGAACCATGCACATGGCACATGCAGCTTTTATAACACCTGATAGCACAGCCTGCAAGAGCAGCATGTGCCAGAGAACCAGGATGTACCTGCTGGCAGCCAGCTCAGTGTGACAAGCTGTTAGCATGGTCAGGGACAAATTTGTGAAATGTGTCGGGGACGCTGTGCCATACATTGTATGAACTATTCAACCTGTGACACTTATTTCCAGTGCCTGTTGTACTTAGTGCTTTATATAAGCAACCAAAACGCCCCTGAAAAACATATTCTGATTTTTGTATCCTCGAAAGTATTTGCTTTCTAAAAGTGATATAACTGAAATACTGATTAAAGCTGCTCTAATCCCTAATCACTCACCGCAAAACAGTAGGATCTCCAGGGACATGGTTCACTTCCATGGTGAAACTGCTGCTCCACTCATCAGATTTGTATCATTTTTAAGAGGCTGGGGTGTGGGAGAGGGGTTGGGGTGTGGTGGTGTATAGCTGAGTGGTTGAAGCGTCTCATCATGCCGAAGACACGGGTTCGATTCCCAATGTGAAGCTCACTTCTGGTGTTTCGCCATGATATTGTTGGATATTTACAGTGATGAAAACCATACTCAACCTCCAGAGTACCAGAATCTGTAACTTTTGCAGGTGGTATTTGAAGTTGGGAAAGTTCTATGGATATACAACTTCTTTATTATTAATATGAGAGACATTTAGGTAAAGCTACTAACACCGCTATCGCTAACGTGATAAAAGTGCTTGGTGCTTGACAATGGTGTCAGCCATATTAATAATAAAGAAGTTGTAAATCCATAGAACTCTCCACCAACTTCTAAATGCCACCCAAAGAAGTTACAGATTCTAGTACTCTTTTGAGGTTGAGGAGTATGGTTTTACTACTTTAGCAATATTCCAGCAATATCATGGCGGGGAACACCAGAAGTGTCTAGAATCTGTACTTTACTAAGAAAGTTTAATCCTATTTGACCACTTTCAAAAAGACATTGTGTATTAACAATGAAAGTGAAATTGTGAACAAGGTCCCAACAGTGTAGTCTCCTAAAACTGCTCAATTCACAATTCTGATCACAGTTTAAAGATGGCTGCCATGGATACAATATTGAACATGTCATTCAAAACAACTGTAATATGTTTTACAATTTGAGGAAACGTTTGTAAGAGTTTGTTCCATTTGGCATGTGTTGATGTGTGATTGATACAACTGCAGTCTGTCTGCTACAACTTCTGGTTGAGTAGTAGAGGGAATGATTGTATCGACCAAGTCCAACAAAGCCTTCTGCAAAGCCTTATTCCCCAAATAAGGCTTTGGTCGGACTCCCTTAGCTCTTGCTACCATTACCCCTACTATAAAAAGTTTGGGACGCTTAGCGGATACTTAACGCGACCTCTTAGCCGCACCGCTTTAACCGACTGAGCCACCGACATTGCTGAAAGTATGTTGGTATCCTGGGATTGTATTATCTGGGCTGAGTCTAACGTGTCAGCTTATGCCATGTTTACCTCTACTTAAACAGTTTAATGTGAATCGCCTATGATCTCTTTGGTGTTCAGAATAAAGGCTTGCTGGGCTTTTTTCACCCCTTGTTCTATGTACTTTTTTTCTCATCCTCGCATATAGCAGACTTACGAGATTTGGATCGAATCTCTTGTTTCATTCCTATGATATTTGGCGCAGTTCAGAGAGGACTAAACGAAACTCCTCCTCTGAGATCTTACTGTCAGTGAGTGCGGTGGAAATAAGATCGCTTATGGTGTTAAGCTTTGCTTCAGCTAGAACCCCATCTCATTATGCTTCAATGCTTTCACGATGCAGTCTGCGGGATACAAGCTTAAGCACCACCCCCAACACCCCTGTCACCCCAGCTGTTGTCATGGAGTGGAAACTACTGCCTCTGATATTCCAATCGATGATCTACCTGTTATCATGACCAGATGTAGACCTGTTTGCTTGAATCCATTCCTTTTTGTGTCAGTAATCTTTTCAAAGTCTCATTTCACACAAACTTTTTCATAAATACTCAGTAAGACTGATCAGATTGTTGATATTGCTGACCCAGTATTGAAGCGGGTTAGTAACTCTCACTCTGATTTGTCCATTAGACCGAGCAGCATTGCAAATCAAAAGGCTGATGAAAATTAATGGAAGGTTATTTGTGAGCATAAGAACCATGGAAATGGATTCAGGGAAGTGTTGGTTTAGCTGAAATCGCGAGCCATGGAGATAATGACAAGCGAGGGGATGGTTGGCGACTTCCTACTGAGAGTGAAAGGACATAATATCCTACTGACATCCATCTATACATGACATTTACAACCAATTTCCTCCAACAGAAATTGTTATCTTTTGTATCCCCAAACACAAATGCTTGGTATGGCCATTTGGTAAAAATCCCAAATTCCAATTAGCCTACTTAATTACACCTGGTGATTGTAAGATCATAAATCCAATCTACATTCAATCTTAATTATAGTCTATACTTATGTCGCGGGTTTAAAAACCGACCACTGGGCTGGTGTCTAATGTCTTTATTCTGCCATTTGCCATTTGGGGTACAAAGCGCTGAGAATGCCATAAACCTGTAATTAAGGATACTACACGTGAGGGCTGCCACTGCCAGCATGGTGTGTCATACATTATAAATTATTATGATAAAGTAAAAGTATTATTGTGACATTTACCGGTACATAATTAAATATAGACATAATTACGAAAGTTAATGAGTGAGTGAGTGAGTTTAGTTTTACGCCGCACTCAGCAATATTCCAGCTATATGGCGGCGGTCTGTAAATAATCAAGTCTGGACCAGACAATCCAGTGATCAACAGCATGAGCATCGATCTGGGCAATTGGGAACCGATGACTTAAAGTTAATGGTTACTACACCATTATTAAAGACAGTTACAAGAATACAGGATAGACCTGACTTGTGATTTAGAAATTGTTTTAATATGAACAATTCATTCAAACAAACTTGCCTACCTGTAATTAAGGATACTACATGTGAGGGCTGCCACTGCCAGCATGGTGTGAACCATGCACATGGCACATGCAGCTTTTATAACACCTGATAGCACAGCCTGCAAGAGCAGCATGTGCCAGAGAACCAGGATGTACCTGCTGGCAGCCAGCTCAGTGTGACAAGCTGTTAGCATGGTCAGGGACAAATTTGTGAAATGTGTCGGGGACGCTGTGCCATACATTGTATGAACTATTCAACCTGTGACACTTATTTCCAGTGCCTGTTGTACTTAGTGCTTTATATAAGCAACCAAAACGCCCCCTGAAAACATATTCTGATTTTTGTATCTCGAGTATTTGCTTTCTAAAAGTGATATAACTGAAATACTGATTAAAGCTGCTCTAATCCCTAATCACTCACTCGCAAACAGTAGGATCTCCAGGGACATGGTTCACTTCCATGGTGAAACTGCTGCTCCACTCATCAGATTTGTATCATTTTAAAGAGGCGGGTGTGGGAGAGGGGGTTGGGGTGTGGTGGTGTATAGCTGAGTGGTTGAAGCGTTCGCTCATCATGCCGAAGACACGGGTTCGATTCCCAAATGTGTGAAGCCCACTTCTGGTGTTCCCCGCCATGATATTGCTGGAATATTGCTAAAAGTGGCGTAAAACCATACTCACTCAACCTCCAAGAGTACCAGAATCTGTAACTTCTTTGGGTGGCATTTAGAAGTTGGTGGAAAGTTCTATGGATATACAACTTCTTTATTATTAATATGAGAGACATTTAGGTAAAGCTACTAACACCGTTATCAAGCACGTGATAAAGTGCTTGGTGCTTGACAATGGTGTCGCTCATATTAATAATAAAGAAGTTGTAAATCCATAGAACTCTCCACCAACTTCTAAATGCCACCCAAAGAAGTTACAGATTCTAGTACTCTTGGAGGTTGAGTGAGTATGGTTTTACGCCACTTTTAGCAATATTCCAGCAATATCATGGCGGGGAACACCAGAAGTGTCTAGAATCTGTACTTTACTAAGAAAGTTTAATCCTATTTGACCACTTTCAAAAAGACATTGTGTATTAACAATGAAAGTGAAATTGTGAACAAGGTCCCAACAGTGTAGTCTCCTAAAACTGCTCAATTCACAATTCTGATCACAGTTTAAAGATGGCTGCCATGGATACAATATTGAACATGTCATTCAAAACAACTGTAATATGTTTTACAATTTGAGGAAACGTTTGTAAGAGTTTGTTCCATTTGGCATGTGTTGATGTGTGATTGATACAACTGCAGTCTGTCTGCTACAACTTCTGGTTGAGTAGTAGAGGGAATGATTGTACGGGACCAAGTCCAACAAAAGCCTCTGCAAAGCCTTATTCCCCAAATAAGGCTTTGGTCGGACCCTTAGCTCTTGCTACCATTACCCCTACTATAAAAAAGTTTGGGACGCTAGCGGGATACGAACGCACCTCTTAGCCGCACCGCTTAACCGACTGAGCCACCGGGGACATTGCTGAAAGTATGTTGGTATCCTGGGATTGTATTATCTGGGCTGAGTCTAACGTGCCGCTATGCCATGTTTACCTCTACGAAACAGTTTAATGTGAATCGCCTATGATCTCTTTGGTGTTCGTAATAAAGGCTTGCTGGGCTTTTTCACCCCTTGTTCTATGTACTTTTTCTCATCCTCGCTTATAGCAGACTTACGAGATTTGGATCGAATCTCTTGTTTCATTCTATGATATTTTTTGCGAGTTCAGAGAGGACTAAGCGAAACTCCTCCTCTGAGATCTTACTGTCAGTGAGTGCGGTGGAAATAAGATGCGCTTATGGTGTTAAGCTTTGCTTCAGCTAGAACCCGATCTCATTATGCTTCAATGCTTTACGATGCAGTCTGCGGGATACAAGCTTAAGCACCACCCCAACACCCCTGTCACCCCAGCTGTTATTTCGAGCCCCATCACTATAGGTGCGACCCACGATGGTAGCTAACAACCCAACACCTGCCACCCCTAGGCCCATGCTGGCTACCATAAGGGTAGTATCAGTCCGTCCACGGCATTGAAAGCTCTATGGTACTTCTTATATAGTGCTTTCCGGCTTGTCAGCATGGTCTTGTTCTAGTTGGCGTTTTTACATCGCATAACTGCCTCAAAGCGGAACCGATCTCACGGTTTCCAGGGTCTTCGCTACTTCCTCTACGACTGGGTACAGCCCCATCCTGTGTGCCTATAATATATATTACAAAGATATTTTAATTGGGTTTCAGTTAATAGCCTATCTAGTGTTCTGGTACTAGTTCAGGGATATAGCTCAATCCCATAATATATTTTAATTGGGTTGTATTTAACCTTCGATTAATGTACTTAAAGCCGATAATACTTAGATTAGCGTGTGTGTAAAAAGCGGGGTCTTAGCTCTGGCCATTAAAGAGGCGAACCCCATCAAGGGTTGGTACAGGGTCGTTTCCGATACCTTAATAATACAACAACGTTGGTTATTACACCTGGCTTCCCAACCTATCATCATATCATCTATAATGTTAATATAACTCGCAGTCAAACTTATATCTCCGAGATAGGCGTCTATGATGAATGTGAAGTTTTTCGACATTTCTAAAGACCTCTTGGTGATCGAGTAATTTTATCTCTGTCTTTACCCTCCCACTGGAAGCTAACATGTTGCCCGAGTGGTCTGGTATTGGTACGACTTGTACACTAGATTCGGAACGAATGATCCTATAATCATGCCGTTGTTCCTAATCTCGGAGATAGTATTATTTTGTTTCAGGGAGATATAAGGTGCGGTGAGAGTTAAGTTTAGTAACCATTCAAGCTCTTTAAAATCTGATAACGACACCCTCCTATACACGTTGTCTTTCAAGTGCAGGATGTATAAGGTGTCTTCCTCACCAGGCTGGTCGAATCCCTCCGTGTCCCCTAGGTGCGTTAAAGCGTGGTGTTGGGACGATGACTGGTCATTGCTATAATACTATTACGATATAATTTCCAACTGGTTTTCTGATAATAGTTCAGGGGTGCACTTCACCCCATGAAGTGTATGTTGTCGGGTAGGAAGATCTTGGTTAGTGATATCGTGTCTTCCACGATCACGGTGACACCCTGCAGACTGGTTTGGAGTCGACACCCACCCATGCGTGAAAGCGTTGCCAAGCGTGATACTGTTGTTGTTTCCCCACGGAGTTTGACCCCCTTCACGATTTCGACATCATCCCGCGATGGTTCCCCTAGGTAGACTTGGATGATCAGTGTTGAGTTCGCCGGTAGACTCTCTAGGATCTTGACCACGCCGAATTCAGACACCAACTGCAATACCACGTTTTGCATCCGGGTTTACCCGATAGCATGTGGGCTGCCATACTGGCGAGTGGGCTGATGACTACGCTTCGTCTCTGAGTCGGGCGTAAGCCACGAGCAGGGTTCCGTTGTTCCGCGACTTTGTTTAGGTGGTTGTCTTTGTTATCCGTGAACATTATGGGGAGCCGAGCTTAATATTGAGAAACCAGTCGGCTTTATCGGGTAACAACACCCACTTGTCATCATCGGTGAAGGCGAGTGTATATGGCTTATTTTTGGTGATAGCCGTCACGTTGCTCTCAACATCGGTTAAGTCGAACAGTTTGCCTCGAGCGATGGGTATATTATCCAGTTATCATCACCGGTGTTGACAAGGGTGTACTTAGTGTTGACTGCCGCTCTTGTGGTATCTACTATATCACTTAGGTTGCTAGTACCACCGGAGGGGACTTCAACGCGTTTGTAAATGCTGTTTTCAGTTGCAAAGTACAATTTACCATCTACTCGAGTCGTCGAATCAGCGTGTGTCCCGAGGTCAGAGATCCCCACATTGATGCATTTTTCAACTTCATTCCAGGACCTTGTCGCTGGTCATTTTATGTGCAGCGTTATGCTAAGGTATCCTATATTCCGCGAGATTATGATTTATATCTAACACCGATATTATCAGCTCAGGGATGTTGCCCTGGGTTAACCTCTTATACTGCCGAGGTGAAAGCGATTTCGGTTCTACCGTCGTTTGTATTTCTCCGTTTTCACCGGTACAGCTCTCAGTATAGTGGAAGGGTGACCCCTTGAATGTTGTCAGTTGTGCTAACCTGGCTGAGATGAATGCACAGCTCGATCACGGTACTAGGTCGGGTAACTTAGTGCCTGTGGTGGTAGTCGTTGGTTTTATCTCATCAGGCTGCATACCGAAAGTGTCCTCACCAATGGTCGGCCAAGTCTCAAGGAGTTTCTCCGTTGTTGATTAACACCACTGTGCCGTTTGAGTCGTTCATCTTGAGTTCGGCTCCTAGGGGTTTGAAGACCTCGTCGCTAGAGAACACTGCGCTGTAGTAGCCGGCAGTTATCTGGTTCGCGAGCACCACCTACGAACAGTTTATTGTTGCTAAGCGTTGATGTTAGTCCATCGCGGTAGGTAGGTTATATCGCACAGTGCTGCCGAGTTGACCCGGCGTGTTATCGATCGGCGTCGTCAGCTGAGCGGCCTCACCGCTTTCGTTATTCCTGGAAGTGTTATGTACATGTTAGAGTATATATGCTCATTATATAATAGTTTTAAAATGTACTCCCCTGGAGTGTTTTACCCTAAACTGGACGTAGATTTCCCCCACATGAAGATCGTTGTCGCTGCCGGGTTGTATTTCGACGCCCAGTTCATAGATGTGTTTGATAAGTATAAGTTTTCGGTGACTAACGCTAAGGTAGTTCACGCTTGGTTCAACAAACCGATGCAGTTCTGGCAGAATCAACTCAACTTCGCCGTGTGGTGCGCTACAACGGGGTGTGGTGTGACATTGACCGACACTCGGCGTGGACCGCTGAGTGGTGTCTTGGTGGAGGACTCGATCAACGGTTTCCCGCACACGGCTGACCTGGGATCGAAGCTGGTCTCGGAAGGAGGATGCCGTTTCTAGCCGGGTCTTCTTTTCATCTTCCAAATTACGTATTCGTTCCTCGATGGTGGCTTTCAGAGACTCGTCCTCCGTTTCACCGAGTTTGGCCTTTTCATGGGCGATGTGGTCGTCTATCGCGTCCAGTTTGGCCGTGTTGTTCACGAGATGTCCGCGAATGGTTTGCATGGCCTTGTCCAGCCCCCGTAGTTCCCGAGCGGTAAATTCTAACCCGGGTAAGGGTTTGTTATGGTAGGTGGCCAACAGCTTTTCAATGTTATCAGTCATATCTTGATCCGATGTGGCGCCCTGATGTCTTGCAGATCTTGAAGGGAAGGGCTTTAGGTCGTATGCGCCCCGTAATCTATGAAGCCTAGTTCATCGCTGAATAAAGTCACCCCATGGCGACTGGTGAGTGTTGATAAGGCAAGCGGTTCTCGTCGTCGCTTATTCATGAGATCGATCTCCAGGCGACCCCTCAGTTATGGCGTGCCATTGCCATCAACAAAAACTTGGAATAGTCTCGCCCCAACGGCTCTAACGTAATTTCTATCCCCTTTTAAACCATCATAAAACCCGTTGACGGCCTGCTGCACTAGTTCGTTGCCTTTGCGAGAATGAGGTTTCATCATCCTCGAATGCCTGGGTATTATCCCACATATTATCCATAGGTATGTCTTCATGACCGCCTTCAGCCATTATTTAGTATTAAAACTTATATATTTCATTTATATAACAATGTACGGTAGAAAACTAGATCCTTTCAGAAGATCAAGAGAGCCTCTAGGCGCCAGAGTCCGTCGCCAGTCGGTGACCATCACCAACAATCCCAGCAAGATAGACCAGAACCAAACTCTGCTGGTTAGATTTCCAAACCTTGGCGAGAATGACCTCATTGTACCAGGCACGGTTCGACTGGCGTTCAACATCACGTTGACCTCCGACAACGACAAGCGTGAGCTAGTGCGGAACGTAGGGTCGAAGCCATTATCAAGAAAACCACCATCAAGATCAGCGGTAACGAGGTGCTGAGCATCGACGACAGCGGCGTGTTTCACTGCTACGGGGATCTCTGGAAAAGCGAGGGAGACGCGTGTCAATGGCGTGTACCAGGGTATCAGCAACCGTCGACCGGTTGCGATTGGGTATGCCTTCACGGCAGACCAGTTATCAAGATCACGGACGGTGAAAAGGCCATCGCTCAAGCGTCACGGGAACCGGTTCTGCGTGTCATTTCGACTTCGAAGTTGCTCACGGGACACGCCGCTTTACCAGGCAGCTGGGTGATAGGCTTGAATACGAGCTAACGTTTAACGACTACAGCAAAGTAGTGCGCGTGCGCCCGAGCGGTGATGAGGCCAGTTACGCCATAGACAACATCTCTCTGGAGTTCGACATGGTCACTAGCCCGGAGCTGGCCAGGCAGGTTCGAAGCCAGTACTCTGGGAAGATGGCCATCCTGTACGACCGCATACTGAGGCATAGATCAGTCGTGCGAGATAAGAGCGACACTGTGTGGAATATCAACCTGAACGTGCCGGCGCGATCGATGAAAGGCATCCTGGTCGTCCCCGTGGAGGATTACGAGCCGTTCCGGAGGGACAGCGAGAAGTTTTTCAACCCCGAGATTGAAAAGGTGGAAGTGACCATAGAGGGCGTGCCCAACCAGCTGTTCAGTCATGGTATGAGGCCATACCAGCAGTGGGATGAGATAAAAAAGCTACCGGTCATCAAACAACACCCATACATAACCAAGGACCTGGACCTATCCTCCGTGCAAATCGGTGAATACCTGGCCACCAAGTAATGCGGCTGTGGTTGGACATGCGATCCACGGATGACGATAAACTGCGATGGCGGTAGCGGACGCCGCATAGACAATGGCAGCGAAGGATTACTATCCAGATTACCAAGAAGGCTCAACCCGCTGGCAAGTTGAAATTATATCTGTACGTGATTATGGACGCGCAACTTAATATAGACAATGGGAGATTCGTGCAAGCCATCTACTGATTTACCCCGCGACCCACACTGCGCCATAGTGTGCGGGCAGACTGGCTGTGGGAAGACCGTTTTCGTGTTGGATATGTTGGAGGGGTACTACAGGGATGTGTTCGACCACATCGTTATCATGTGCCCTACTCTGAGCATGAATAAAACGTACACGGAAAGACCTTGGGTGATGACGGACCCGGACGTACACAGAGTCGACCCGGGACCACGTCTGCAGGACTGGTTGAAAGCTTACCATATGAAATTTAAAGGGGACTCGACATTGTTCATACTGGATGACTGCAGCGCTAATCGTGAGATAACAAAAAAGAGAGACATGCTATCGTACCTGGCCTTCTCTGGCCGACACGCAAATCACAGCGTCTGGGTACTGACGCGATGGGTGGCCTTATTTCACTGCAAGGACAGGGATTCGTTGGAAGAGTGTTTGAGAGAGAACGATGTGATGAGTAAATTAGAACGGGAACGGGTGAAGAAACAGCTCGCTGAAACTAAACACGCTAAGCTCGTGCTCAAGACCGACCAACCAGTAGCCTATAGGGTGTTTTAGCTTAGCAATGCTTAGTAAATGCTTAGCAAATGCTTAGTAAATGCTTAGCAATGCTTAGCAATGCTTAGTATAAATACTTAGCATTTAGTTATAGCTATGGTATTTGAAGTGTTTGTCGTGTGTAACTTAACCTTCATTTCCCTATGTTTTGCCTGCATCGGGTATTATATTATTAAAACTAAAACTTACTTGTTACATTATAAGATGGAGTGTGATGAACTGCTCGAACAATTGTTGGTACCCCAATCACCACAGGTGGACGATGATAAGCGTAGAGAAACTGGTGGCGTTATTGTTGGTGGCAAAGCCAAACATTACTTTGGGGAGTACACTCCAGATAAAATTCACAAAATGTCAGCCGAAGAAATCGATAAACTGTAACGCTAGATATGAGGCTAGACTAGGTTCAGAAATGACAAAAACAATAGGATCGGCTATGACCCAGATATACACTGGTATAAGGCCATACTTTCTTCCCATCCCCCGGAGCCGACTTTACCTGTGGGAAGACCTTGAGAAAGACCCTTTATCGAACATGCCTTGAGCTCTATTAGCTGCGAGCTGTACCACAAATACGGTATGTTGTTAGCCCCGGTGACGGCGGCGATTATTACGGCAAAGCATTGTCAATTTGAGAGGAAAAATAATAATAATAGTATAGATGGATGCTGCACAGGAGACCCCCAAGGAAGAGACCCCACCTTCAGAGGAGACCCCACCCCAACAACTGGAGGAAACCTCCAGGGAGGTGACCCCTCCCACAGTCACCAGGCAGAAGAATCCTAAGAGAGTAGCTGCCGGTAAAAAACGGTGGTGTAACCAACATAAAATTATCAGGGTGACTCACCCGGAGCGACTCTTGTTAGTTGTATGCGTAACTGCTGCCGTGGCTATCTCGTGGTTATATACACGACACAGGGATCCCAGGGAGAGAAACCCTCCCCCACAATTAGAGGTCAACCCGCATATCATGTTATAATTTAATATATTTATATCATATACATAATGTCTGAGGGGAAAACGTTCGTCAACGACGATACCACGCCACAGTGGTCGCCAGTCTAGCCGAGGGATATTTCGGTTGACTAAAATGGTGCTTAAACAACCGACTATCAAGCTAGATTTCAACCTGCAGGATATGGGTATTCTCATAATGAACCTTGGTATGGCGATGGCTACAAAAGACATCCTAGTAAAACAAAGGGATACTACCTGAAAATATTATGAAGTAAATATAGGATGGCTACGATTGCCATGATGGTTGGTGGGGCGTTAGTGAATGCCCTGGCATTTTCGAGGAGTAATTTCCTCTTCTCGAAACTACGAGAGTCACACGCGGCTGAAATACAGGAAGAGAGGAAGCGCACGATCTCGCTATTGAGAAATTACAAACAGCACAGACTGAGTATGCGCTAAAAACGCCTCAGAGGATCGATTACATTAACGAACAACTCAGGGCGTGAAAAGCATGCCGTTCAAACATTCCACGATGTCGACGATGCAGCGAAAGAATACTACTTATTAACTGGTAAACAATTGGAACCACTGAATAAACCCACACTCGCTCAGTACTACACACCATCCAAGGGGCAAATGGACCGTGAACTGGTATTCATAGCGCTGGGTATTGCAGCGACTGCGTTGGTTCTTGAAACAATTAGACTAAATACTCATATAAGTATGCTAAACATGAGACCTGCTCCATACCGATGTGAATACATACTTATGGGGAAGAAAGAAGCCTGTGATAGGAGATGCAGGACTCAGGGGTACTGTTGTTTCCACATGGGAAGCCCGAACTACACGCGTGTTCTGTGTGTGGCATAGGGTCAAAGGGCACTACTGTTTATGTAAAGCTCACGGAGCTTAACGTAGTCAGACATCACCTCATCTACGAGAATAAAAAGGCCTACATAAAAGAACGCGGCTTCTCAAGATAACAGTGTAGTGAGTACTGGATTGAAACAACCTCACTATATTTTTATGAGTTACCTCCCTTTACTGTGGTCCAATTAGACATTAATTCTCTTAGGTGTGTATGCGCTAATTATGACTACTATCTGTGAGCTTAAGCAAATCGCCAGACAGAGAGGTGTGATAGGGTATTCTAGAATGCGGAAGCCAGCCTTGTTGAGATTACTAGGTTTAGAAACTCCTCAATGCGGTAAAACAATTAAAAGCTCAAGCAAAACAGCTTGGGTTCACGGGTTATTCAAACCTGGGAGAGCGGGTTAATCGCATTGTTATCACATGCCCCGTGAGCAAAACCTCCCACTGTAAAACAATTAAAACCCAGGTACGTGATTTGGGGTTAGGTGGGTATTCCCGTGATGGCGAAACCACAGCTTGTAGAACTGTTACGGCAGAATAGAGCTATTGACCTACAGTTCATACCCACTGAGCTTAGCAGGTAGGTAATTATTTAAGAGGCTGGCGATGCATGTTGATAGGAACATAGACATTACAGATATTAAGCCACTGATAGCTGATAAAATAAATCAGGAATTAACCAGTCTGGGAAGCATCAAGTTTCAGATCACAGTTAAAATGTCGCCGATAAGCAAGTTGGGGAGGGGTCACTGAGTACGTTCAGCCTTACTTCAGAGGTAGGCAAGAGGTTGTCACGCATACAGAGACCATAGACGATCGATCGATGCCAGTTTTCAGCAGATACGGGAATACCTAGAACGCTACACACACACTTGGGGTCCGGTGGGCTGTAGATAAAATCGATAATGTCTATCTAGACATAGCTAACTACGCATGCCGCTCAGAGGCGGGTCATACCTAGACTTGCCCCTACTATAGGAAAAAAACAGGCCATGGTAAGCGTTAAGAATAGAGGAGACGATTGCCTGAGGGTAGCTATCAGGTCAGCCTTGTTTCCAGCTGACACTCATTCAGACAGGCTTTCTAGCTATCCCCAAGATGATGGGCTCAACTGGGATGGTATAGATGAACCAACCCCCATATCCCAGATCACTAAAGTAGAAAAACAGAATAATCTAGCTATAAATGTCTTTGGGCACGAAGGTAACACAACAATAGTACACAGGGTCAGCCCATCGTTGGGGGAGAAGGGTCGCCAAGTTATCAATATATTCATGATCCAACGAGGTGAAAAGTATCACTACATGTGGATAACACATCTCAGCACGACCAGTCGAAACACGTTGGGAAAAAACACTTTTGTGTGCGATGCCTACACGGTTTCAGCCGAGCTGATTTATTAGAATCCCACAGGGAGGATTGCCAAGGTGTGGGGCAGACGGCCATACGCGTCGACATGCCCAAGGATGGTGACAATATCCTAAAATTCGACAACCACAAGAACCAAATGTCTGTGCCTTATATCATATACGCCGACTTTGAAGCCTTGGTCAAACCTATTAAGGTTGTTGGGGATACCCCAACCACACTCAAAACACAGGAGCATGAAGCCTGTGGGTTTGGATATCGTGGTCGTCGTTCCGTTGTGACGGGAAACAAAGCTCGGTAGTGTACAGGGTCCCGGACGCGGCTGAAAGGTTTCTAAAGTGTTTGCAGGAGGAAGAAAAATTATTAGGAATGCACTGTATAGAGTGGCTCCCATGCGTATGACCCGAGCCGACCGACTAGCTCACGCCTGTAGCACTAATTGTCACGTGTGCGACTCACCACTGAATGGTGATTCCGTGAGAGATCACTGTCACGTAACCGGTAAGTATAGAGGCGCTCACGCCGCGTGTAACCTCAAGCTTAGAATCAACCCTAAGATAATAAACATCCCCGTTGACTTTCACAACTTGAGAGGGTGCGACTCTCATTTGATCATGCAGGCCATCGCGAAAATCGATGGTAATATAACGTGCATCCCCAACAACATGGAGAGATACATCTCCTTCAGCTTAAACGGTCTTAGGTTCATAGATTCAGTACAATTTCTATTGTCTTCATTAGACAGTCTGGTCAAGGCCAACGATACCTTCCTATCACCGACCGATACACAGACGCCGAGACTAGACCCCTGCTTATGAGGAAGGGTGTGTACCCTATGAGTACATGGATAGTTGGCCCAAGTTCGGCCGAGACCAGACTACCTCCCATCAGAGAATTTTACAGCAATCTGACCGACTCGGAAATATCCCAAAGACGATTACTGCACGCGCGATTAACGTATGGAATAAACTGGGTTGTAAGAACCTGGGGATTATCACGACCTGTACTTGAGGACAGATGTACTGCTGTTAGCCCGGCGTGTTTGAGACGTTTAGGCGGACATGTTTCAAGCAGTATAAACTCGACCCGCGATGGTATTACACCAGCCCAGGTCTGTCGTGGGATGCCTTGCTTAAAAAAGACCGGAGTTAAGTTGGAATTGCTTACAGATTATGACATGCACCTATTCATTGAGAAAGGCTTGCGAGGTGGGATCTCCATGGCAACCAAACGATACGCCGAAAAGCAAATAATCAATACATTGAAGGGTTACGACCCTAGCAAGCCAACCAATCACATTCTCTACCTCGACGCCAACAACCTGTAATGCGGCTGGGCTATGAGCCAGTATCTACCCACAGGGGATTTGAATGGGTGCCACAGGAGGTCGATGTTATGAGCATCGCACCAGATTCAAACAAAGGTTATATCCTCGAGGTTGACTTAGAATACCCTAAGGTATTACACATCACACAACAGCTACCCCTGGCCCCCGAACGTATGAGGGTTAACCCAGACTGGATGTCTGAGTACCAACATAACTTGTTAGGTGGGCGGGTGGCAGACGTTGAAAACTCGTGCCCTAACTTAATGAATAAGACCAAGTACATAGTTCACTATCGCAACCTACAGCTGTACCCTGTCGTTGGGTATGAGGCTGACCAAAATACACAGGGTGCTCATGTTCGACCAGAGCCCATGGATGGAACCCTACATCAGAATGAACACAGACCTCCAAAGCTTGCCACCAGTGACTTTGAGAAAACCTCTATAAGCTCATGAACAACTCGGTGTTCCCGGTAAGACTATGGAGAACCTGAGGAAACGCGTGACCGTGAAGCTGGTTCGGTCGAATGAGGAAGACAAGCTCAGGAGACTGATAGCCAGTCCGCATTCAACCGTAGCAAGATATTCACCGATGACCTAGTTGCCCTACACATGAAGAAAAGCCACATAAAATTCAACCGGCCTGTTTACGTGGGGATGAGCATCCTCGATTTATCCAAACACCTGATGTAACGACTTTTACTACAACGAGCTTAAGAAACAGTAACGACGACAGGTGTGAAGTGCTGTACACTGACACGGATTCCCTGCTGATGGAGATTCAAACTGAGGACGGTAATGCGAGGACATGAAAAACACCTCGATTTGTCACGACACCAGCGACTACCCCAAGGACCATGCCATACACAGTACGGTAAATAAAAAGGTCCTAGGTAAGATGAAGGACGAGTGTGCTGGCACGCCCATAGCCGAAAGTACATAGGGTTGAGGCCTAAGATGTACTCCATACTGAAAGCCGACAATAGTGAGATCCGGAAGGCTAAGGGTGTTAAGAAGCACGTGGTGAAACAACACATCAAACACGCCAGATTCAAGGAAGCCCTGTTCAAGACCCGTACCTTTAGACATAAAATGAACACACTTAGAAGTGATGGCCATAGGATATAACGGACTGACTATAAACAAGACGCCCCTGTCGCCTATGGATACTAAACGTTGGATAGCTATTGATGGGATAAACACGCGACGCTGGCAGACGGGCATGAGAAAATTGAACCAAGAACATAGATATATATATGTCGTCGGAACCAGAAAAGTTTGAGGCTATTTACTATAGCCCGTGGGTACTGGAAAGGAGCCAGCGCTGTAGATAAGCTGGCTAAAATGGCGCGAAAGTACCGCCGAGGAAGCCAAAGCGTGGCTTGAAAAACAAGCCCTGTGGCAGATCTATTTACCACCACCACGCCACGTGCCTAGAAGGAAGTTCGGCATTAACATACCTAATAGCGTTCACCAGGCAGACCTACTGTTCCTACCCACGATAAAAGGTACAAGTATGCCTTAACAGTCGTGGATGTAGCCAGTCGCTACAAGGAAGCCCGAACCCTTGACCACGAAAGATTCGGTCCAGGTAGCCAGAGGATTGAACATTATATACAAACGCCCAGTCCGCTGACGTGGCCAACAGAGCTGCAAGTTGACCCAGGGCGGGGAGTTCATGGGTGCCGTGTCACAACTGCTAGCCAAACACGATAGTTAAAGGTCAGAAGGTGGCGGCCGGAGCCCATCGCATCGAGCCAAGCCATAGTTGAGAGATTTAATAGGACTTTGGCTGAACGCTTATTCAGACATCAGTATGCGAGAGAGATGGCCACCCCGGGGAAGCGATCGACTGAATGGGTCACGAGGTTACCTAAGGTGGTGTCGGCAATCAACCATGAAGTCACCCGTCTCACCGGTAAAAAGCCGGCAGACGCTATCAAACTAAAATCAATAGTTGCACAGTCGGCCGCTCCTTTGCGTGGGAAGGAGAAACAGATACCAGACAGGGCCCTAGTGAGGTATCTATACCAGCCAGGGGAACACGAGGGTGATAGCCGTAAGCGAGCCACCGATCCTATATGGTCAGTCAAAACTTACAACATAGATAAAGTGGACATTAAAGCAGACGAGCCTAACTTGTACTACTTGAGGGATGGGCCGGGCAGAGGTTTTGTAAGAGAAGAATTATTGATCGTACCGTGCGGCACAGTGTTACCGCGATAGTGTCACGTGATCAGGAAAGTGCTAGTTCAGGATAGACCCGTTAAACCCGAGATGATTCAGCTATGTCCCCGGTAGCTCAATCGGTTGAGTGGTGCGCCCATTATGTATAGTTTCGCGAGCTATACATGTGGGTTCGTATCCCGCCGTTGCCTCAGGAGATTCCTTGCAACTTTGTGTGATGTGAGGTGTTTCGGTAAGGAATCAAGATCATATCAGTTGGGTCGCTTAAAGCACTTAGCTGAGAGGGCACTCTCATGGTGAGAGAAAGGCAGCCGGCACAATTCCCAAGGGGAGGAAGCGCAACATCATCTTTTCGATTTCACCCTTGGGGAATTGTGGCTGCCGGGGACATTTTACTACTTTTTAGAACCTTTCTATCTTTCTATGTCATAGCGGCACGTTATACGCAATCCCACACACTTCAGCCGCGGGAGTTCGTATCCCGCTAGCGTCCCAAACTTTTTTATAGTAGGGGTAATGGTAGCAAGAGCTAAGGGTCCGACCAAAGCCTTATTTGGGGAATAAGGCTTTGCAGAGGCTTTTGTTGGACTTGGTCCCGTACAATCATTCCCTCTACTACTGGTTGTTTTGATGTTTATTTTTACTTATTCAGGTACAACCCCATGTGAAGGAAAACCAAGTTCTATGGATAGTCAACTTCTATATTGCAATGAATGCGACATTTCAGTGTAGGTACTAACAAACGATCATTATTTTGTTGTCACGTTTTGCTATGTCTTATGAGGGGGGACCACTTGCTGGTAGAACAGCCAGGTAATCAACACGGGTGTGCAGTGCAATTTCAATTTCACATGTACAACTTGCACACCTGGCTGTTCTACCAGTAAGTGGAACCCCCTCGTAAGACTTAGCGAAAAGTGACAACATAATAATGGTCTTTTTTTTAACAACTTTTTTATTCGGGTGTCCAAAATTATGAGACAAATGATCAGAGTTGGTCTGTCGATTTCATGTGACTTTGCAAAATTTGGTTTTGTTGCAATTATTTGTTTTTGTGTTAGTGAGCAATTCATCGGTCTAAAATGAAATCAAACGGACTACAGTACCTACACCGAAACAGCGCACTCATTGCAATATAGAAGTTCACTATTAGAACTTGGTTTTCCCCTTTACAACTTCTAAAATGCCTCACAAAGAAGTTAACCTCATGTGAGTCTGGCCTGATAGAATATTTCAGTAAAAACTAAGCAGCTATGTGGTTTTGATTTTCCTGTTCAATGACTAATACTTTCTCCATTCTTTTAGGGAAGATCTACCCAAGCTGGAATTCTTTTCTCTGTGTTTGAAGGAGTCGTTGAGGAATAGAACGCCTGTTCCTTTCATCGAGCGCGAGCTGACGAAGGACACAGTCCTTGGGGGTATGTTCTAAGTATATCCTTGTGAATCTAGTTATTTGTAGAGGATATGAAGCCACAATGTATTAAATAATAACCTTTTATTCAAGTATTTAAATAATATATGGCCTGATGAATTTGGATGTTTTTTTAATAGATGAAATGAGATCTTACATTGTGTTCCATTAAAACAACAGTGCTTTCAATGAAGAGGTTGCAGTTTGAGATTCAGTACCTGTAAATATTAATTGAAACTTACCCTCTAAACTGGAAACACAGTTGTGGCTTACTGCCATTCTCCATGACACAAAGGGGCGGTGGGGTAGCCTAATGGTTAAAGCGTTCGCTCCTCACGCTGAAGACCCGGGTTCGAATCCCCACATGGGCACAATGTGTGAAGCCCATTTCTGGTGTCCTCCGACGTGATGCTGCTGGAATATTGCTAAAAGCGGCGTCAAACCAACTCAGTCAGTCAGTCCATGACACAAAGAGGAAAACAAAGATAATTTCTTTGGTAGAAGCATATGCATGTGTTCATGAATGCACATACATTTAGCAATACTGTAAATCTTGAAATTAATACTGTAAATCTTGAAATTTATTGAATGAAAAAAATGTGATTCATCTTTCATCGCATGAATTTAACTTCACATTTATGTTTAGAAAATAACAGTCACCAGTTGCATTAATTTGGATGTGCATTAATTTCAAGATTTACAGTATTTCAACTGTGATAGTGTACTTAAAGGAGTAAACCTTCCTGTGACAGTTCTGTGATTGATATAATGCATTGACATGCCATAAACCAAGTCACTGAATGAGACCATCCATGTTGAGGATCAGTTCTAACCTAGAATCCCCACACAGCTGACAGATGTACACTAAACCACTGGACACAGGTTGCATATGATTATTTATCACTGATTTGTCTAGAAGCTGGTCTGAGGATTCTTGTTTCTGATGTACCTGAAGGGCACTTGCTGTGGCCAATATGGTTCACATATATGGCTCGAGATATGAAATTTTAGTCCCTGGACCCATGTTTTCTTCAGGGTATGACGTTCCCAAAGGTTCATTTGTGGCTGTGCATCTATACAATCTGTGCCACAACCCCCATGTGTGGGATCGACCCCAGGAGTTCTATCCTGAGAGATTCCTTTCTGAAGAAGTGAAGGCACAGGACCCGTTTTCATATGTTCCCTTCTCTGCCGGATCAAGGTATTTACTCTGGAGATATACATATCTATGTCATATTTTGTCACAATGCTAAATTTGTAATGGAAAGACTGAGAAAGGAATTCTTTTCCAAAAATGTTACTTTCAAAGTCCTTAAAATCAGATGATTAAGTCAGAGGTAGGTATTGTGATTTAGAACCAGACCAATCAAAATTAAGAATATTTTTTGAATTTCTGATAGTCATAATTTTATTTACACCAGTCCATACAAACCATATGTAAATGTACATTTGGTTAAAATGTCTGATTTTTAACCCAAAACATATTTCATTTTTGTCTCCATTGGAAGTAAACCTTTGCTGCATGTGAGGAATTAGAAGGTCAACGGCCATATTTCCATCTCAGATGGTGTTGCTGATTGTGTCCCCCACTGTGATATTGCTGGAATATTGCTAAAAGTGGCGTAAAACCATACTCACTCACTCACTTTAATCAAAAACATATTTAATTTTTGCCTCCTTTCTTAATCCCTGTCTGTGTCTATTTTAGGAACTGCATTGGGCAGAACTTTGCTATGCATGAAATGAAGGTCGTCCTTGCACGAATACTACACAGGTAAGTACGTTTCAGTGTCCTTCTACTGTGAAAGGCAGGACATAAGATTTGTGATTATGATGTGGTACATTATCAGTTTCAGCAATATGACAGGAGTATATGTGGTTTGTGCATCCTGTATTAGGAACTGCACTGATAATGGTACAACTTACTATCTTGCCTACTTTATTGAAAGGTGATTTTCTTTGATCTGTAAGCAATGTACTACTTTATGCTTTTCAGTGGAATTTGTTCTCCTACTCACATGTTTATTTCCCTCCCAGTACTTTATCAAGATCATATGAACCAATCAGATTCAGCAGTCAGAGAAGATAAGATAAAGGTAACATAATGTCAGTTGTCCGGCATCTGGCCTTCTGTTGTCCTCTTATAACATCTGTTCTTTTTGGGATTACGCTTTCTGAGTAAAGTGCTGATTCTAGTACATTTCTGTGTTTGGCGTGTACAGGACCCTAGCACCTAAGTGACCGTTCATAATTTATTGCCAGAGGGAGTGATGATAATTTTAAGGGGGGTCACCCATTTTGGTGGTGGTGGTGTGTGTGTATGCGTGCATGATCAATTTTGTACCCTTGTACTAGGGGGGTCATCAATTTTGTACATAAATTGTACATAAACATATTTAAAATTATGCTAAAAAAAATATCGGAAGGGGGAGGTCATTGATTTTCTACATGACATGCAGGGGGTGGGTGGGTTTCACTTACTTTGTACATAAGTTTTTGGGGGGTCAGTCACATTGTACACGCTTCTCCGTAAAAATCATCATATCACACACACACACACACTCTCTCTCTCTCTCTCTCTCTCTCTCTCTCTCTCTCTCTCTCTCTCTCTCTCTCTCTCTCTCTCTCTCTCTCTCTCTCTCTCTCTCTCTCTCTCTCTCTCTCTCTCTCTCTCTCTCTCTCTCTCTCTCTCTCTCTCTCTCTCTCTCTCTCTCTCTCTCTCTCTCTCTTCCACAAAAAAGGAAGTCTGACTACTGGCAGTCTAGATAACCTACTTTGTGTTCCTCTCTGAGAAGTGTGGTAGGTGCATCATGCCTGAAGCTATGAATACACATTGCCTTTTAGAAAGTGGTGAAAGGTAGTTCTTAAAGTGGTTCATTTAAGGTTGAGTGAAATGGGTTTAACATTAATGCTCGGAGTTTTTGTACTTAAATAGTCATGTACATATGTGTATATGTGTAAGTTTGTGGCTGTACTAGTTAGATACTGTCGCTGGTATTATAGTGCTATATAGTAATTATGATATTATAGTGAATTCTAAGATGCCTAGTGGTTAGAACAATCGGAAAAAAAATACATTATCAGACAATAAAGGTATAGTTTTTTGATGACGTAACAATTGAATGACGTTATCCCGTCACTGCGCCATTCTAGTGTGCCCCCTCGTAATCAATTATTTTACATTACGTCACAATGTAAGTGACGTCACGATGCATGTCAGTTGTCATCGCCTCGTACGGCCTCCTACAGTAAACTACTCCGTTGCATCCCGTTTCTTGGTTTGCATTTGCTTCACGCAGCTAACATCACTGGTGGAAACATTACGTTTATGTTTTACGACGGTTAAAATGTGTCAATTCGACTCACCACGTTTTCGGCATTGACGGTAACGTTCGCAATGTTTACATACCCACAATGCAATCGTGGAATGTAAACTGACTACTCAGCTTCATCTGGATGTACTGATCTAAACTTACGTTGGTAGTAGAAATGCGACGTTCATATTGCCCCATATGGTTTTACGTTAATGACAGATGTAATTAAATAATTCAGAGAAGATATTTAATCCGAACGTAAACCGTCATCAAACTGTTATCATTTGTTTTTTCTGGTAACGTTAGGTCTTAACGTAGGGGAGCTGACACATCAATAGAACAGCGCACCAGTTAGCCCTGTCGCGAGGATTCTTAACTTAGGCCACCGACACCGTCGTTTGTTTTCTGCCTTAAATTAATCGTAATTATCCTTAGAAAGTATTAAATTTAGCATCTTAGAAAAGATGTAAAGTTAAGCTCTACCCCAATGTGTTTTGTAATAAAGTATAGTTTTGCCCTGAACTATTATAACATCAAAGCACTTTCGGACTACCGTCCTCGTGCTTTAATTAAAATAGTTCAGGGCAAAACTATACTTTATTACAAAACACATTGGGGTAGAGCGAACTTTATAACTTTATAACATCAAAGCACTCGGACTACCGTCCTCGTGCTTTAATTATAATAGTTCAGGGCAAAACTATACTTTATTACAAAACACATTGGGGTAGAGCGAACTTTATTTCCTAAACAACATGCCACAGTTTAGCATTGATACCCCACTCAGACAGAGAGTGTGGATTCTGATCAAATCAGTTCAAGCTAATCAGACCCGTGAAGATCTGGGTTAGAATTACTCTTCAGTAGCCCATGCTTGTCGTAAGAGGCGACTAATGGGATCGGGTGGTCAGGCTCGCTGACTGGGTTGACACATGTCATCGTATCCCAATTGTGTAGATTGATGTTCATGCTGTTGATCCCTGGATTGTCTCGTCCAGATTCGATTATTTATAGACCGCCGCCATATAGCTGGAATATTGCTGAGTGCAGCGTAAAACTAAACTCACTCACTCACTTCAAGCTAATCAGTTCTTGCTATGTAACCTTCATGGTGAGTGTCAGGCATGGAAACAATAAATAAGTTTGGACCACCAGCCTTCTGCTCTCAGAGCAGACACTTTTAACTAGACAAAGGCCGGTGTCCTTTATTCACTGTCTGTCTTCATATTGTAATGGAACGGCCAAGGACTTGTCGATAACTACTAGTAGACAAACTACAAAAATATAATGGATGCTGCCACCAGACAGAAAATTTGACAAAATACATACAGGTTTAGGGAAAATATATCACAAGAACCTGACAAATAGTGAATATCGAAACTGACGAAATGCAGATGGATCACACAAGTAGATAAAGTTCAAATAACGAGTTTATTGATTAAGCATTGAACTGAAAATACTAGGTCTCAACACCATACCGACTGTCATCTTGACGGACTACATTGCTCGTCATCCAGGTGGCTGTAGTAGTCCCTGTCCCACTCAGATTGAGAACCCTGGACAGATTAAAACCAATTAACTGTACAATAAACTTTGAAACTTGAAAGTGCATGAACTTGCAGCAACCGGAACTGGGTCCATATAATGTAAACTATACATTCCGGAAGTCATGTGACCCAGAATGAAGCCAAGGAGGCCACACCTCCGACAGCTGTCAAAATGTGACGCAAGTAAGAATGAAGCTGAAACTTAATTACAACTTAAAGTGAAATACGTAGGTTTCAGCTTTAGACGATCCCAGTAATCCCTGGAGAAAGAAAACCCTTGGCAGAGACTGCAACTGGATAATGTAAACATAGCAGGTTGGAATGACCTTGGACCTAGATCAGACATGAATTTTTGTTCCAATATTTTGATTCATTATTGACAAAATCGTGTTTTCTTCAAGGTTCACCCTTCGCCTTGATGAAAATCACGACATCAAGATGCTGACCTTAGCTGTATTGAGAGCAGAGAATGGAATCAAGATGTATGCCACACCAAGGACGCCTGCCTGAGGGTGCCATGAAGTATGCCTCACTTCCATTGGGATTTGTACAGTGTTACAGGAATTATAAATGTGCTTTAGCTTCAGCTTTCTTGTTTGTCACTATATTCTCTCCTGTCATGTCTGTTTCATGTTCACAGTGTGTGTTCTGTTAATGATGTAATGAAACAGGTTTTCAATTAATTGTGATGTTATCATTGTGCTGGTTACGCCACCTAGATTTTAATTGTGATGATAGTATATTCTTTATCAATATAGTATTTCAAATTTGTCTGCAGGGAATTACCTTGAGTCCTGTATTTGAGGGTCCCTTGAACTCATACTTTCAAGGGTCCTGGACAACAAAATGGGGTTCCCAGACACTTAAATATTATTATTATCCTGAATAAAATATTTTGGGGTTTCCATGGCACAAGTTCGACTTAGACTGAAATTGGTGGTAGTGCTCTTTTTCGAGCAGAACTCTAAAACCGTTCAATATGTCTTCACCAAACTTGGCACATAGATAGATCTGGTGGTGTAGTGGTGCCTTTTGGTAGTTTTGGAATTCTGAATAAAATATTTTTGGCGTTTCCATGGCAACAAGTTCGACTTAGCCTGAAATTGGTGGTAGTGCTCTTTTCGGAGCAGAACTCTAAAACCGTTCAATATGTAGATCACCAAACATGGCACATAGATAGATCTTGTGGTGTACTGGTGCCTTTTGGTAGTTTTGGAATTCTGAATCAAATATTTTTGGCGTTTCCATGGCACAAGTTCGACTTAGACTGAAATTGGTGGTAGTGCTCTTTTCCGGAGCAGAACTCTAAAACCGTTCAATATGTAGATCACCAAACATGGCACATAGATTGATCTGGTGGTGTACTGGTGCCTTTTGGTAGTTTTGGAATTCTGAATCAAATATTTTTGGGGTTTCCATGGCAACAAGTTTGACTTAGACTGAAATCGGTGGTTGTGCTCTTTTCCGAAGCAGAACTCTAACACCATTCAATATTTCTTCACCAAACTTGGCACATAGATAGATCTGGTGGTGTACTGGTGCCTTTTGGTAGTTTTGGAATTCTGAATAAAATATTTTTGGCATTTCCATGGCAACAAGTTTGACTTACACTGAAATTGGTGATAGTGCTCCTTTCTGGAGCAGAACTTTTAAACCCTTTCAATACTCTCCTTCCACTTTTCTATGTACACACCTAAATATTTGACATAATCATAACTCGTAGACATAATCATGAAGAGTATTTTGCCATTGCGGGGGATATTGATGACTTTGTCTTCTTGTTAATACTGCTATTGTATTGTGTATCATGATCATCACATTGTTACAGTAATTAAATTGCAAATAATACCATAACCCAGCTAGTAGCAAATTCGGTGATAACTTACTGTCGCTTTATTGGAATTTTTATAAAAAGTATTTCGACTTTTTCTGAGTCACTGTGGATAAATAAATAAATTTTGTTGCATCCATTGTCAATTTTTCTGCATATAGGACGCAGGAATTCACGTCCTGTAAATCCCTGTGTCTGTGTAAATACACTAGTCTTTTGATAATAATCATATTAGGAACCCATCACTGTCTCACTGTGCCAAACCTTATTATTTCCCCCCTCCATTTCACCCTTATTGTAGTGTTGTTGTGCTAAATACAGTAAGGCTATGTTTTCCACAAGTTCGAATCTTACTGTGGGCTCTTTTAGACCTGTTTCTATCAAAGTGATATATTTCTATAGATTACGCATCAGTAACACCCAATATTCATAAAAAATATTGTAAGGGGCAGAATGTGTATACAAAATACCTGTCCTAATTTCTTCAGACAAGGTTAAAGGTCACATGCAACGTAAAACACAACTTTGCAGATTCTGATACCTTTCGGTATGGACTTACCGAAACAAAGCGTCAAAAATGCAAATTCAACTTATAAAGTTGAAAAATAACGCGATGAAAAACACCGCGTGAAATCGGAGTTCAAACGTTTCACTAATTTTCCCCATACTTTTCTGTTTCAACAGCTGGGCTGCGCTCATAGCACGTGCGCAGTGAAATAGGTTCGCGCAACTTGGAAGCGGGCTGTCTGGTGAATACTCGGTGAAGGCTTTGGTGTGAGCTATTTTCGTAATGTTTTGTTGATATCTCACAGGCGCGAGCTTTTTATATGTTATGACAGTAAATAAACTGTTTATATAATTTCATTTGTCTATTTCACCACACGTTCTTCTTACCGAGTCACTTTCTCAGTTCGATACTTAAAAGCAATGTCATTATTTAGCGTTGACACAATTTCTAACTGTGATATAGATATGTCGCTGTCACAGACAAAACTCAATGTCTTGTTTTATTGACACCTGTGTGTCTGCCTGCCTGTCTGCTAATGACAACATTCAATACACAACTGCGATCACTGACCACTTGCAATTTGAACTTAACACCAATCAGGCTATACACCATAAACAAAATGCATTGATTTATGGCCCGAGTTCGGCCTCTGTCACATTATGTAATTACACAGACACGCAGGTGTGATACTTGAACACATGACATGTTATGATGTCTGTTGATTGCAAAATGTTATACACAAAAAATGAGCATGTATTTACAAAACCTAACATCTCTATATATACACACACAATGAGCCGTGAAGACGGCAACTGCTAATGAACCAGCCGTTACATTTGAGTGCACACCCACCCGCTCTGACTGGGTTCGGTATCCCGGCTGCTTCGTTTCGAGGGAGGTAAACCCAAGTACAAAATATTGCACTTTTGATTTGCGATTATACGCTTATAATTTTGTTTATTTGTTTTTTCATAATCAGCAATGCATATTATATGTCATGAAGAAGTGATAATTGTGTTTTAATTATGTTTGATTTTTTGGTTGCATGTGACCTTTAAGCTTTTGTATATAATAACACACAGTAAACTATGTTTATATGGAACATGATTATAACAAACTGTTTCCTCCGGTCTGCATGCTGAGTATTTTAGTTGAAATGTGAATAAAGAACAATGGTTATGATGAACTAAAATTAGTGGACCCTTTGAGTCTGTTTTAAGGAACTAAAATTAGTGGACCCTTTGAGTCTGTTTTAAGGAACTAAATTTAGTGGACCCTTTGAGTTTGTTTTAAGGAACTAAATTTAGTGGACCCTTTGAGTTTGTTTTAAGGAACTAAATTTAGTGGACCCTTTGAGTCTGTTTTAATGAACTAAAATTAGTGGACCCTTTGAGCCTGTTTTAAGGAACTAAAATTAGTGGACCCTTTGAGCCTGTTTTAAGGAACTAAAATTAGTGGACCCTTTGAGTCAGTTTTAAGGAACTAAAATTAGTGGACCCTTTGAGTCTGTTTTAAGGATCTAAAATTAGTGGACCCTTTGAGCCTGTTTTAAGGAACTAAATTTAGTGGACCCTTTGAGTTTGTTTTAATGAACTAAAATTAGTGAACCCTTTGAGTTTGTTTTAATGAACTAAATTTAGTGGACCCTTTGAGTGTTTTTATTATGGAACTAAGGAACTAAATTTAGTGGACCCTTTGAGTCAGTTTTAAGGAACTAAATTTAGTGGACCCTTTGAGTCAGTTTTAAGGAACTAAAATTAGTGGACCCTTTGAGTTTGTTTTAGCCAAAGTTTACTCCATATGATTATGATAAAAAAAATTCATCCACTGCAAGCTATTAGTTGATTCAGCTGTTTTCTTGCCTGATCTCAATTGAACTGGGCTTAGTGGTGAATGAGACTATAATGTGTTTGTGATAACAGAACTGAGATAATTTATCCTGGATTTTTGTGGATTCCTGATCACAGTTTTTGTTGTTTCTCATCCATGTTCATGTCTAAGCTTTTGTAAATAACACTCAGAAAAGTGTTTCTAAAGAACACACTTATAACAAACTATTTGTTTGGCGTCGGCCACATGCTGTGTATTTCCGTTGAAACCGAATTAAAATTTGTGGACCCTTTGAGTTCGTTTTAGCCATAGTTTACTCCATATAATAATGATTAAAATATATTGCATGGTATTAGTTGATTCAGGTGTTTACTTGCTGCTAGTTGCATTATCTCAATTGAACTGGGCTAAGTGGTGAATGAGTCTAGTGTATATTAACAGTAGTAAGATAATTTTACTGTACGGTTTTGGATCCTCGATCATGTTTTTTGTTGTTTATCATCCATGTGCAGCTTCAGAATCACAGAAATTCACATGCTTTTAGCTATTGTGTATATTGTCACATTATCATTCACTTGGGTATTGATTTTTTCTTTTGGTATTCAATATGTTTTATACCCTTTGTGTCTGATCTGTAGACATTTCTGTTTCTGCTAGAAATGCTGATTCCGTCGACTTTGTAGTTTGTATCTGTTTATGCGTATTTGTTTGCAAGCAGCTCAAAATTTTGTTAATGATGATTTGATTTGTATATTTACACAAATGTAAACAAATATCTGTTGCTTTTTCAATTTTCTTGTCTTTTAGTATGAGGTGTCATGGCGGGAAGTCATTGTGCTCTTGGAGAGGTCAGGTCAAGGTTGCAGTTAGTTGTTTGCAGTGAACTTTGCATGTCTTTTGCATGTAGTCATATGTGACTTAAGCAGTGAGCAAAGACAAATTATTTTCAGTTTAGTAATTCCCCATGTAATTGTTGTGTAGTGTAAATGTTGTTGACGATTTTGAAAGATGAAATCCATATTATGTCTGTATTTAAACATTGGATGCAAACTGTACTATTACAATGATGATTGTTTTATGCTCTTGTCTTTCATTATTGTGTTGACTATAGAATGGCGATTTGTTAGCAAGCCTAGAAGGTTTTTTTTGAGTGGTTAGAAAATCCTCTTTGTCTTCCTATTCAATAACAATCATATGGATCAGTCTATAGGTTTCTGATTACACTCATTTCATAAACCGTACCATGGAGTGTGCATTTAAGCATTTAAAAAGTGTTTTCCCATCATGGTTATTGGCTAAAAATAGGTACTTTGCAACAGATGACAATCACAACTAATTTCTCTTAATTCATGATATTTATCTCATACAAGTAATTTGTATGGTTGTCTTTGTTTTGCTTTATCTCATAAGACTCCAGCTCAAACCAAAGCCTGTGAATGAATTGAATAGGTTCACAATATATATGATAATATACAAGTCAAAGAAGTTAAGAACAACTTGATTCATTCATATTAGTACAGTGAGTCTGCCGTGCCATGAATTACTGTCCTGTCTGAAACTGTATTCAGTAGCAGATATATGTAACAGGACTTCCAGCATGTTATCAATGATGTGGATTCAATGTTATGAATATTTGATCTAGTCTATACAAGTGTTGTACAATTATATGTTTACAGATATCAACGAATGCATCTTACCAAGTAATGAAGATTGCACACCTATACAAATGTATATTGTCCATGATTACCTTGTTGTTTTCATGGCAAATGCTGCAAGAATGTACCAGTATTGTAATAGTAAAAGCAAATTTGACCAAAGCTTGAATAAAATGTTTTCGAATTGTTAGAGATTGTTTCATATGTTACATAGTATGTTTGATATTGTTGGTAGCATCCTTGCAGTGATGGCATCTAGGAATTTGAATCGCATCAAACCCACTATTTAAGTGTACTGACATGAATCATGAAGCTACCTCACCTTTCCTTTGTATCAGGACAGGAACTACTATACATGGGCCAGTTTAGGTGCCTAGTGCCTCATGATGGTACTCCTCTGTGGGGACTCTTGGACAGAATTGGTCCCAAGTACCTCATGTTGGCCCTACCCTGTGGGGATGCTTGGATAGAATTGGTCTCAAGTACCTCATGTTGGTCCTACCCTGTGGGGATTCTTGGATAGAATTGGTCCCAAGTGCCTCATGTTGGTCCTTCTCTGTGGGGACTCTTGGACAGAATTGGTCTCAAGTACCTCATGTTGGTCCTACCCTGTGGGGATTCTTGGATAGAATTGGTCCCAAGTGCCTCATGGAGATCCTCCCTTGTGTTCATTCTAGAATAGAATAGAATTATTCTCAGAACTTCATGTTGGTCCTTCTCTGTATTGGTCCTCATATTGGTATTCCCTTGTGATTCCTGGTTAGAATTGGCCCGTAGTATATAATGTTGGTCTCCCTTGTGATTCTAGGTTACAATTGGTCTCCGGTACCTCATGTTGGTCTCCATTGTTGTGATTCTAGGTTACAATACCGGTAGGTCTCCATTGTTGTGATTCTAGGTTACAATGGGTCTCGGTACCTCTATGTTGGTCTCCCTTGTGATTTTAGGTTACAATAGGTCTCCTCATGTTGGTCTCCATTGTTGTGACCTCATGTTGGTCTCCATTGTTGTGATTCTAGGTTACAATAGGTCTCCGGTACCTCATGTTGGTCTCTATTGTTGTGATTCTAGGTTACAATAGGTCTCTGGTACCTCATGCTGGTCTCCATTTTTGTGATTCTAGGTTACAATAGGTCTCCGGTACCTCATGTTGGTCTCCATTGTTGTGATTCTAGGTTACAATAGGTCTCCGGTACCTCATGTTGGTCTCCATTGTTGTAATTCTAGGTTACAATTGGTCTCCGGTACCTCATGTTGGTCTCCATTGTTGTGATTCTAGGTTACAATAGGTCTCCGGTACCTCATGTTGGTCTCCATGTTGGGGGCGAACTGGCTAAAGTGCCAGGCTAGTGATCCAGCGAGATTGAGGTGACGGGATCGAGCCCACCTGTGACCGGGTGTAAAAACCTTGGAGTCAACTTTGTGTGCAGACTCTTTCAGTGTTGTCACAACCCCTAGTGTACAGTACACAACCCTGTGCACTTAAAAGAACCCACGAATCTGTTGGTATATGACCAGATGGTGGCCACATGAATACGTGCAAACCCCCAGTTGTGGGAACAGCAACGTGCAGTGAACTTGGACAAAGTACTGTGACTATGTGTCCCAGTCCACCCAGCTGTGAATGGGTACCTCGTAAGGATGGGTATGCCACAATAACTCGGTGAGCCTAGTTGCTGCAAGAGTTGTATGCTCCCAAGGGAGTTGAGATTGACAATACGATGTGCCGTTGAGATTGAAATCCAGTGAACGAGGGGAATACAAAGCAAGCGCAAAGAGTCCTTTCGGAGATTTGCGCTATATAAATGCTATCCATTATTATTATTATTATTATTGTTGTGAATCTAGGTTACAATAGGTCTCCGGTACCTCATGCTGGTCTCCATTGTTGTGATTCTAGGTTACAATAGGTCTCCGGTACCTCATGTTGGTCTCCCTTGTGATTCTATGTTACAATAGGTCTCCGGTACCTCATGCTGGTCTCCCTTGTGATTCTATGTTACAATAGGTCTCCGGTACCTCATGCTGGTCTCCATTGTTGTGATTCTAGGTTACAATAGGTCTCCGGTACCTCATGCTGGTCTCCCTTGTGATTCTATGTTACAATAGGTCTCCGGTACCTCATGCTGGTCTCCATTGTTGTGATTCTAGGTTACAATAGGTCTCCTGTACCTCATGCTGGTCTCCATTTTTGTGATTCTAGGTTACAATAGGTCTCCGGTACCTCATGCTGGTCTCCATTTTTGTGATTCTAGGTTACAATAGGTCTCCGGTACCTCATGTTGGTCTCCATTGTTGTGATTCTAGGTTACAATAGGTCTCCGGTACCTCATGTTGGTCTCCATTTTTGTGATTCTATGTTACAATTGGTATCCAGTACCTCATGCTGGTCTCCATTTTTGTGATTCTAGGTTACAATTGGTCTCTGGTACCTCATGCTGGTCTCCATTTTTGTGATTCTAGGTTACAATTGGTCTCTGGTACCTCATGCTGGTCTCCATTGTTGTGATTCTAGGTTACAATAGGTCTCCTGTACCTCATGCTGGTCTCCATTGTTGTGATTCTAGGTTACAATAGGTCTACGGTACCTCATGTTGGTCTTCATGTTTGTGATTCTAGGTTACAATAGGTCTCTGGTACCTCATGCTGGTCTCCATTTTTGTGATTCTATGTTACAATTGGTATCCGGTACCTCATGCTGGTCTCCATTTTTGTGATTCTAGGTTACAATAGGTCTCCGGTACCTCATGTTGGTCTCCATTGTTGTGATTCTAGGTTACAATAGGTCTCCGGTACCTCATGCTGGTCTCCATTGTTGTGATTCTAGGTTACAATAGGTCTCCGGTACCTCATGCTGGTCTCCATTGTTGTGATTCTAGGTTACAATAGGTCTCTGGTACCTCATGTTGGTCTCCATTTTTGTGATTCTAGGATACAATAGGTCTCCGGTACCTCATGCTGGTCTCCATTGTTGTGATTCTAGGTTACAATAGGGTACCTCATGCTGGTCTCCGGTACCTCATGCTGATCTCCATTGTTGTGATTCTAGGTTACAATAGGTCTCCGGTACCTCATGCTGGTTCACCCTATTGAATAATTCTTGGTCTCATTGGGATTCTGGGATATGATTGGTTCCTAATACCCATGGTTGTCCCTCCATTGGGATTGGAGCCACACTGATTCGGGAGAAAATATCAAACCTTCAAATCGGGTAATTACTTGGTGAATGAAGCTACTGTATTTTCACTAATATCCTCATTGGCATTAAGTCTCACACACACACACACACACACACACACACACCGGCTTCCCCACTGTTTCCGGAACATAACTTAAAACTACTTGAACAATCTCCACCAAATTGGTATACTGCCTCTCCATATTATGTAGATGTGCCTTTTAGGGGTTTGAGTCTTTTTTCAATTTCATTTTGTTCTGTTTCAATGGCAACAATTTTGGACTTGGTCTTTTTGAAAGTAGAAATTAAAGGAATCAAATGAATTGTTTGAGGTCTCAACGTTGAATTAGGGGAAGGGGAAGACATCTGTTTTTACGAGTGAAAACACTTTCTAGTTATTTCTTGGGATAAGTTCCAAACTTGTTAATATAGATCCCGCCCTTAATACTAGTACTTCAATTACGGTGTTGCATAAACTATTACAGTGTTGCATAAATGCAACCACTAATAAATTGATATAACAACAAACTTATAACATGACAAAATACAATTTTTATTTTCTAATACAGAATTTTGTCAAAATAGTCAACGTGAACATAGACCTGAAATTGCATCAATAAGTGCTTAAACGGGAACCCTTCTTCTCTGAGGTTTCATATATTCCGGATCCTATTAGAATGTACACATCTTTCAACCACGCGCCTACCAGGTGAAATACGGTAATCTTTGCCAATAAAGGTCTCTTTGTGTCTCAGACAGATTTTGATGCCCGTCACAACTATAAGTGTATTGTAAGCGTATTGGTGTAATTTTAAGTATACACAACTTATAGAACAGACCTGCAACTTACAGAACAGGGCCTGGTTGTTCAAAACTCGGTTATCTTTTAACCAGCCGTTAAGTACATTTAACCGACCGTTAACTAATAACAGAGGGTTATCTTGTTGTTCATAACTCTGTTAACTTTAAACAGGTTAACGTGACGTAAAGTTAACACACCTAAGGACCGCCGCTAACTTTTTTAACAGTGTGGTTAGGTGAGGTGAGGTGAAATTGGGTTTTACGTCGTGCTTGAGAATATTTCGCTCATATGACGACGTGCATGCGGGTGTATGTGTATGTGCGGCTGCTTGTACTAGCCCAGACTTAAGCTGGTTTTATAGTGCTAGCCCATGGAGATACCATGCCGCAGTGAAGCATGAATACCCCACTCAGACACATTATACTGACTCCGAGCCGACCAGTCCTTGTTGTACCCATTAATGCCGAGCGCCAGGCAGGGACCAACAAGTACCATATTTTTACGTCTTTTGGTATGACGCGGTCGGGGATCGAACCCGCGACCTTCCGCTTTCCGGAGGCGGTCTAACCGACCTTACCTTCTTCAACACCATCAAATTGGGCCAAGAACAACCAATCATCTGCATGGAGGGCTGGCACTGCAAACTGAAGAAGCTTGGTCCGGGCCATCCAAACATATTTAAGTTCCTTGACTTGATCAAGAATGAACAAGAAGACAATGAACTCACCATCAGACATCTCGAATCTGGGGGCAGACTTGCCCCCCAAGAGAAGAAAGTACCGCCGCCTTGATGAGAGAATCATAGAAGAGAAGAACTTGCTGATCACTGGTGTCAAGACACCCATCGAATACTTCAACACTGTGATGAATTTTGTTGGACTGTAAATTGTCATACTGTAGGTTTGTTTAGTGCTATGAGTACTATCAAACTGTATATAAATATTTATACTATGTATTGGATTTTGTTGGACTGTAAGTTGTTTTACTGTATGTTTAGTGCTATGAGTATCACCTTACTATCAAACTGTATATAAATATTTATACTATTTAATGTCTTACCAAGTGTTACCTTGTTTCTTGCTACAGACTATACCTTAATCCCCCCTTTGTTAACTAATTGGTCATGGCCTGGTGGACCCAGACTCTAAACAATAGATGTAGGGAATGTGAGGTGTCCCCGTCGTATATATCGCGAACCAAGTAAGTACTAAATATTTCACGATAATCACACTTGTATATCGCCGGTGCATTGTGTACTGACCGTGAGCTAGCCCGTGCCATTAGTGGCATTAAATCTTAACAAACTTACATTATGGTACTTGCAACCCCGATCAATTATCCCTTGTTGTTAATAATAGCCATAATTCCCATGATCACGGACACAACATTGTCTCTTCGTTTGTCCATTAATATTGGTATGTTCACATCTCTCCTTGGATGTTTATTTAAAACAACATCTATACTGTCTGGTGTTCCGGCCGTTTGTGTGCGGAAGACCGCGGGCCGGATGTTGGGCTCTTAGGAAACGCCCTGTGGCTGAGCTGGATCTCAGCTCATTGTTTTCTTTCTATTTATTGGGTAGTTGTTGTTCATATGTTATTTTATAAACGTTCCCGGGAGAGTGATGCCCGTGCTGTCCTTGAATTCCCTTGGAGCTAATTCTCCCGTGAACATACACGTTGACAGTATGTAGAATGCAGACCAACAGAGTCCGGATGTTTCATCCCCACCTGCCTGGACCATCAACAGAATATTTAATGATGGGAAATGCTCTATTTAATGTTTAATTAGAATCCGATCGGCGTGCTATAACCTTTTGGTGTTCATAATACTCTCTCAATGGGTGAGGTGAGGTGTAATGTCGCGTTTATCCTGAACTAACTTACTTACAAAGCAAGTGTGTGTGTGAGTGCGTGCGTGCCAGCGTGCGCGTGTGTGTTAGAGAGAGAGAGAGAGAGAGCGAGACAGACAGAGAGTCTGTGTTTGTATTGTAAGACTCAGCAGATTAACAATATTTTATCTTGAATATGCAGAAGCAAAAGCAGATTACATTTTGCAAGCAGGGAAGGACGTGGGGAGAAGCCAGAATTCATCAGTACTTTATGGATGATGGAAGGTGACAAAAATAACAGGTACATTCTTTACAAATCAGAAAATTTAAGTCTACTAGACATTCCTGCGGGACTGGCCATTTATTACAAAGGGTAGTGCGTGCGTGGCGTTATAGCCTATACTGACTCTGAGCTGAACAGTCTGTTTTATCCCACCAATGCCCAAAAGACAGAAGTCTCTTCTACCAAGGATCAAACCCCTGATCTCCTGTCCATCTAGCAGGCACTCTATCCACTTGACCACGAAGGGATCTCCAGGCGCGTAGCAAGACAATATTTTCGTGTAAGCCCGCGATCGGTTGCAAAGCTTCATATTTAGACAGTATTGAGGGCTTGCCCAACTTTAGAGTGATCTTTAGCAAAATTCATGTGTAAGCCCGGGCTTTTTATATAATGGTAGCTACGCCTCTGATCTCTTTCAATGGCTATTTCGAACGGAAATCTTTCATGCCCACACTTTCTTTGACAGGAATGACTTTGTTTGAACTGTCGCAGGATACGGTGCAGCTGGCCAACCTCTGAGCTTTCTCCTCTTCAAGAGCACGAGCGTCAATGACCTTTGAGTAGCTGTAGAACAGGATGAAGGTGTTAACAAAGATGGGAACAGTCACCGCTAATAGCAGCACCCCCGCTAATCGCACATCCTGCGGCAATCAGTTTGCCACCAAATGTTTTCGGGACGACGTCTCCATAGCCAACTGTTGTCATGGTGATCAGTGCCCACCAACATGCATCAGGGATACTTCTCATTTGCTTATGTTCTTCTGCGTAAAACATGACGCTACCGAAGAGCAGAACAGCCGTTGCAAGGAAGGCTAAAAGTAAAAGTAGTTCCCTGGCGCTGGATTTGAAGGAGTATATTAGTACACGGAAACCTGTGACGTTTCTAACAAGGCGGAGGAATCTGAATATGCGCATGAACTGCACGCATTCTATGATGTCAACAGAGTGGGTTGTGAAACGTTTTGCTGGGATGAATAGTTCCAGTCCAAGGCTGATGAATAACGCCACCAGAGCGAGGAATTCAAAAATGTTGACGGCGTTTGTGACGTACAGCCTTAGACTCGGACAAAACAGAAGTCTAAAGAAGAATTCGAGCGTGAAAAAAATTACGCAAGCGTACTCAATGTATTTTAAGAAGTCAACTCGCGCATGCGCCTGGGCTAGTTTGCTGTTCGTTAACTTTTGCATGGAGTCTTTGGGTGTGGGTGACGATTGTGTAGTGCTTGGATCGGTAGTTGACATGTCGTAATCGGCGTCGGCGTCATCATCATCATCATCATCATCATCATCATCATCATAATTGTAATAGTCTTCGATGAAATGGAACATCTTTAGGGCTGGCAGTTGTGATTGAAATTCATCCCCAAGATATTCCTTCCATTCTTGTTTTCTTAGGTTCCTTTGGAACAGAGGAAGGGTTCCGGCTACGATGACGAACAGCGACGCCATGACAAACAGCACAACAATCGCCATGAAGACCTGAAACAAATATTGTGGAAAAGTTGATGAGTGTTTGATGAATGAGTAGATCGATGTTCATGATGCCCATCACTGGAGTGTCTGGACCAGATTCGATTATTTACAGATTTTATTGCTGGAATATGCTGAGTGCAGTGTTAAACAACAAACAATGTTCAGTTGTCACGAACATCAGGATCGCCAGCAGCTGGAATTAGCTCCAGGCAGCGCTTCGAATCACTCGGTGGCGGTGGGTAGCCTAGAGGTTAAAGCGTTCGCTCGTCACGCTGACGACCCGGGTTCGAATCACTCGGAATCAGCCATTGCACTTATGCGTTTCCTTCTGTTGTATTGCACGCTCAGATACACTCTCTTTACAATTATACACCCGTGAAGATCCGGGTTAGAACTGGTCTTCAGCAACCCATGCTGCCGTTACAGGCGACTATAACAGGATCGGGTGGTCAGGCTGGCTGACTTGGCTGACACATGTCAGGGGCGGATACAGCTTTTTGAGAAAGGGGGGTGCACATTATTGAGAAAGGGGGTGCACACTTCATTTTCACGAGCGTTTCAATGGTCATGTAATAAACTTTCAGGACAATAAAGGGGGGTCGGTGCGCACCCCTGCAACCCCCCACCCCCTCTGGATCCACCTATGTAGTATCCTAATTGCGTACATGGATACTAAGGCTGTTGATCACTTGATTGTCTGATCCAGACTCTATTATTTACAGACCACAACTGACTGGAATATTGCCGAGTGCGGCGTTAAACAACAACCAAACTAAACTTTACATTTATGTTGTGGTGCAATGTAGATATTTTTACTATACTATAGATGTGCAGTATTGTTTAGATGCAATTTGCATCTAATGGATCAGTGATGGAGAGCTTTAATGACTCCTTATGCAAACATTGTAGTTCAATAATAACGTCAAACCGGTGCATAGTAATAAATGAGTTAGCCTCAGCCACTTCATCACTATCAGTTTCATCATCAGTGACAGACCAGAACAATTTGATTTAACTTGTTTGAGGGGCATTTAGAAGTTGGATCAGCAAGGAAGAATAACAATATATGGTTGAACAACTTCTTTCTTACAGTGAGAACGTCGTTTTATTGTCGATTTGTCTACGTCCATCCCTTGCTTGATAACGGTGTCAGAACCTACTCCGAAACGTCGCTCCTGACGTAATACAGAAGTTGTTCATCCATGTAATGTTATGCTTCCTTACAATTTGTGGGCTGCCATTTTTATTGACGTCTGTTCTGTGCAGTTACAGATGGATCTGCATCTTAAAAGTTAGAAATAGCATTCATGTCTTTTACGTGCTCTCTTTTCGCCATACAATTCCCAATTGTTTAACTGTATCAATCTAGTTCAGAGCTGGTCACACACAAACAATACGAATGCACGAACGCACGCACGAACATTTTATCTCCACCATAACACAATTTAATGCTCCTGGCGAAACACTGCACACGCGAATCAGTACACATATTTTATCTCCACCATAACACATTTTAACGCTCCTGGCGAAACACTGCACATGCGAATCAGTAACACATATTTTATCTCCATAACACAGATTAACGCTCTTGGCGAAATACTGCACATGCGAATCAGTAACACATATTTTATCTCCATAACACAGATTAACGCTCTTGGCGAAACACTGCACACACGAATCAGTACGCGCATCTTATCTCCACCATAATACAATTTAACGCTCTTGGCGAAACACTGCACACGCGAATCAGTACACATATTTTATTTCCACCATAACACAATTTAACGCTCTTGGCGAAACACTGCACACGCGAATCAGTACACATATTTTATTTCCACCATAACACAAGTTAACGCTCTTGGCGAAACACTGCACATGCGAATCAGTAACATATTTTATCTCCATAACACATTTTAACGCTCTTGGCGAAACACAGCACACGCGAATCAGTACACATATTTTATCTCCACCATAACACAGTTTAACGCTCTAGGCGAAACACTGCACACACGAACCAGTACACACATTTTAGCTCCACCATAACATGATTTAACGCTCTAGGCGAAACACTGCACACGCGAATCAGTACACACATTTTATCTCCACCATAACATAATTTAACGCTCAAGGCGAAACACTGCACACGCGAATCAGTACACATATTTTATCTCCACCATAACATAATTGACCGCTCTTGGCGAAACACTGCACACGCGAATCAGTACACACATTTTATCTCCACCATAACATAATTTAACGCTCAAGGCGAAACACTGCACACGCGAATCAGTACACATATTTTATCTCCACCATAACATAATTTAACGCTCAAGGCGAAACACTGCACACGCGAATCAGTACACACATTTTATCTCCACCATAACATAATTTAACGCTCAAGGCGAAACACTGCACACGCGAATCAGTACACACATTTTATCTCCACCATAACATAATTTAACGCTCAAGGCGAAACACTGCACACGCGAAATCAGTACACACATTTTATCTCCACCATAACACAATTTAACGCTCAAGGCGAAACACTGCACACGCGAATCAGTACACACATTTTATCTCCACCATAACATAATTTAACGCTCAAGGCGAAACACTGCACACGCGAATCAGTACACACATTTTATCTCCACCATAACATAATTTAACGCTCAAGGCGAAACACTGCACACGCGAATCATTACACACATTTTACCTCCACCATAGCATAATTTAACGCTCAAGGCGAAACACTGCACACGCGAATCAGTACACACATTTTATCTCCACCATAGCATAATTTAACGCTCAAGGCGAAACACTGCACACACGAATCAGTACACACATTTGATTTCCACCATAGCATAATTTAACGCTCAAGGCGAAACACTGCACACGCGAATCAGTACACACATTTTATCTCCACCATAATATAATTTAACGCTCAAGGCGAAACACTGCACACGCGAAATCAGTACACACATTTTATCTCCACCATAACATAATTTAACGTCTCAAGGCGAAACACTGCACACGCGAATCGGTACGCGCATCTTATCTCCACCATAACACAATTTAACGCTCAAGGCGAAACACTGCACACGCGAATCAGTACACACATTTTATCTCCACCATAACATAATTTAACGCTCAAGGCGAAACACTGCACACGCGAATCATTACACACATTTTATCTCCACCATAACATAATTTAACGCTCAAGGCGAAACACTGCACACGCGAATCAGTACTCACATTTCACCTCCACCATAGCATAATTTAACGCTCAAGGCGAAACACTGCACACGCGAATCAGTACATACATTTTATCTCCACCATAATATAATTTAACGCTCAAGGCGAAACACTGCACACGCGAAATCAGTACACACATTTTATCTCCACCATAACATAATTTAACGTTCAAGGCGAAACACTGCACACGCGAATCGGTACGCGCATCTTATCTCCACCATAACACAATTTAACGCTCAAGGCGAAACACTGCACACGCGAATCAGTACACACATTTTATCTCCACCATAACATAATTTAACGCTCAAGGCGAAACACTGCACACGCGAATCAGTACACACATTTTATCTCCACCATAACATAATTTAACGCTCAAGGCGAAACACTGCACACGCGAATCAGTACACACATTTTACCTCCACCATAGCATAATTTAACGCTCAAGGCGAAACACTGCACACGCGAATCAGTACACACATTTTATCTCCACCATAGCATAATTTAACGCTCAAGGCGAAACACTGCACACACGAATCAGTACACACATTTGATTTCCACCATAGCATAATTTAACGCTCAAGGCGAAACACTGCACACGCGAATCAGTACACATATTTTATCTCCACCATAGCATAATTTAACGCTCAAGGCGAAACACTGCACACATGCACGAATCGGTTTTGAGCACAGGATTACACCAAGTAACGAAACAATATACATGTACTCGGTGTATACTTATAAACAGATAATGGACTGTTGGCGGAGAGATGAATGAGATTTGTGTGAGTGATGAACGCTACCGTTACTGTCATGAAGTACACTGCTTAACATCACTGTGCACCATGACACTCCCACTCAGCTCAATAGCGTTAATACGTAATCAACGTGTTGTGCACGGACGCCGTGTATTAACTCCAAGTACAGTCATTAACTCCAGCGGCGTTTAAACAGGTTAACTTCTGAATGGTCACATTGTCAATGAGGAAAATCAACGTTACATGAGGTGAGGTGAAATGGGGTTAACATGACGTTCAAGTGCACTTACATAGCGACGTCTGCGACATAGTGCTTGTTGCTTCCCTAACGTTCGTTATCATTTGTGGACCCCGTTCCACAAAGCAATTGTAGCGCTACGACCGTCGTAATTCTATGTTAAAGTATGGGAGTTACGATCACCTAAGCGCTACGATCGCGTTGTGAAACGGTACCGCCGTTTTACAAAGCTATCGTAGGGCTACGACTGTCGTAAATCCCATACTTTAACATAGACTCACGACAGTCGTAGCGCAACGATCGCGTTGTGGTACCGTATCAAGGACCGCGTTCCTCAAAGCGATTATAGCGCTACGACAGTCTAACTGATATGCTTTAACATAGACTTATGACTGTCGTATCGCTACGATCGCGTCGTGGAACGCGTCCCCGGATCATAACTACCATACTTTAACATAGACTTACGACAGTCATAACACTACGATTGCTCCGTGAAACGGACCCCAGGGCCTAGATTTTCGAAGCTCTCTTAGCGCTAAGATAGTCGCAAGTTAATGTTAATGTATGGCACTTACGACTATCTTAGCGCTTAGAGAGATTCGAAAATCTAGTGTCCTGGGCCTGGATTTTCGAAGCTCTCTTAGCGCTAAGATAGTCGCAAGTTAATGTTAATGTATGGCACTTACGACTATCTTAGCGCTTAGAGAGCTTCGAAAATCTAGGCCCAGGGCTGGAGGTTTCCTCACACATTACGCAAGCACGTATTGATATCAATAAATATCTGCCCAAAGTGGAGTTAAACCTTACTCAATAATTCAATTATTAATTGCTTCCCTGTTAATCACGTACTGAAAGTCATGCTCACTAACTGTTGTTCGCCTGTTTCAGGTTTCCATGGTGATTGGTATCTGTTTTCCCTCAGGATTCATTCCCAGTCCTTTAAAGTATGAAGTGCATTTATGATTATGCTTTTGTTATCACGAAGTGCTGGAAGCTTAAATAAATAAGTCATGGACAATGTCGTAAACTATACGTTTGAAACATAGCAAAGCCATTAGACTTGACATTAAAAACAAACCGAAACTGACATGAATCAGCACATGGGTTCTGTCGAACTGCTCAGTCAATCCAAAATATTCCTCCCCTAATGAAGTGGTTTTCTCCCACAGGGCTCTACTGTATTATCATTGATCGTGTACTACATAGTTCAATGTACACATAATTGCTATAGATATTGAATAAACATTGAATAAACGTGTCGATGTAGCCGTGTGTTTACTGGCATGGCCCCGAAGCACTTAAATGAACCATTCTTGTTTTACTGTGTTTTTCGAGTCTCGCCTAAGTATTTGTCTGATGCATATCAAAGATCCAGTCTCATCACACGTTTTTGTTGAATTCAGGTTTTCAAATGTTCTGATCGATTTCAAGAGCAAATACCTACCGCGCCTTTGTAAATAACTCTGACATTCATTCATTGATTTCAAATCAAAGCCTGTTTTAACTACGACCTTACATTCCACGACAATTCAGTCATTTTTGTGTGTCTTAATGTGCCAGGGTCTTCACTGAACGCCGGCTTCAATGTGGCAAGGTCTTCACTGAAGTGTGGTCTCAGCTTTGCAAAGGCTTTACAGGAGGCCTTGAAGTTTGCATGGATAGTTGAATTATTTTCAGCAATAGATGCAAAAAACAGATAGTCTTCTATCTAGACTCTCAGCTTAATTTTTTTAGTTTGTTGAAAACAAACACTGCTAAAATGACATTTTTGTGGCAGATCATTACTCTTTTTTCAGCAGTCTAAACTGTGAAGCATGATATTTTTAAAGCATTTTATGGAACAATGTGTTATATTTTTTCATAACGTCCATGTCACACCACTCAACATGACATGGATGTTATGAAAAAAATATAACACATTGTCCCACACTGACCTTGTTGTTCACATAAACTACAATTAATGGATCTGCACTCAGTCTCTTTCTGAGGCTTAAGATTTCATCGGAAAGCAAATCGCTGTTTTCGAGAAACGTTTATAAAGATGTTGGCATCCTTGTTTGTTTTGAACATTGTGTTAACAATTGCATGGCATCGTTACACACACTATGTACACAATGGTTAAAAGCCCAGTGTTACTTCAAACAAAACATAACAGTTAATGGCATAGAAAGAAGCCGAGTCCTTTCCGCGAACCGATATTAGCGTCATTACTTTCGTAAGTTACGGGTGGAACAAGGCCCTGGAACCATTCCACAAAACGTTATTAGCGCAATGCTTTCTTAAGTTACGTGTGGAATAAAGGCAGTGGGCCTAGATTTTCGAAGCTCTCTTAGCGCTAAGATAGTCGTAAGTTATGTTAATGTATGGCACTTACGACTTATCTTAGCGCTAAGAGAGCTTCGAAAATCTAGGCCCAGGAACCCGAACCGATATTAGCGCGATGACTTTCGTAAGTTACGCATTGAACGAGGCGCTGGAGCCAATTCCTCAAAGCGATATTAGTGCGATGACTTTCGAAAGTTACGTGTGGAACAAGGTCCTGGAATCATTCATCAAAGCGTTATTAACGCCATGGTTCTCATACATTACGTGTGGAATAAAGGCCCCGGAACTCGCTCCTCGAAGCGATGGCTTTCGTAGGTTACCTGTGGAGTAAAAGCCCAAGGTCCCGATCCACAAAGCGTTCGTAGAGCAACGACATTCGTAAGTCTATGAAAAACTATTGAGCTACGCCATGTCGTAACCTTACGAACTCTTTGTGGATAGGGACCCTAGAACCCGTTCCACGAACCGATATAAGCTCCATGGCTTTCGTAAGGTACTTGTAGAATAAAAGCCCTGGAACCCGTTCCGCGAACCGATATTAACGCGATGACTTTCGTAAGCTACGTGTGGAATAAACGCCCTGGGACTCGCTCTTCGAAGCGGTATTAGCGTCAAGACCTTCGTAGGTTACGGGGGCGGCGGGGTAGCCTAGTGGTTAAAGCGTTGGCTCGTCACGCCGAAGACCCGGGTTCGAATCCCCACATGGGTACAATGTGTGAAGCCCATTTCTGGTGTCCCCCCGCCGTGATGTTGCTGGAATATTGCTAAAAGCGGCGTAAAACTAAACTCAGTCAGTCGTAGGTTACGTGTGGAACAAGGCAGTATGAGCGGTAACCTTAACAAGTTCAAATAGATTTACAAATCTCGTAGGCGAAGACTGGTGTATGGAACCAGGCAAAGTAGTTGCTACTCAATTAGTGAGTTATTGAAAGTGTTTTATTCCATTCTGAATAACATTTCAGCGTGTCCACTTGTCATGAGAAGTAAGCCACAGTGACAGGACAGATATATAGGTTTGACTAACTAAAGATCAAATCAGTATTAGGACCCACGATCCCTAGAGTCGACTATCCGACTATAACCCATTGAAGATCCGGGTTAGAATTGATCTTCAATAAGTCATGTTTGTCGTAAGAGGCGACTAACGATATCGGGTAGGCAGGCTGACTTGGTTGACACATTTCATCGTATCCCAATTGTGTAGATCGATGATCGATGTTCATCACTGGATTGTCTGTTCCAGATTCGATTATTTACAGACCGAGGGCATACAGCTGGAATATTGCTGAGTGCCGTGTAAAACTAAAGTTACTCACTCACTAAACCCATTGGCTGTTGCGTAGTACGGACAAAGTTGTGAGTCAGGATACTGAACAGCGGCAGGGTGTTAGTTAAAAACTGCTGGTAGCGTTTGACCGTCTCCTGACGGCGCCGTAGTTTAGCTGGATCCATCTAACGATCTTCTACGTTGGTCTAGACAGGTTGGTTTATCACTAGCACAGAGTGTTAACAAAACAAAGCCTGGCCGGCGAAACTTGCAGATGGAAAATAACTGTAGGAAGGACTGAATAAATTGGGCATAAATACTCCCAAAGAAGAACAAAATTAATAAAATCCACTGGGGAGAGCATTTTATGTATGAAGTAATTGACTGTCAAACCTGTTAAATTAAGTGTCATAAAATATTTCGCATTCTCTGAAGGGTTGTAACTGTGTTGTTGCGGCTCTCTCGACCATGAAATGACACCATTGATTACTGGGGCATATGTTGCAATCCATAAACTCCACACAAGGTCGGCAGCTTTGATTGTTCTGTAAATGGTGGCTGCTCAATAATTGAGACGTTTCTCGTAAACAACAGACGGGTGGTTGATGTTTTTGGTTTTCAAAATTGGATTTTTAATCATCCAGCAAGGTGAAATGCTGTAAGCAACAAGGCCAGACTTAGTGAGGCAGCGGGGTTCTACGTCACTTCTAGCTTTTTTATCATCCAGCCAGGTGAAATGATGTTAGCAACAAGGCCAGGGTTAGACTTAGTGAGGCAGCGGGGTTCTACGTCACTTCTAGCTTTTTAATCATCCAGCCAGGTGAAATGATGTTAGCAACAAGGCCAGGGTTAGACTTAGTGAGGCAGCGGGGTTCTACGTCACTTCTACCTTTTTATCATCCAGCCAGGTGAAATGATGTTAGCAACAAGGCCAGGGTTAGACTTAGTGAGGCAGCGGGTTCTACGTCACTTCTAGCTTTTAATCATCCAGCCAGGTGAAATGATGTTAGCAGCAAGGCCAGACTTAGTCTTAGTGAGGCAGCGGGGTTCTACGTCACTTCTACCTTTTTATCATCCAGCCAGGTGAAATGATGTTAGCAACAAGGCCAGGGTTAGACTTAGTGAGGCAGCGGGGTTCTACGTCACTTCTAGCTTTTTAATCATCAAGCCAGGTGAAATGATGTTAGCAGCAAGGCCAGACTTAGTCTTAGTGAGGCAGCGGGGTTCTACGTCACTTCTACCTTTTTAATCATCCAGCCAGGTGAAATGATGTTAGCAACAAGGCAAGTGTTAGACTTAGTGAGGCAGCGGGGTTCTACGTCACTTCTAGCTTTTTAATCATCCAGCCAGGTGAAATGATGTTAGCAACTAGGCCAGTGTTAGACTTAGTGAGGCAGCGGGGTTCTACGTCACTTCTACCTTTTTAATCATCCAGCCAGGTGAAATGATGTTAGCAACTAGGCCAGTGTTAGACTTAGTGAGGCAGCGGGGTTCTACGTCACTTCTACCTTTTTAATCATCCAGCCAGGTGAAATGATGTTAGCAACTAGGCCAGGGTTAGACTTAGTGAGGCAGCGGGGTTCTACGTCACTTCTAGCTTTTTAATCATCCAGCCAGGTGAAATGATGTTAGCAACAAGGCCAGGGTTAGACTTAGTGAGGCAGCGGGGTTCTACGTCACTTCTAGCTTTTTAATCATCAAGCCAGGTGAAATGATGTTAGCAGCAAGGCCAGACTTAGTCTTAGTGAGGCAGCGGGGTTCTACGTCACTTCTACCTTTTAATCATCCAGCCAGGTGAAATGATGTTAGCAACAAGGCAAGTGTTAGACTTAGTGAGGCAGCGGGGTTCTACGTCACTTCTAGCTTTTTAATCATCCAGCCAGGTGAAATGATGTTAGCAACTAGGCCAGTGTTAGACTTAGTGAGGCAGCGGGGTTCTACGTCACTTCTAGCTTTTTAATCATCCAGCCAGGTGAAATGATGTTAGCAACTAGGCCAGTGTTAGACTTAGTGAGGCAGCGGGGTTCTACGTCACTTCTAGCTTTTTATCATCCAGCCAGGTGAAATGATGTTAGCAACTAGGCCAGTGTTAGACTTAGTGAGGCAGCGGGGTTCTACGTCACTTCTAGCTTTTAAATCTTCCAGCCAGGTGAAATGATGTCGCTTCTAGCAATTCTCCAGTTGGGACACCATGGGCGGTCTTCTGACGCAATACACTTGTGGGGAACACGGCTATCCCCTTGTGTGCCAGTCACAGAATACATGAAACCTGTTCATGTCCTAACTCCCGACAACCATTACTGAAAGTTCAGCATGTTGCATAACGGCGAGCTTACAAACCATTTCACACCATTTACAGCATTTTTCAATAAAGCTGTCACTGATTTGCTCTACACATGTTTGCCAGTTGTAATGATGCAGATAAACCGATACTGATTTAGCATAGCTTGAGCTCTAATACAGCTCGAATATTGCTGAGCGCAGCGTTAAGCAACAGACAAAGCAACCTATTGAGATTGCTATAGTAATACAGCACTGACGACAATATGTACCCGAGCACTCGTTGCCCCAGATTGACGGGTGAAGAATTGTATATGGCCATTATATCACGCGTTCTTTGTTCTGCCGTATATTTTGCATGGTGCCAAAGTATACGCGATAACAAAAGGTTATAGATTCCGTAAACAAGAGCATGTTCTGAGGCCAATGGGTGATGGCTGAAGTATAGTAAATTTATGATCAAAACACATACCCAAGAATCTCGGGTTCTTTGGCCAAATATTGATGAATCTATACCTTTGTCGAGATTCTTGAGAGGCATTTAGAAGTTGGTGAATATATAAGACGACATCCGTTTTATGGTGCATGGTTAGAAATAAAGCAAAGGAGAAATAGATATTTGTTGGTGATGTATTGAAGTCTACATCTGTGCCCAGAAACGTTGTGATATACAATAAACAAGAGGTTGCCATCCATATACTCGTCTTATATACCTTTGTCCCAAAAGTATAGACTGTAGTGTGTCCAAAATATATCCTTTTACTGTTAAGCGCAAATCTGCCAAGGTTAAATCTATCTATGCATAAACTGCACTGCCGGGAATAAAAACGTGCATACTCACGTTTAATGGTGCATGGTTAGAAATAAAGCAAAGGAGAAATAGATATTTGTTGGTGATGTATTTAATACTGATATCGTAGGAATGTGGTGGACCCTACGTTTGGAGTGTTTCGGCTCCTGAGGGCATAAAACAAAGAACCATACAATTTAAACATAAATGACGAAGTAGACACAATATACCATCGGGCTTTCTTTCTACACCATAAGTCACAGGTAGCCAAATCGTCTAAGGATCGCAGTACGCTGTAAAGTCAGTGAGTGAGAGAACTGGGCTTCACACATTGTACCCATGTGGGGAATCGGACCCGGGTCTTCGGCGTGACGAGCGAACGCTTTAACCACTAGGCTACCCCACCGGTTGTTATTCGGACTCGAGGCCTCAGGAATGCAGTCAAAATGTTTCATGGCAGAGAGGTTAAGAGTATTTCTTGATTCCACGGTTACAAAAATTATGCACTTCCCTCGTCTGCCTTGTACCCAGTCTGTCTCATAGTCCCTAAACCACATCATTTTCCCTACTGCCAAGCCCTCTCTGCAATGCTAAAGCCTTAAATAAAGCAAGCCTAGATTTCCTCAGGTTCTGAATCTCTGGTCTCCCTGGGGCTCCTTTTCAATCTATATAGGTTTGTTTGTAGCTATCAAAATGATATATATTCAGAAACTTAGCGTTAGTCTAGCTTGTACCCTGTGTTCCCATGTTTTCTAAGGTGAACAACTGACTTGACAATGCATGTGTTTGGGACCGATGTCTCCCGTGGGTCAGGATAAGTTCATGTTTCAAACATGTGCCAAGTGTGCTCGGATTCGCACCATAAACTCTATTTTTAACAGAAACTTCTCAATTCATTTTATGCCAGTATTAAGACCTCAAGTTCCCGATTGACAAAGCATTCGTAGCGCTACGACATTCGTTAGCCTATGGTAAACTACATCAGTTACGACAGGTCGTAACGTTACGAACACTTTGTGGATCGGGACCCAGTCAACATAGATTGACGGACTGACTGAGTTTGGTTTTACGCCACTTTTAGCAATATTCCAGCAATATCACGGCGGGGGACACCAGAAATTGGCTTCACTAATTGTACCCATGTGGGGATTCGAACCCGGGTCTTCGGCGTGACGAGCCAACGCTTTAACCACTAGACTACCCCACCGCCCCCAGTCCAGATAGAGCTAATACAGCGACAGCAAGAACTTACAGTTGTGAAGATTAATATTGCATTTTAAATGTAATTTGCTTAATGTTTCAGATGGTTTACATTGGAGGACTACAACATCCTTATCAAACTATCAGTTCTTATGATTATGGAAAGGGATCGGTCGCTCTTGTTTACATAACGTTCTTTCGTCCAAAATCACTTTGATATTTATTAACCATAAAACCTGAAACGTTAACATGATGAAATGATGTCAGATAAAATTCCTTATTTTGACTTTTGCCGTGTATTCCCGTTTTTTGTAGGTTAACTATTGACTCGCCTTTGCTTGTGTTTGGGACGAATGCCGCCGGTGGTGCAGGATAGGCTCACCATTTAGCAACATCTGGTATCATCTCTATTTGATAACGATTTCTAAACACATACTCTGTTCTGATATAAATCTTAAGATTGTCTCGTCCAGACGCGATTATTTACTGACCACCGTCAAACAGCTGTAATATTGCTGAGTGTGGTATGATACAGTCGGACACGTACAATGGACTTCTTTTAGATGTGGAAAATGTTTTGTCGCTTTTAATATAAACGTTAAGCGTCGACACAGCACCAACTGCATGGAGTATCGTGTCAATTAGTTTGACACCACAGTGACATAGGGTTGGTTTGGTTGGTTTGTTGTTTAACGCCGTACTCAGCAATACCCCAGCTATATATGGCGGCGGTCTGTAAATAATCGAGTCTGGACCAGACAATCCAGTCATCAACAGCATGAGCATCAATCTACACACTTGGGATACGGTGACATGTGTCAAACAAGTAAGCGAGTCTGACCACCCGATCCCGTTAGTCGCCTCTTACTACAAGCATGGGTTGCTGAAGACCATTTCTAACCGGGATCTTCACGGGTCCAGTGACACAGGGAATCGTCCAGCGAAATTCTACATGGGGAATCTTACCTTCGCAGCAATGGAGGATGAGGGGTTGTCAAGGAAGGCCCAAACCGAGGCTCGAAATCGCTCCAGACGGGGAAACCAGAATAATGTTTGTTTCCCGTTCCTTGTTACAATCGTCTGTTGTTTTTCAAAGTTTCTCAAAGTTTTTCTGTCCTCCACAAATGTGACGAAGTTGTGATAACAACAGTTCTCCATTCTCGAGATATCTATCCCCCAAAACGCAAGTTCTCGCGAGAAAACGTTGGGACAAACCGTCGGGGGCAAATGTAGCTCTCCATGATGAAGAAAATCCAAGATGGCCGCGAAAGAATCCGAATGTCTCTCAAAGAAGTACTCTTTTGGGGAAGTGCCCTTCACTGTTGCTTCAGTTAAACACGTTGATCCGTTCTGGTCCATTAGTTTACAAAAGGTCGCAGTGGACACTTCGTATTTCGTCCCGCTGATGTTGATAAGGGTTGTGGGACCAGCCATCTTGCACACTGACGTCGAATATTCAAGTCCAGCTGTATGGGCAACGCCGACAAGTGTTCTGTCTGGCTGAAATATTTCCCAAACACTATCAAGAACGTAGAAGTTCGTCGCCAGCCTTTGAGAAATCCTGTAAATCGTATAGAAAGCGTTTCTGGCAGAATCGTTTTTGTTTTATTCCATCATCGCTTCAAGGAGATAAGGAAAATATCTGCCTAAATATTTAATCCAAAATACAACCAGAGACCATGTCGGTATATGGTCTCTGATACAATCCACCGGCACAGTGACTTTAACCTATACGTGTTGACCCAGTGCAGAGAACTGGTGGAATGTAAACCTTGTATTGTTACGGAGAAAGCGCCGGTTTTAATAAGGACTCGTCCACCAATCAATGATTCAGGTGCTGAAGATCATCACGTGTCAGTAGCACTTTGGTAGTGTGAGTTGGGACTCATGTTCAGTTCCTCTGCATCATTATCATTTATCGATCTGCTAGTGGTGACAACACGGGACGGCTCACTGCCGCTGTTGTCGGGTCCAGGCGCCTTCGAGGCGATATAAACAAACTTATTCATCGTCGGTACATTTCGAAGTATGGTCAAAACGATTCCGCCATTCAACATAAGGTTCGAAAAAAATAACTTCTCTCCAGATTCTACAGTAAATATTTGTTAATTTATGAATAAAGTCACATTTGTTTTCAATCCCCTTCAACTTTCACACATGTTGACAAATTTACATCAGTGATTCCAACTTGCAGACACTACACTCCACGCATTGATGTCGATCGCTACGTTGTGAGTGAGTGAGACTTGCTACACACAAATGAAACGGTGAAATGTTAACTGCTACACTGGTCAGTTTGCAACTAAAAGTGTGACAAGAGTTACCTCGCTTGGTTGTTGATAAATATGACATTCCTGATCGTTCGAAAAGTTTCGGGATGGGCATGTTCTTTAAGGCCAGCTGTAATCATAACCAAGTGTAATCATCATTGACAATATTCTTTACAATCTCGACTGCACATTTTGTTGCTGCCACTTATTTCACCCGTTCAGTAAATACTTATTTATTCATTCATCTTGCATGGCCATTTACTGATCACACAATCTAGCTGTCCGAACCGATCGGGAGGGTTAATCTTTCAATTTTGAAAATTTGAAACACCGTAATCCAAACCCTTTTGCCTCTGAATACTGACTTCGATGAGCGATTTGAGATGTGGTATAAATAGAGGATACTAAACGACCTTCCGTGTACTACCATTTTTATTAAAGGAGTTAATGATTTGATGCTTAATCTTTCACTAGTTTAATAAAAATGGAATTTCACGGAAGCGAGTTTAGTATTCTGTTTATTACTCTCCAACATAAACTGATAAAAACTGCCTACGAAGTGTATTGACTTTCAGCTTTCCACGAGTCAAGCAAGGTCTAATACCATTGTGACGTCATAACTGCAACCCATTATGACGACATACCTCTAGCGGTATTAAACTAGTGTAATATCGCCGTAAAAATAGTACATAGAGATTACTTAACGAGTGTCTGTCAGATATCATTTATCTTACAACTCGTTGTAAGATAAATGATATCTGACAGACACTAGTACAGTAATCTGTTTCTTACACACCATAAAATCGCACCATTTTATGGTCGAATAGATTCAAATTTCATATTTTCTCATCGTAGCTGCGCAATAATACACAACACAACGTTTATGAATGAGTGACGTCACTTGGTTTCCTAATCACTACTCATCCCCAAGGTGACCCTCACAAAAAAGTTTCTGCCACCTCTTCGCATCATCAAGGCAATAGTGATAATGCAAAGTAGATAAGATCACAGAAAATTAATTAAACACTCTAAAAAGATGATGTTACCATGTAAATGTGAACAATTTTGATTCTTGCAAGCAAAACATATTTGAGCGTGTGACGTCATCGTCATCGTTTGGTGGTTGTCGTCATCGGAAGATTGTTTTGAATATCTCTGCACATTGGGGATCTGTACTTGTGTACCAGTTTACTTTCAATGTTCTCCGATCAAATCAGAGCCAAAACTATTGAGTGTGTGTCATTAGGTGTAACCCATGTTCTTGAATATGACATTGCTGAGGTTACGTTCACTATCAATGGGGGACTACTCTCTCTTCTTCGCCACAGCCTTCTCGTTCTCGAGTTGTCAGTATGAAATGTGATTTGATTACATTCTGTATGTTATCAAGACATGAACTTTGCATTATCATGCGTCGGAGGAATATCTAAGCAATGACTTATGTGTAGATAAACCGTTCCTGTACATGTTCGATTGAATAGAGAGCACGTGTGCCGCCATTTGCACTCATGAACTCTTGTAAAATGTTGTACATTGTTTCAACGAGTGTGTTTTGGTTCTGATTGTCATGAGTGAATTTGATAACATTGGAATCACATAGTAGCTCGGAGCTGGAAGTGGGTCTTCATCATGTTTATCTATGAAAAATGTCATCTTCATCAATTCATCAAAGAAACGATGCAAATCGATCTCAAAATGGACAGGCACTGACGTTATCGTGTCAGGTATATTTGTAAGACGATACATGACTTGTCGCATCTCTCCAGTAAAAGTACCAATGTTGTACATTTTGAATATTCGAAGGGAATCCCGGTGTTTATCTTTAACGGCGATGTTCACATATAATTGTTTTAAAACACAAGTTTCACTGATTGTTCGAGCGATTTTGAATTCATGACTAGAAATCAAAAGTTTTAATAAAAGGAATTAGAAAATAAATAGATTCGTGTTATATTTCTTCAAATGCTGTTTCATTGTATAAATACCTGTTTATGTTGCAATCGCGAATATAACAGGTAGGTGTAAGGGTTTTTTCTTGGCACGAGTAACAGGTTTCTGTTCGATTGAAGCACGAGGAACTTATCAATGAATTTTAATCAGGAAAGTAGTCCGTCATAACCTGACACTAGGTCATCACCATGGAGTAGCCAATCACGGGATTAAAAATCGATCTCACACATATGCGTGATACCAGTTTTCTCACATGGGTTTCTCACCCATGGGTGTGTAAGAAACTGCAGTATCTTCCAAGGTCGAGTAATAAGTTTGTGGGCTGCCATTCTCTCAAAAACAAGGTCAGAACATAAGACAAACAAAAATATAAACGTTTAATCTGCAATAACGATTGAGTGAATACGGTAACCGCAAAGTGAATAATTTCCGCCTCAGTCATGCCCTCGATTATTCTCGATTATACACACATCCCTTGACCTTCATCTCCTGAGCCACATAACCTTTACTCCATTATCCCATCTTGCTTAGTCTCGTAAGGCACTTATATTACCATTTCTAAACATTTGTGAAACACAATAGAACAGTTGTGTCTGGTACGGAAATAAATATTTAAACGATAATTTACACGATAAGAGCAGTTCCATCCCGAAGGTATGTCACGATGAAGCACTTCTTGTATATTTGATGTTTAAAACAATTAAAGACAGCCGAATGGACAAGTCCTTCTAAAAATTTGCCAGTCAGGATTCTTTTACGCTTGTCCCAACAACAAAGACGAAAGAAGAGAATAATTCGTACATTTCTCGTAAGATCATATACTTCAGATCGGCAGCTGATTAACTAACCCCCAAATCGACCCCGGAGTGTCAGTTTACATGACTGTTTACTAGTGTTGGGAATTGGTTAGAATGTCATAATTGATGATTGGTTCATTACAACCGATCAATCATCGAAAATAATTGGTTAGCGTCATTTATGAAATTTGTTAATGCACATAAAAATAAGAAAAAAACCCGTAGTTCTTGGGGGGCCTTTTGGCAAAATTTCACATCTTTAAAGGATGACTAGTATGTTAGAAACATAAATTTCTTGTTGTTAATGAAAACAAGTGTTCCATAATTGGTTGTGTTCGATTATGAGAAATTATGATCGATTGCTTGGTCGTTTAGTCACTACGATCTTCGATTATTTCAATTAATCGACCACCACTACTGTTTACACCCTGTTTTCCGTGGTGGCGGAAAACGGACACGAAGCTACGATGACTTGTGTCAGCCAGCCTGACCACCCGATCCCGTTAGTCGCCTCTTACGTCAGGCATGGATCATCACGGGTTAGAGGCGGTGAGGAACAGAATCCTCCAATATTAAGCTGAAACGTTGTGATATACCTAGAATATCATTCAACTCACTCACTCACACAAAGTGGTATATCTCACTTACTCTCATACAGTATCAAACAGAGCCATTTGTTGTTGCTTCCAGTGCTGTCTATTTTCAAGGGTCGTCCATGCCAATTAAGTGTAAATCGTAACGCCTTCCATATGGAAACACTTGCTAAAGGCGGTCCGAGTCCGACTTTATCATCAACACGTGTTTATGACTGAGTATCAAACGTTGATGACACCAGGTGTTCGCCAAATCCTGACCCAATAGTCACAAACACATGCAAGGGCAAGTTAAGTAGCTTACGGGAATATAGCATATAATGGAAACCAGAGAAATACGCTATACATAACTGTAGTCCTGCTGCAAATTCATATACAACTGGGCGGTGCGATAGCTTAGTGGATAAAGCTTTCGCTCGTCGCGCCAGACCCGGGTTCGACTCCCAATATGGGTACAATGTGTGATATCTATTTCTGGTGTACCACGCCGTGAGTGAGTGAGTGAGTGAGTATGGTTTTACGCCGCTTTTAGCCATATTCCAGCAACATCACGGCGGGGGACACCAGAAATGGGCTTCACATATTGTACCCAAGCGGGGAATCGAACCCGGGTCTTCGTCGGGACGAGCCAACGCCTTACCCACTAGGCTACCCAACCACCCCGTACCACGCCGTGATATTGCTGGATTATTGCTAAAAGCGGCGTAAAACCATACTCACTCAATCCTTTACAATTTTCTGTTCACTTTAGTAACTGTTTATACAGTTACGTGTGAGAGCGACCCCTGTGAAATATACTACCCGATCAATGTTAAATGCAATTCCATGTCCAATTATCGTTATATTGTGATAACCATCGTAAATCAGCTGAAATAGCGTTGTGTAATGGGTTTCTTTTATCGATGTAAATTGCATGGCATGGACAGAAGTACGTGTGCAGAAATATTCATTATTACCTATCACTGACTTCACAATAACACTGCTCACTAATACAGAGTAGGTTGAACGCAAACGCTATTTACAAAAACAGAATTAAAGTTGATGATAATCATCAAAACGATTTTTTTTTGCACTACAATGTTTGCTCACAAACGCTATTGGGGCGGTAGGGTGGAGGTTAAAGCGTTCGTCACGCCGAAGACACGGGTTCGATTCCCCACATAGGTACGATGTGTGAAGCCAATTTCTGGTGTCCCCCGCAGTGATATTGCTGGAATACTGCTAAAAGCGGTTTAAAACCATACACATTCACTCACAAACACTAAACCAACACAGGTTCATGTTGCAATTAATACTGATTGATATTACAAAAACATTTTGCAGATATAAAACAAATGTTACGACTATATCCACAAGTTGAGTATTCATGTCAACATAAACGTGTGTTGGCCTGGATGATTCAAGTTTCCTACAGGTACCTAAGAAGAATACTTTATAGTGAGTGAGTGAATTTAGTTTTAAGCCGCTTTTAGCAATATTCCAGCAATATCACGGTGTGGACACCAGAAATGGGCTTCACACATTGTTCCAATGTAGGGAATCGAACCTTGCTTTCGGCGTGACGAGCGAGCTCTTTATTCACTAGGCTACACCACCGCCCAATAATACTATATCATGTTTCTAAACTAAGAGGAAAGTTGATGAGGGGATCTACCCATGAAAGACCAACATATAGCTGGAATACTGCTGAGTGTGGTGTAAACTAAACTCACTCACTCGCATATGAAAGATTCACATGTAATAATTTTGCACCTGTAACACCTTAGCTGTAAATGAAGGAAATAGCATTCCAAGAGCGGTAGTTATAAAATTTGCCTCTTAGTAAAACTTTGATTGTACAGGAATCTCTGTTATTAGGTCAGAGTTGCACAGAAATGGTCCAGGTGTGTGGTGAACTGTCATATGCTAAATACTGCTTCCAAATGTCAAACATTTAAGTGAGAGAGTTGGGTTTTACACCGCTTGAAGCAATATTCCAGCAATATCACTTCGGGGTGCCATCAGAAATGGTGACGAGCGAATGCTTTAACCACTGGGCTACCACATCACCCTTCCAACATCGATGCCAAAACGTTGCCGATGAAGGTATGTGTTCATGAGTGTGTTCAGTGGAGTTTCCAAGTATTTTGAAATACATTTTCCTTCTAAAAGTTCTTATTAAACTTCTGAGTAACTGGATCAAAACTAGGAATTGTGTGTTATTTCATTCCTCTGGGACAAGCACTGAAAAACCTCATGGTGTATTTGTGACAGATAATCTGCGATTCGCCATATCTGTTTGGCTTTTCTCTCAATAACAACCTAGACCATACTGGCACTGGGACCCACCATCAGCTGACTGAGGCGGCAGTGATCGTGTTGTCACATGTCTCCCAAAACACAAAAAACAATCTTTAAAATAAAGAAAGAAGCAATTTATTTAATTTGACATGTAAGATATCAAAATTATTAGCAGTTACCATAAAAATATACATTTGACATACAGAGCATTTCTTTTGCAAAACCGTTTTGCGAAATTTCATTTTCGCTTTCATCTCCTCCAGTGAGCTTAATATAAAACACTAACACCACCTGTCACACCCGTGGGACTACTTCACATCAACCTCAAAGACAATATCAACATTTCTTATGAAACAATGTTCCTGTATTTTAGAAGGATAACAGAAACAGGATATTTTAACCAAAAATCAATAGCTCACACAACTGATTGTTTTCTTCCACTGACATTGCACCTCTTCTATAGCAACAGTAGATCCTGATTAAAGTGTTACTTCAGTCTTGAGTGAAGCATTGATTTTCCATCTTCAGATATCTAAAGTAGTTCATATCTAAATTAGTAATGAATGCGTTTGTTTGCAGTAAAGACTGGGACCCTGTCAAAGTAGCAATAATACCGACAGTTTGTTGTGTCTTTACTTGATTATTCAATATTCCTTTGAGCTCATTATAACAATATTTACTGTTAAATGGAAACAAATTTGAGATTCGAACACACATAAAATTGAATGCTAACACTCAACTAATGGTAAATAAGTGATGGGACGGTAAATATTTGCTATAACTTCACACATTATACAGCAAATTCGTTCAGACCAACAAATCAATACTTTCAATTGATAACTGATTTCCCTGCTTCATTTTGTCAGGAGTTGAGATTTCTAAACCTTATATATTTGCTTGCTTATTTAACAGTTCTTTTTGTAACATCGGAAGGCAAGACTTTAAAGTATGCACTAGAATGCTGTTGACAAAACCTAGATATATAACTTGAGCAAACTTATTGTGAAAGGCTTCAGGCACGACCAAGGGCAATTCAGTTAATTTGTCACTTCCTAGATAATTTGGCCACCCTTGGACTCTTTGTATAGATTGACTTTAGTGTTGTGCCGCTTTTAGCAATATCATGGGGTGGGCCGGAGGAGGAGGAGGGAGGGGGAGGGAGACACCAGAAATGGCTTCACACTTTGTACCCATGTGCGGAATCAAACCCAGTTCTTCAACCTGACGACCAAAATCTTTAACGACTAGGCCACCCCACCACCTCCTTTGTACACACAGCTAAGGCATATGTGTGTAAAGAAAACTGAAATAACTGCAGATATATTAATAAACCATGACAGTTGGTCTGGTAAATATTACTTATACTATCCTGTTCTAATCCTGTGGTCAAAGTGATCAAGCAGGTTGGTTTTGGTAAGATAATCTACAGTGTAAGTAAACCAGTAAAAAAAGTCGAATCAAAATGAATAAATCATACAAAATGGATGCTGCCTGTAAAGTAAACAAAGCTTGTGATGATCTTAGAGGTGATAATGGAAATCATAATGTTTGTGGGCCATGAGTTTGTTTCATCAAACCATTATGTTTGGTAGCCAAAGTAATTAATTAGTATTTTCCTTAAAAAAGAAAATCACAAAAGGGTTTTCAAAACTCTTCATGGTTTCGGTTATGCTTTAAAAAAGGACCCCGGCCCTGACCCAAATCGTCTTCCATACTCATGTATGCCGTCACATGGGGTTGGAATTTACTCTACGATGAGACATGGCACTGCTAGATTTACAAATAAAAACAGTTTTACAAATACAAAGGTATTTGAGATTGGTATGAGAATGATATGAAACACAGAAAACTGAAAACTGAAAAAAGCTTCTTGTTGTTTCCGGACATGAGCACGGAATAGGGTTGGGGAGGTTCACCGAGTACCCAGGTCCTGTAAATAATTTTCACTTCCCGGTTCTGTATAAACTACCCGGATGGACCCATTTCATTAGGTAACTCAATTTTCATTAGTTTCAGTTGCCATCAACAACAGACAAGCGAATTAACTCTTATTATAGAAGAAGGGTTACCGGGTTTGGTCATTTGATTCTACCTCGGCTACCTGGTCCAAAATGTCTACCCGTCCCAGCCCTAACAGTGACCAAGACACGACACTGCATTTCAGCCGATCCAGATAACGAAACTGATGTGAGAGACACTCACATGTCTTGTCGTTAATTTCATGATTAAATCAATTAGATTAAAAACCCAGGTGGATTCATTCTGGAACTTTGCATGACTTGTCTTCTGATGCTTCTGAGTATAAAGGAAACCTTCCTTGTAATGAATAATACATCTTGCTGCACAATATATTTTTGTCCTGCATGGAGACTAACAACAATAGTTAATTTTAATGTGAAATATTTATCATTTTGTTCCCACAGTAACACTTAAACACATAAACAAGACATACAAGCAAAACAATAACAAGTTTCCTATAATTCATGATGCATGACATTAAACTGATGGAGAGCACCTGTTCCTTTATGAAACCGACTGTAAGAACAGAAACAGAGCCTTCAATGAAGCAGCCCTTGTAAATTGATTAAACAATGAATGACGCATACACTCACGTGACGTGTAAAACAAAACATGTGTAAAATGTAAAAAAATATTCAGTTACAGAAATCATACAAAACATTCTTGATAAATCTGAAAAAGGGCGCTCAATGTTGCCAGAAGTTTTGCACCCGTAAGGGGTTGTGTCACAACTTTCCATGTCAAAACTCAAAATTTCCCAATCAGATCCTCTCACTGTTTCATGAGGGACATTATAAATGTGTACTCACTAACAAAACTATACATCTAAGGTATTTTAGAAATCGTAATATTGTGGAGTTTGTGGATTCAAACTTTTGAGTCGTCAATGACTCGTCAAACGACAAGTCTGATACTGAAAAGCTGCAATAAAAGAAAAGATGCTGGAATGTGTAAGTCAACTTTGTCTTCACCCCTGAAGCTGATGCTTTGCAGACTTTAGTAACCTGGCTCTCTGCTTAATGTATATTTAGGTTTCCATGTTAGTATCACTGAGAGAATTGAGTTCCACACACTGTTAACAAAGTCATAGCGTAGAGGAACACCTATTATGGATGGACAACTTCTTTGTTGCAATATATGCGACCTTTCAGTGAAGATCCTAACACTGTCATCAAGCATCATTTACATCAATCAGAAGTTGTCTATCCATAAAACGTGTTCCTCTTCATCATACCAGCTTCTAAATGCCACTTAAAGCAGTCAAATCACAGTGTGTCAGCTTAGTACGTGAAGAAGCAAAAAAAAGGATGCAAGTCATAGACTTCTACCATTTTGCAGTCTGTAAGCAATGAGTGCAAAGAGAAAGTCTAGAGAAATAATGTTCTGTCAATAGGCTCAGATAGTCGTAGTCTACAAAACACTATGATCTACTTAAAATGATGTTAAGAACCTTGTTTGGACTATTAGACTCCCGAACTAGTTGGCACAGACTGTTAAAATGATCACATACTTTCACCATTTTGGTGAGCCCACTTGTGAATAGTGCTAAACAAAGGATCATGATTAGGTATTTTAACCCATGATAATAGGATCCAGCATACTTAAGGGACATAACTCTGCCAATGAGATGCATTGTCTTGTCCCTATTGTTCTAACACGTACTTAATCTGACTTCATATCTGGGTTAGTAGGTGGCCAGTGTCAGACAAGATGATTTGGAGACAACTCACGGCTGGAACGATTACTTTAAGATCATCAAAACTCACAGTCCTGCTGTGTATATAAGTAAAGCATTACACCTTCAACCTGTTAATATAATGATATTAATGTTAAGATATATTCACTTGCACACATAATGTAAAATAAGGACTCCCATTCTCTGCCAAGATCTCCAGTTATGTTATGAAGCACATGATGAGTGATTGGATGAAACACGAAACAAAGTCTATTCCTGGTCCTCGACTTTCCTCTTCTTGCCCGCCTCCACATACGGGCTGTGCTGCCTCGCCCTGTGGTAGAGACGCAGGAGGTCAATGGCCTCCGCAGCCTGCTGCCGCTCATCCAGATGTCGACTACACGAATCCTGTAGAGCCTTGGCATAGCTCTCTGTGTCCTGCAGCAGTGATGCTAGCTCCTCCACCGATACGTCCACAATTTGCTGGAACAATGGAGGTAAACAAATGCAGGATTTTATAAGGTCCAAAATAAGAGCACCTAACAGGCAAACTGGGAAAGAATCATTAATTTGTTCAATCTTAAATTTCCTTAAGTTCCTATTTTCTTAAATTCACAGGTATTGCAACATGTTTTGCATTGTATTCGATGTGTTCAAATGCATATGGTAAATAAACTGCTCAAAATCAAATACTGAAACACTGTAATACTAAGTCAGTAAATATTTTGTGACCCTTGATTTCTAAACGCTAAGGCCATGACTTTCACACCTGTTAGTCATTTCACCTTAATTATATGAATTAATCCCTTTCCAATATTTTGTTGATCTTTTTATGGCCCACGTTTGATTTTACCATAATGATTTTATAAAAAATTCAGGTAGGCTTGTTTCTGTAAAAACAGAAAACTAAATGATCTGTCCACATATGAAATATTTCTGACTCTTCAAAATTTGTCTTCACTTTGACAGATTTGACTATAAATATTTCACTACCTGCAAGTCCTCATTGGAAAACGTTATGATCCGCGATACGTCCCTCTGTAGCCCGCATACCAGCTGTTTCACTCGTTCAGACATCCCCTGGGCCCCATCCATCGTATCCACTTCATCACGAGACACCTCCTCTGTCAACAGTGTTTTTTTGTTGTTACAATCAGATAACCCTAGTACCTCTTCAAAGACATAACTTGAATCAGTAAATTCATCTTTATTAACAAAAATATAGTTCAGAAGGATACTTCACCCAAAACAGAAACAAAAACATCTGAAACCAATTGGCTTATACTTGTTTCTATTGTTGTGTTTCTTTTTTTTGGATTTTATAATGAAGAGCCACTTTTGTTCTGTGGAGAAGAGTTAACAAGAGCACTGACCTGCTCCTTGTGGCCTCCACTTCTCTGATGTTCGCAACATCAGCAACGTTGCATTGTTGGAGAGGAAGGTGAAGTAGTCCTCCTCATCCACTTCTGTCCCATCTTCATCTAGCACCACCCTCACAGCCTCTGTGTCCGCCAGTCCCAGCTTCTGTCTCCCTGTAACACAATTAAATTCTCTCATATAAGACTTGTTAATTCTATTTTTTGTGCAATTATTGTCACAAGTCCATGTTGTCAATTCTAATCAAGTACCTGCAGGTTATAGCTGCCCACTTAGTAACAAGAATAGGGATTGAAAGTGACATGACTTAAGCTTAGTCTTTTCGCATTTAAATTTGTGAATGTTTTGTTAAACTCTATACAAGTGTTGTACTCCTGCTGTGGCTATAGGGGTCATTGTACTACAGGGGAACCAGTACTACAGATATGTAACCCAGGTACCTTTCAGTATACAGAAATGTACTTTAACCGAAGTCAAAATACATAACCGGTACCATGAGCATTGGACGAGCTCATTTTCCACAACCTAAAACCAAAACCGTATGAACTTGTTTAACTGATTGCAAGTGATCTTGTACATCGCAAAATATTCATTAGTGTATTTCATTTTTTATATAAAATGCAATCAAATGCATTTAATACAACAGCATGATAAAGAAAAAGGCATAATGCGTAATGGGGTCGTCCTTGGGTATGTTTCTGTATTTTGATTTTGTCTAGGGTATGTTTTTGTATACAGTAACATACCTGGGGTACACACATGTAGTACCAGTGCCGACGACCCTTCAGCCCTACTGTGCCTGCATGATGATGATATTATGTGCTCTCTGTTCGTGATGTTGTTACAATTATCACATTTCTGTTGTGTTTATTTAACCCACTCATGTTAATCTCTTTCACCTACTATGTAGAATTTTGTACCATATTTACACTATTCTGTTTTGCTTGACAATAGTATTGGGATCTACATCTTGCTATCACAACATATTAAAAAGTCGTGAGCTTTAAATTCATTCCACCTTGAGATGTGGTGGTTATATCCAAATCATATATTTCTCTTATGGATGCCATGTTGTACACACCCTTGTACACCAGCTCTTGAAGAGTGGCTGCAGTCACAGACTTCTTATTAGCTCTGTCACCACTCCAAACTTTGAATGGCCTCGACATTGTGTTGACGCTCACCGGTTGTGTCTAGCAGCAAAATAAAGAGTTTGAGTGAATCGATATCATGAAATTCTACCCGAACCCTGACAATCGATCAAAGTGGCACCTGAGATCAATGAAAGAGCCAGTTTGCAGCCTGGTTAAGAGCAGTAATACAAATTCATGGTAGATTAAAACATTGATAGCATTTCAAAAGGGTTTCTATGTTTTTTTACCCGTTTTAATTATTAGGATTGAAGGAAAATTTATCAAGTGCATGGATCGATAAAGTACTTGTATCCCAACATTAATCAATAGCTGCTGAAAGCCGAGACATCCAGTGACAAACACTTCCAATCAAACATACTTTTTCTTAATTCTCATAAGGAAATGTTTTCAAGCTTGTCCGCCTTTGACTGGTTATATAGGATCTGTAATACAACTACCTTTGTGTCGCTTAAATACCGAAATGGATATGACTTTATTTTGAATAGATTATCCATAAAGCTAGTTTACTTTATTGGTAGAGGTTTAAACATTGATTTAAAATATTATTACTGATGATAAAATATCTGGCGACACTGTTTTATTTGTTGATAGTCTGGTCACATAACTTTTCCTCTTTCAAATATAGTCGCGTTCAACTTCCTGTTTTGTACATATTTAAGACCTTGTTTGATTGGATGGATGGGAAACTTTCATCCAATGAAAACTGTAGACACAACATATACACTGTAAGCATCAACATGGCCGATGAGACGGGGAAAGTTCCCGATGTGAGTTGCAAAGAGTTTCTTCTTGGACAACAACACTGCTCTTTTGGCAGCACAGCGCGATTGCATGCGTCCCTTTCATTTGTTGAGATTATAATTTTTCGAAATACAGCATGAGCGTCTACGTTCAAGATGCAAAGCCAAATCCTGACCTTTGAACTGGTTTGATTTCTCGTCTTGAACACATACGTTTCATAACGAAAGATAAGACAAGCATAAATTGAAGAAGTGCATAAAATGTTCCCCGCCTAATAATCTCATATACAAATAACAAAGGAGGGCAATGTAACCATTTGCTGGTTTTAACTTGATATTATTTAGAAATAGAAACGAACACATGAAATGACTGACTTGTACAGTGCTGTAAAAGCATACAAAAATAGTTTTGGTATATAAGAATATATTGTTGATAAATGGTTGTAAATGATAGTGTCATCATAATCACACCCTCAGAATCAGGCACCTAATCGCCAGCACACAAAGTCAGACGCCTAGACCGCTCAGCCACCGCGGCTTCCACAAAAATAGAAGTCAGACAACTGGTAGTCTAGACTGCAGATTTTGTGTACCCCTCTGATAAGTGTTACTTGGCACGGCTCCCACGGCCGAAAGCTATGAAATACACAATGCCATTTAGAAAGTGGTCAAATGTAACATATGTTATACTTGGGATTACACTTTGTTTGTAAAGTACAGATTCTAGCACTTTTGTTGGGTTGAGTCCCATCCGGGATTCAGTGTGTTGACCAAATCGCACATTTCAGGATGTGAAATGTCTAGTTTTGGTTTCAATGTTTCAGACTGTTGAGGTTACAAAAGATGTTCTGGCACCAGCAGATGGTCCCAGAGAAAATCTTGTAAGTCTGTTTTTGTTCAGTGTATTTAATCTGCAGTTTTACGTGTCAATATGAAAACTTTAAGTGGTAATTAAGAATACTTCCATGTTCTGATGAACATATTCACATAATTAACAGCAGAAAATGTTTACCCAGTGGGATAACTCATGTGACTATTAACCTTCTAGCGCCGGTTATCCGGGGTAATAGTAATCAGATTGTGTGTTAGCGCTCTGAGCATGTGCCTTGTATATGGAAAAGCCGCATTATAAATTCACAATTATTATTATTATTAATGATGCTAAAGTATTGATGTATTGTTTTGTTGAGTATGAATACTGGATATGCTAATGATTAAACATGAAACATCACAAAACAGTATTTTTGGTCGTGTGTCTGTGTCTATGAATTAACAATAGCAGACAGGACAAATGGCTTTTTCACAGTGCTGTAGCAAGCAGAATACTACAATTGAAAACATTTGTTAAAGTTGATATAAAAAATAGAAGGGTCATGATGATACATGTCACAAAGATAACAATGTACCTGATTACAGGACTTCAAATCATTGTCAGTGGTTTTCCATTTGCAGATAAGTACTGCTGTAAAGTTCTTGCAGAATCCCAAAGTCCAGCAAAGTCCATTGTATCAGAGGAAGGCATTTCTTGAAAAGAAAGGTAGGATATTTGTCATGTTGTCTTCACAATTACGCAAGAGTATTACTGTACCTCAAATACCATCTTCTACCGTCAAGGGGACTGAGCTATTGCCTATCTCTCTCTGTCTGTCTCTTTCTCACTCTCTCTCTCACACACACACACACACAACACATGCACCTTTCGAAGAACAGTAATCTTGAGATCACAGTGTTATCAAGCTATGTCACTTCATCTCTTCAGGTCTCACCAAAGAAGAGATAGATCTTGCTGTGCAGAAGGCAGGGGTAACAGACCTAGTCACACCCCCGGCCCAACCGACACAGTACCCCCCGGGACCGTTCCAGCAGGCACTTGCTGTGCAGCCTCCGCTTCAAGGTAGACAGTTGCAACATTCTAGCATAGCTTTATATGACTCTAAAGGAATGAATTTGAATCCCTTTTGTTTGGATGATTTATTTTGAAAAGCCATGAAATTTTAAGAAGATGGAAGTATTATTTTTGCTATATCTTTTTCCTTGACAACAATATTTTGGCCTTAATGCCAGTCAGTGTTTTGAAAATTGAATCAAACTCAGAATGATGAAGAAAAGCACCAGATACATGTATTGTTAATGTGAAGTGTCTTCCAGTAAATACTATTTGATCTTGGGTATTGCCCTTGGTAAGCTGGGACTGTGTTGCTGTGAGATCAGTGTTTGACAGTTTTACCTTATTTTCCTGCAGCGCCTCTGCCATCAACATGGGTGCGTGTGAAGGATTTCACTACCACAGCTCTCATCATATCCAGCATCTCATATGCTGTGTACCGAATGTATCAGGTATGGTTATTATTGATTTGAGAAAAAAGCTGTCTGATTGGCAAATTGCTCTTGCAAATACTCCTACTAGCCTCTACATACCATGACTTGACATGTTTGACACTTCCCTCTCAGTATCATCCAGCCATGTTTGTGCCAAGTGCTAAAGTAATCAAGATAGGTCTAACTCCTACCCCTGTAAAAGAAAAACGACAAACAACATTCTCTCTCAGCTGATGTTTGTTCCAGAAAGGAAACTCTGGGTGTCCACTTTAATCCCATCCGTAGTTATCTGTTATTAAAGCTATACTGCTTTACTACTTAACATTTGATTGGGATAATCAGATATTATGCCAGTCTATTCAAATATACACTTTGCAAGTGAGAATAATATTAATATGATGGCAAAATATAAATTTCTCTATTAAAAGTGGAGTAGTATACTTACACTGCTGTCCCTGAGTTGAGTTGTGTTGAGTTGGGTTTAAAGTCACATTGGCATTATTCCAGCCATATAGTGACGGGATCAAGTGTGAATTTATAAACGTTTTAAGTTCAAAGTCCAAATGAGTTGTTATTCAAAAGCAGAAGAAGTGTTAAAAGTTGTGTGATGAAAATGACTCTAACATGGTAAAAAATATTTGATAAAATAGTACAGCTATATCAGTTTGTTTCCCTAATAATATTCATGGCCCTGTTTCACAAAACTGCGAGTGTCGTTCCCGATATAATGTGACATAGACATAGACTCATAGCGCTACGATAGCTTTATGAAATGGGGCCGTGATTTATATAAGATGGTAGTACATGTATGTGACTTGAGACTTTGAGTGTGCATGGAAGACGTTATCATGGTTACAGTTGTACATAAGGCCCTGGCTCCAGGGTAAGTCGGGCCCAGGATGACAGTCGTATGGATCGTCTGGAGCAGCAGCTGGTGGAGCTGCAGAACCTGAACCAGAACATGGTCCAGGTCCAGGAGACGCTGAAGTCCATTCAGGAGTCGCTGACCACACAGCAGACATCTTTGACAGCAATCTCTAACACAGGAGAGGTAACGCTATGAATTCATGTGACTAACATACTCTGTTGAATTGTGATCATTATCCTGTAGTTTGGCTGTCATCACACAATATAAACCTTTTGTTCTTTCAATGGAAGTCCTTTCACCCTCGGCACTTGAGCCTTTGGAAATAACATTTTCCTCAAATTACTATTCATAGCAGTAATTCATTAACAGGGTTTCTCTGTACAGATGAGGGGCGGTGGGGTAGCCTAGTGGCTAAAGCATTCGGCTCGTCACACCGAAGACCCGGGTTCGATTCCCCACATGGGCACAATGTGTGAAGCCCATTTCTGGTGTCCCCCGCCGTGATATTGCTGGAATATTGCTAAAAACGGCGTAAAACCACACTACTCACTCACTCACTGTACAGATGATGTAACAATGTCTCGGATGATTGCTGTTCCATATGTACAAATCATTTTGCCTTCCATGTATCAGTTTTGTATCAGTTGTGCTTCTTCGGCTGTTGTTATAGGCATACAATAGTATTTGTTTGAAAGCATTCAGACATTGGTGTTCGAGTTCTGCGTGGCAGTTAAAGACACTGAAAGAAGAGGTTTGTCTGATTGCAGGGTTCTCACACTGCTGTGAAGAGTAAAGACACAGACCTCCTGCAGGATGTGAAGACCGAAATATCCTCACTGAAGGGTTTGTTACTCAGCAGGTGTGTGGCATTTCTTCCAGTGATATTGGTGTGGTAACCTAGTGAGTATAGTGTTTGCTCATCATGATGAAGACCCTGGTCTATTTCCCCACATGGGTACAGTATGTGAAGTCCAGTGTCCATGCCGTGATATTGCTGGAATATTGCTAAAAGTGGCATAAAAATAAACTCACTCCGTCACTCACTGATATTGCAAATCTGAATGACTTGGTGTATCCTATGGTTGGTGACTACAATGGATCATGTGGTCATGTGACTTTTCATACCTAATGGTGTTTGACGTCATGATATCACTCGCTGGTTTGTCACCTGACATATAGTGGGAATAAAGTTGACATTATATAGTGGGAATAATGTTATAGTGGGAATAACGTTGACATTATATAGTGGGAATAATGTTATAGTGGGAATAATGTTGACATTATATAGTGGGAATAAAGTTGACATTATATAGTGGGAATAATGTTATGTTCTATGTTAAGCAGTCCACCTTCACTCTGTTGTTGTAAAAATACGGTCAAGAGTTGCCTAGTCATCTTAGGTGCTGCAATTTGCTGTGCATTCCTTGGGCACACCAGAAAGCTGTGAATGAGATCAAATACCCAGCATGAAATACAAACATTTTGGTTTGCTTAACATGATAAATAATTCAGACAAACTTTATTCTTATCATCCATCTTATTTCTTGCAGACTGAGTGTATTATTATGCAACTTGTAAAATCCTGATGAAATGTTTGTTCTAGGCGTCAGTTTCCCCCAGTTCCACAGACGTCGCCAGTGCTTCCGTCATGGCAGATGTCAACATCCTCTACAACGCTGTCATCTAGTGACAGTTCCTCTAGCCAATCAAATGGCACAGAGACAAGTTCCAGTAATAATATGTTGGGGGTAGCATGTGAAGAAGATGTAAGATTGCCTGGAACACAGGGAGACAACTCTAGCAGCATTCAGGAGCAGGTAGGGTTTTCATTGTTGGTTAGTTCCATCCACGTAATGTCATATTGCTGAATTATTTAGAACAATGGTCAGTATATCGGAAGAATAAGTTGTCTTCAATTTAGTTATCCTTTGAGAGGATTACCCGTTACTTTTCTTATTTAGCTTGTCATAAAATGATGGACCGAACGACTTATTTGACATGCACATACATACACATACGTGTAATAATCTTGAAAAGACTTGTTTGAAGTACAACCAGAAACAGTTCGCAGTAGTGAGGGTGACTCTAGGATTAATCACTAAAGTAATTGTATGTTAAGTGACATTTTTTGCAAAGTAAAACAGCTGATATTTATTCACTCACTAGTTTAAAGGTTGTAATTTGTTTCAGATAAACTCTGATTCTGGAAGAGTTTTAGTCTCAGAAGTTACGAGTACTGACCAATCTCAGATGAATGGATTGGAGGTCAAGGGTGATGAGCCTCAATCTGGTAATGAGCCTCATTCTGGTAATGACAACTTCAGCAAAACAAAAGATCATTCAGAAGAGGAGGCGGCAAGTCAAGCTATTTCATCTTCATGAAATCTATGATCATCAGTCCTGTGAAAAAAGCTTGTGAATTTGGTAACGGTCCATTATCCAAACTCGAGAATTCTGGACAATTTGAAGTTGATTTCTCTTTCAACCAAAGATGAAGACATTTGTACCTTGTCAGTGAGAAGCAGTTGGTTAAGTGAGGTATCACATGGATTGAGAGATGAACTGGAAAAAGGTCTTCCCAAGTGCATTTAATCTGATTACTGCTGTGGAACATGGATTCAGCTTTTTGGAACAGGAAGACTGATTCCAAATAATTATAAGGAACACTGATAATCCACCTTGCAATTTTTGTTTGCTTGTTCCTGTTGTGTTTGTTGTAATTAACGGGCCAGTGTGTCGACACTTCTGAAGTATTGTTTGCAAATCAACTCCAAGTTTACTCACTTTATGCTGCAAGAGATGTTTCGGCTTGATTGTCTACACCACTCAGGGATTTACGGGACGTGAATTTCTGCGTCCTATACACGTAAGAATTGACAATGGACACAACAAAATTTATTAGCGCGGCCACAGGGACGCAGAAAAAGTCTAAATACTTTTTGTAGAATTTCCAATCAAGTAACCATAAGTTATCACTGAGTTTGCTACTAGCTGGGTTATGGTATCGTTTGCAATTTGATTACTGTAACAGTTTAAGTGATAATACAATAACAGTATTAATAGTAATATTTAAGTGTCTGGGACCACCATTTTGTTGTCCAGGACCCCTGAAAATTAAGAGTATGAGTCCAAGGGACCCTCAAATACAGGACTCAAGGTATATCCCTGACCCCTGATGTAGTCTGATCACAGGATCTGACTTTTCTGTTGTTTATAAATAAATACTTATATTCTGAAATACGAGCAGACAGGTCTAATGCAAGCCTTTCAGTACCTCCTTACATATCGTAACTACGATAGTGAGGGTGAAGTGTATGATAATTTTTCTTCATCAACGACAGATTAGGGAGCTGTACAACCAGATTAAATGAAAGATAGATACTCAAATGAAATAATGAATGTTTCACTCTTCAGGACATTTTCTCAGTGAAAATTCCAGATTTTGTGACATATTTATTTACAAGTGTTGAGTCATCAAAATAGTATACATATACAGACAAACTTTATGGATAAACAACTTCTTTATTCGGTAGATGAGACGTTTCGATACACGTCCTTGTTGTTTCAGTTAATTATTTACTGTATATATATATAGCCCCTGTTTTTCTACCTTACTCATACATGCTTGACAACGATACAAGAATCTGTATCGAAAAGTCGCATCTACCGAATAAAGAAGTTGTTTAACCATAAAGTTTGCCTGTATATTACTCTCCAACTTCTAAACAATGCCACTCAAAGAAGTCATCAAAATAGTATTCAATATGTTTAATAGACTACTAATGTGGTATGGCAACAATAATACCCAAAAGGATCTCTGGGTATTATCGTGAGCTGCAAAGTGACTTCATGACACCAAGGTGTATTTATTGTTTCATGTATATATGTTTTGCCTAATCAAACTGGCAATGAGTATTTTGTAATTCATTTGTGAAGAAAAACATGCAAGATTTCTTGTCAGTTTGTGCCTTAAAACATGAGTTATAGTACAGATTGCTGTAGTAGTTGAGTTAGAGAATTGATTTGTGCACTCTTATAATTATCAAACACCTTTATATGTTGACATACTGGCGATTTAAACTTCCAAATGTATATATGTTTCATTTGCTTTAATCAGAGTTAAATTCGCCCCTGCGTACAACATACCCTTGTGGCTAATTGTATGGCTGTGCGTGCAACGAATATCAATCATTCTGTTGATGTGACTTTGTGTGTCCCTTTGTGCTTAAGTATTATATTTGCATATTGATTTGAATTTAAAATTTAATTTGAATTTAAAATTTAATCATTTGTTTCTACTTCATGATTCATATGCATTTTCCATTCAGATTAATTTCAATACTTTTGTGATGGTTTTGACACAGTCCTAGTAAAAATATGTGGAGAAGGGGATTTGTTGGTCAGAATGGTGGCATTGTGTGGAGAGAACAAACAAAGGTGAATGTCTTGTGTTAACTTTGAGTTGTGATTGTTACCCGGTATCCTACCTGCAGTGTTGATTACTGTTCATGTTATTGGTCAACTAACTCAAAGCCCAGATAGTATGTGATTGACTCTCATGTGAGTGTGTGAGTGAAGATGAAATAATTGGTCCCCAAGACTACGTGGTCAAACACCTGGAATTCCATGTTAGCTTGTAAGAAGTGAATGTATGAAATGGGTGGTCAGTGGAGGGAACTTGGTTGAGTGTGTGGCATCATACCCAGACAGGTTGAATCGTTGCTCATGATGTCAATCACTGGATTGTATGGTTGGCTGGTTTGTTGTTTAATGCCGCACTTAACAATATTCCAGCTATATGGCATCAGATAGTCTGGTCCAGACACAATTATTTTCCTGTCTGCCATCACACTGGACTGGGGCGGTGGGGTAGCCTAGCGATTAAAGCGTTGGCTCGTCACCCGAAGACCCGCGGGTTCGAATCCCCACATGGGTACAATGTGTGAAGCCCATTTCTGGTGTCCCCCGCCGTGATGTTGCTGGAATATTGCTAAAACCAAACTCAGTCAGTCAGTCACACTGGACTATTGCTGGAAGTTTGGCATTAGACAACCATCGAAACAGGTAGTGTGTCTGAAGATTGTTCACTTTGCAGACTGCAATCATTGGATGCTGTAAGTAGAATAATTGAGACTAACACATTGTCAGTTCACCCACAATCATCTTAGTTTACCTACTGATCATACTGTTAATGGTTGATCATATTAATTGGTTGCTATGCAATTCTGTCATGATCCTGATATTATTTCTGTTCATAATATTATCAATGTTCATTATCACAGGGAGTCCACATATTTACTACTACAGCTACCATATTTCTATTCAGGTTATCATGACTGATTTCTCGTACCCAGAAAATTTCAGTTGGAATAATGTTACATTTGTTTCAGTCAAGTTCATCACAGCTAATGTGCTGTCATGGGAAAGGCCGGAGGGTGATAGGGAAGGTTGCAACAATTTGAGATGAGTGAATGAGTGAATATTGTTTTAAGCTGTTTTAGCAATATTCCTGTAGTATGACGGCTGGTGACACCAGAGATGGACTTCACACATTGTACCCATGTGGGAATTTAACCATTTGGCTATCCAGCCATCCCTATTTAAGACAAGAAGTAGTTACATTTGTAATGTTTGATCATGCATGGCAAGGGAGTGTGGAACTATGTGGCAATGTGGCATGTGTCATTGGGCCGGGTGTGTTAATGATTTGTTTGGGCCTTTTAAATGTTGGCTTCTAATGGATGCCTCAATGCCATACGTTTATAAGTCTTTCAATACAGAGATGTATACAATAAAAGGGTTCACTTTACTGCCTTGTCTGTCATCAATGAGACCTTTGGATTTCAGATCATTATAACTGAAACAGCCTTCCTTTGTCTCCTATCAGTCTAGTGCAAACATTTATATTATCAACATCCCTGAAGCGCACCAGGGCGTGGTGTAGGGATGTAGCTTCTTCTCATTCCTCAAGCAAGGAGGACATGGGTACTTTGTGTGAAGCTCATTTCTGGTGTACCCGGCCGTGATATTGCTGGAATATTGCTAAAAGCGGCGTAAAACCAAACTCACTCACTCACTCAAGCAAGGAGGAATAATATCATTCATAAGTTTGCAAAAATAGATGTAAAACACAAATCTAAGTATTCTTAGTGTACTTACATTTAATGATATTTTAATCATGTTTTATTATGTGGTTAAGGTCTTCTCTCCCGACCAACCTCGGCTCTGTACCCGTCAAACTGCCTTGAGACGTTATCAAAAACAACGAGACAGTTGTAAAAAATTGTTGAAGGAAGCCTTCGTAAAATACTTAGATCCCAACTCTACCTTCAAAAATGTTAAAAGTTACAAGTTATTACATTACACTATTACATTTATATCATTGTTGAAACACTGATGCAGTGGAGTTCCCGATTTCCTGAAATTTCGCTTATGTGTTTTGTTGTGCAGATCATGTGACCGAGAATGGATCTGTGTTATAACTCATTGGAACAATTAATCTTCCTGTACTCCATTTATTCCGGCGCTCGGCATCGGCGGGATAAAACAAGGACTAGCCGAATCGTACTACAGTCCGTTTGAGTCAGAAACGGACCGATGAATTGCAAATTTTATCATTGTACAAAATTGCCACATAAATAAAGGGACAGCCAGTTGTTAGAGAAGCACGTGCACAAGTGCCCACCAAATTATTGATTCATTAGCCTGTGCTGTGCCGTCTCCATCCTTTCTCGCACACCTGGCTGTCCCTTTCTCTGCACTCCTCCCTCGTAACAAATAGTGAACTGTGTCAAAATTTTAATGATAGTTTCTGTGCGATAACACCTTATCGTACCATGTCGTTCTTCTTTTCTATTACCACTAAATGACCTGCAACAATATGTAGCTGATAGAAAATGCCCTGAAATGTGCACAATAATGCATTTCAGGGAAACACAGGTGAATGATAGATTATAGAAGCAGGAACCCATTTGGAGATATTACGAATGTTTTTAAATTTTGATAGATGCTATGTTTTACCATGTTTAATAATTTTGATACACTTTGCTTGGCGTTTCTAATATTCAATAGAGTGACTTCATAATGATTTTGAAAAGAAGTTGAGGCATTTGATCTCTCTAATTTGCATCGATACCCGCATATGACCCCAACGGATATAAACAATATCTGTAGACTTTTATCCTGACGAGGACACTATGCATTGTAAGATATATTTGAATATTAAGATCTTGAATTTACTACCCTGCAAAAGTTAGACTCACAATGCATGTATACATGAATGTTTAAAATTGTGCTCTATAAATATATATATTTGATCTAAATATCTAATATAAGCGTTCTGGCATTATTTGTGTAATCAATAATACAAGGGTATTACAGGGTGGGGGGTTTGCTTAACACCTATTAAAAGAAGTACTTTTTTTTATATGAATGCCGGGGCGGTGGTGTAGCCTAATGGTTAAAGCGTTGGCTCGTCACGCCGAAGACCCGGGTTCGAATCCCCACATGGGTACAACGTGTGAAGCCCATTTCTGGTGTCCCCCGCCGTGATGTTGCTGGAATATTGCTAAAAGCGGCGTAAAACCAAACTCAGTCAGTCAGCAGTCAGTATATGAATGCCCTCTTATGTCTTGCTTTATTCTCTTATAGCGAGAACATCTCATGTTACGCTGTTAGCTGCAGTCTGGGGAGAAGAACGATTCAACCGCTACGTTGAACCCGAGGTACAGATTACTCCAGCTGCTGCACAGGTCACAGGCATACGTGTTGAGGGGAGAAGGATGTTTCACTACAGTGAAGAAGTTTATCCTGTATCTTTAAAGACGGCTATTGGAGACCTGATTTCCTTTCTTAGCAAAAGTGAAGGCAATGTTCTGGTTGGGCACAATATCAAGTTATATGATTGTCCATTACTTTTCAATGCATTACTTGCCATTGATTACATACCACAATTTTCAAATCATGTACATGGTTTTCTAGGTGGTTTTCTAGATACACTTCAGCTATTCAAATTGACAAATCCTGGACTTAATTCATATGCTCAGGTTGAGTTGTTTAAAAATATTGTGGGGAGTGACTATGTTGCACATGATGCCTTGTCAGATGCCTTGTCATTGCAACAGCTGTACTCAGCTTGTCATGCTTCTCTTGATGCAAAGACCCAATCTACTTTTTGTGTGAAGTACTGTACAGACTCCTTGGCACGGTCTAAAGCTATAAAAGCTAATCTCCCAAGCCTTCAACACCTTGTGTGTGAAAAGGTTTTATCTACAAATATGGCCAGAAAGATAGCCTCTAGTGGTCTCTGCTTTGACCACTTGAACGTAGTTTACAAGAGACAGGGAGATATTGGATTATCCAATGTGTTTGCTAAAAAGTACCAGACTGACTGACTGACTGAGTTTGGTTTTACGCCGCTTTGAGCAATATTCCAGCAACATCACGGCGGGGGACACCAGAAATGGGCTTCACACATTGTGCCCATGTGGGGACTCGAACCCGGGTCTTCGGCGTGACGAGCCAACGCTTTAACCATTAGGCTACCCCACCGCCCCGAAAAGTATCAGAACAAATGCAGGCAAGCTCTCAGAAGATTGTAAATTCTCTATCTCACTACCTTTCCAAAGTTACAGTTTGATCAAACTTTGTTGTTTCAAGATGACCTGTATTTTGTTTAGTTCAGTGCTTTACACTGTAAAATTCCATTATCTTAAAAGATATTTTTATCTCCCAATGTCCTAAGGTGACAATTCAAAATTAAAGAGGAATGATAGTGAAGATCTGCTGAAATCTTCCATGTGTCAAGGTGACCTTGAAAAATATGTCAAGGTCACCAAAAACTACTGGACCCTGCACCTTCTCTAGATGAAGTTTGGTGTCAAGTATGAAAAGAAATCCAGTGAACTGTTTTTGAGATTTATTACATGCTAAACAGTGAGAGAAAAGTGCTCATCACTACAGTGAGATATCGCTTTTCTCATCACTGTGAAAATATCACAAAGAGGATGATGTAACCTGAACATCAGCAGTTGCTAAGTGACAGTGCAACAATGGTATGATGAGGTCAGAAAGAGCTAAAGTGGACCATTATGTAATATAATGTTACACATTGTGTCATAGCGGAAAAATACCCTCAGTGACCCATGTTTTTTTTATACTTATTTTTATGGCAAAACATGTTGTCATTAACATATTTGAATTTAGAAAAAAGTTTAATACTAGAAATTATGAAAATGAGGGATCATGTCAGAAGTTTGCTGATTTTCCCATAGACTCCCATTTTAAAAGTCTTGGCTAGCCAAGGATTCTTCAAGACTCCATATCTCCAGAAAACCCACAGTACCCCCTCCTTTTCTGTGCTGTTTTTACAAATACAAACGTCATACTTTAAAAATATACCATTTAGAAAAAAAGTTTAATACTATTTATATTACCAGCGAACATCCTTAAGGGTTATATTTACCAATACAGGTAAAAATGTAATTCCATCAGTATTGCCATCATCCGCTACGATTACTGACTAAAAAAGGTCTTTTAATTGAGTGTTTGAGACGCTGTATCTGTCTTTGAGGTTGCCTGTTCTAGTCCTGGTGAAGAACATGTTCCAAATCGTCAAGATTCTGTACCGTACCGGAGGAACCCTCTGACGAGCACGGCATCCTGCTGGCCAGGGATGAGTTGTGATCGCTACCTGGCATAGGAAATCCATCACTGCGCGGCTTCTGTGGGGCTAGCGCTGTTATCTGGGCCTTGTCAGAGCACAATGGTTGTCGAAATGTGGTGCTACAAGCCAGTCCAGGATCTCCCTTTGTTCATAGGATTGACAGATTGAAATTTACAGTCGTACGACAGACACCACCACACTGTAACGTACCCACGCTAAATGAAACCTGTTCGAGGGCGTTTCTCAGTCATTCTCAGTTAAGTTGTACAAATGCTGTCGGACTGGTTACAGGCCCCGCTATCCATACCGTGAAACCGTTTTTCCCATGAAATCGACAGTATTCAATAGTCAGATGTAATAGAATTTTTTTGGTAAACTACAATAGTCACAAACATTTGAGAAAATATTTGAAACTGACTGTTTCTTTACAGTTGGTTGTGATTTTCTTGCTGTCGGCAAAGCATATTGCCGTCAATGGTTCTCTTCTAGATAATACTAATTACTTACAAGTCAACGTAATAAACCAGAATAATGAAATTTCAAAGTGTGCTTTTATATTTAAGAACATAAAAATCAAGAATGAGAAAGAAACAAAAAGACAATTTTTTGTTTTAATTTTGTCGGTAGAAGTAACGTAATTTACGTTATGGTAACTGATGTACATAACATTTACTACATATAAACAAGTTTAGCAAGTAAAATGGGTTGTATTCTATGCCGAACACAATATTGCTTTCAAACAAATGTCAACTGATCAACAAGGAAAATTAATAGAACGAACTTATCCATTTTATCTTCAGTTATTGGAACGATTTTTTTAAGGATGTAATCATACGTGACGGTCACAGTAAAATAAGTCTAATAGGAATCGATGCTGGCCCTAATCCATTTACATGGATAGCATAACCGTGCATGTTTCCAAACATTAAATCACCAAAACGGAGTAATGTGGCCCTCATCCTGGACATTTAATATAAGGATGTAATTTACGTTTTGTAATTTACGTTTAGTAGATGTTCAGAAATTCCTTCTAAGTGCAAAAGTGCACCACAAATACCCTATGCAATCACACGTTGGAAGCAGTGGTCATTACAGCACGTCATTCGAATGTGAACTTTGATGAACCGGAGTTTCCTGATTCATCCTGAAGTAGAATAAGTGTTTTTCAATGATAAGGATAACTGTACTGTTTTGACACATGCTGTATAATGATTCTGAGTTACATTTTTGCAACATTATGATAATATATTGATTAATCAGTTTAAATACTTTCGTAATTCAGACATGATTTATGAAAACCATTCTTTGCCTTCCATGCATGACCCTGTAACGTAAATTACAGGAATTGTGACGTATATTACTTTTCATTGCCTCTACATTAATCTTTTCTGTAAAAAGCACAGATGTATAAAGTAAGCTGAATGTTGAAACAGATGGTTTCCTATCAAGTGATAAAGCAGTAAACCTGTGATTGGATCGTGGAGATTTAAATTTAAAGATGTAAACAGAACTAATTTCAGTGTTTGATTATTTGTTGATGTAGTTCTTTATATGATACTTGTGAAACTGCACATAATGATGATAATACTTAAAAACATCCATGTTTTATCTTTAAACAAATGGCTATTGGGATACTCTTCAAAGTAGTGATGTTATTGCATGCGATTAATAATAAAGCATTTATGAAGTCTAATATTAACTGGTAACGTAAATTACATTACTTTATTTGGGATTGTTTGGAAAGTGTCATTATGTTAAATGATGGAATCTATACATTATTGCTTGAATTGTGGTCATCTATTACAGATATTATAGCTAATTCTCAAGCAGAGAAAGAAAGAAAATACAGATAACGGGAAAATCAGCATTGGGAAACAAATGGAATAGGAAAGAATTGGAACGTGTTAAAAGTATTATAAGCAGACCAGTACACTGTTTAGAGCTGAAAAAGAAAAATTAACCGTAGAGAAAGAAACAAAAAGAAATGTCAGAAAATATGGAGAAAATGTAAAAGGCATTCTAGCTACTATGACCCAGAATGAAGCGACTGCAGAAGTTGTTCCACGGGAGCCTGTAGTGACTAAAAAGTACAACACACGAACCAGTGATTTTAAGCTACCTGCTTTTATTCATGTACAAGTTTCTGTGTTTTATGCGTTCATATACGTCAATTGTTCTTCGAAACCTCTGCTTTGGTCCTTGCTTATGATAGTATCACCTATGCCCATTTATATTTAAAGTTGCAATTGTTGACTGGTAATTTACGTGACAGTCGTATTTTGATCAGGGTTTATGTGTCTAATGTTCAAGGTCAGGTTAACCAAAAGTTGTTGGTTTCATTAATTAGTTGTCAATTTGGAAAAAAACCCTTCTAAATATAGGCATTTAGGAGTTGCACCTTTTGTCATTTGGTATTGTTTATTTGTATCAAAATTAATGAAACATTGTAATTTACGTCACTCAAAAAAAGAATGAGTTGTTACACAGATGACCGTTAGGACCAGCGTTGGGACCAGCATGTGAGATTATTGCCTGACAATACAGTATCACAGTGACAGGTGATAATCAAATATGAAACGCAGCAATTCTGTTTTAGCATTATCGATGAGAAAGCGTATCAGTTTTAACAATGTCATTTCCTTTGATACCCAGTATAAAAAATCTGAAATAATAAAGTACATGCCCGGATGTTCATATTGCTTTTCCACATAGATGACATGTGAAACTGTCTATCTTATTCTGCTGTTTTTGAAAATATCAAAGTATTACTATTTGAAAGGCAGCTGGTCATTGTGGCGTGGGTGTCGTCACGTAAATTTCATTGTAACATCAGGGTACAGTAGTATAAAGAGCTGTTGCAGGGTAATTGTCTGTGCCTGAGTGCTGAATATTTAGTAACAGGTTCTCTAATGCTTGTACTTCATGAAAAGTAATGCAATTTACCGAACATGAAACATTTTTTTCCCGCGAGTTTCCACTGGCAATTGTACATTTTAACTGAGAATGGCTGTTCTATGTGCGTATGTCGTGTTGGTACGACGCCAGACACGTGCTCTGCTGTCGACCATGTACAGAAGAGAAGTCAACTTATCATACGGGTTACATTTTCTCCCGGATGCTAGAATCCAGTAACGACAACCTCTATGACAAGCTAAACGAACAGCTGAGTGTCCATCTGTAAATACAGGTCTCCTCACTGGTTTTCTGGCACGAATTCCTGCAGTTTGACCCGTGAAGATCCGAGTTAGAAGTAGTCTTTAGCAACCCATGCTTGTAAGATCGGGTGTTCAGGCTCGCTGGCTTTGTTGACACTTTTCATCCAATCCCAGTTGCGTAGATCAATGATCGCTAATCACTGGCTTGACTCTTAGAAACTTTATAAGTTACAGACCGCCTCTTAAAATCTGGAATATTGCTGAGTGCGGCGTTAAAAGTAAGTGAGTGAGTGAATGTAGTTTTACGCCGATTTATCAATATTCCAGCATTATCACGACGGGGGACACCAGAAATGGGCTTCACACATTATACCAATGTGGGGAATCGAACCCGGGTCTTCGGCGTGAAGGGTGAACAATTTAACCACTAGGCTACCCCACCGCCCCGCGTTAAAGAAGAAGATTGTCCGGTCCAGAACGCCACCAAAGTGAGTGAGTGTTAAAATTTAAAGTCACATCGGCAGTATTTATCGTGACCAAGAAAGTTGTACATTTATAATGAATAAAACAAAGTTAGAAAACATACCTACCTTTCACAGAAATACATTTAAAAATAGTAAGTAGATCTTAAATACTACATGGAGTGTGATTGTATCTGTTTGTCTATCTGAAGTATAAATTCCAGTGCCAGTTAGTTTTGCACGTCTGTTTGAAATCGTTCGCCTCCGTGGTGTAGTGGTTAGAGCGTCCGCCCGGAGAGCGGAAGGTCGCGGGTTCGATCCCCGACCACGTCATACCAAAAGACGTTAAAATATGGTACTTGTTGGTCCCTGCCTGCCATTAATGGGACTAGTCGGCTCGGAGTCAGTATAATGTGTCTGAGTGGGGTATTCATGCTTCACTGCGGCATGGTATCTCAGTGGGCTAGCACTATAAATCCAGCTTAAGTCTGGGCTAGTACAAGCAGCCGCACATACCCATACACACGCATGCACGTCGTCATATAAGCGAAATACTCAAGCACGACGTAAAACCCAATTTCACCTCACCGTCGTGCTTGGGAATATTTCGCTCATATGACGACGTGCATGCGTGTGTATGTGTATGTGCGGCTGCTTGTACTAGCCCAGACTGAAGCTGGTTTTATAGTGCTAGCCCACTGAGATACCATGCCGCAGTGAAGCATGAATACCCCACTCAGACACATTATACTGACTCCGAGCCGACCAGTCCTTGTTGTACCCATTAATGCCGAGCGCCAGGCAGGGACCAATAAGTACCATATTTTAACACCTTTTGGTATGACGCGGTCGAGGATCGAACCCGCGACCTTCCGCTCTCCGGGCGGACGCTCTAACCACTACACCACGGAGGCGGTCTTGAACACAACAATTTAAATGGCCCTCACATGACAACTGAACGGCTAGTTGTAGCTTTCGTTCACATTCGAACCAGCCTCAAAACATTTGATCTTGCACAAGCATTACGTTATTATAGAATTGATATTTTCTATTCTGAATGACCCTTCGAAAGTTGAAATTGTTTTATGGCTCCATTCATGTGAATAGTAGCATCAATTAAAGCTTCACGCGTGTTTCTTTTGTTTTTTGATCAATATATTTATAAATATGTCACACCTAAATCTTCATGAAATAGGTTCCAGAACAGGATAAAGACATTGTGTTGATCATATATGTTAAGTTACATCACAATTCAGTGAATCCAATTTATATGTTTTGGCCGATATTGTAAAACCCTCGACAGGCTGGGATCTGGCTGGTGAACTTCGGCTCCGTACAGTCCTCGTCACCCGTCTCAGCCTTGACACCTGATTCATCGCTTCAGGTGACAAGCATAGGTTGCTGGGAACATGTTCCACAAAGGTAACCCTCAATGGTGCCGCAAGTAGGGTAGAGTGAACTCTGGGGCATTGCCATGCGATTGCAGTAAATCAAACTTGAAAGTTTTGAGACAACCATTTGATACAAACATATGAAAGTGGGAAGTGGCAATGATATATGACTTCGTTATCGATTTCCCTTCTTGTTATATAAAAGGGGAGGCATGCTGGTTATCATATCTGTCGAGTCAGCACTTTGTACCGACTCTGCCACATAACAATGTTAGACAAGCAGATTTATGTGTTTCAATAAGCACATTGAGTTACAACCATAGTGTTAATCATTTCTCTCTCTTGGAACAGATGCTGGTGCATCCATCATCGTCACTGGTGCTGTTAATCCACGGCACAGACTTTGGTTATGATCATAAGGAAGACATATAGGTACATGTATATAGACCAAACCCTTTTACTATATGAAACGATATTAATAGGGCAGGGTCTATACACCTACATGTCTTTCTAACGCTGTTTCTAAGCGAGACGGGGCGGTGGGGTAGCCTAGTGGTTAAAGCGTTGGCTCGTCACGCCGAAGACCCGGGTTCGATTCCCCACATGGGCACAATGTGTTAAGCCCATTTCTGGTGTCCCCCGCCGTGATATTGCTGGAATATTGCTAAAAGCGGCGTAAAACTAAACTCAGTCAGTCAGTCAGTCAGTCAGTCAGTCTAAGCGAGACACGCCCCTATGGATATGATGTCATGGCTATTAAGACGTATCCAGCAGGTGCATGAAAAATGTTCATGGAATTATTGGTTTGCATGAAATATGTCGTGATTAATGTATCATGTTAAGTTTGCTAATTCTTCAGAGTTTAATTTACTTTTATGCCGCTTTTAGCAATATTCTCGCAATATTCCTTGGGACACCAGAAATGTGCTTCACACATTGTGGGGAATCGAACCCGGGCCTTCGGCGTGACGAGCGAACGCTTTAACTACAAGGCTATCCCACCGCCCCTAAGTTCTTTAGATCTTCCAAGCAAAACAGTTTGGAATGTGGGTGTCCCGTTCTAGGGGAAATTTAACATGAGGAGAAATTAAGAGCACTACTGCTGCTGCTGCTGCTGACCTGGAACGATCCGGGTTGGAAATGGTCTTCAGCAACCCATACTTGTGGTAAAAGGCGACAAATGGGATCGGATTGTCTGGTCCAGACTCGATTATTTACAGATTTGCAGCGTTAAACCATACACACACAAAAACAAAACAAAACAAACAAACACACAAACAAAAAGCTACAGAGACTTAACAGCAGTCAAAGCAGTCTAAACATTTTACATGTGAGGAGGAAAAGTCGAATAGATTCCCCACATGTCCTATTTCTTGGCTCACGCTGATATTGCTATTGTACCGCTAAAAGCGACGTAAAATCATGCTCACTCACGAGTTAGTTTCCAAACATTGGGTAAATAGTACCAGACTGTAACCATTCCTTGTGCTTCCCTGCGAATACCCGCCAATTAAAGTGAGAAACATGTGCTGCTTTCGATTTAACAACAGAGTAATATAATGTTGTTTTACGCCATACACAACTGTAGCATGACGGCCTGTAAAAAATTGGGACCAGTGTTTGACAGCATAGAAAAGGTCCATCCGATGACAAGCAAACATTAATGACCAACCGATCCTCGTTTTCGTCAAGCAAAATTGTACTTGTAACCTATCAGTGCCGCAATCTTCGAGGGAATACATGTCAAACTGACTTCAGGGGAATACATGTCAAATTGACTTCAGGGGAATACATGTCAAACTGACTTCAGGGGAATACATGTCAAATTGACTTCAGGGGAATACATGTCCAATTGACTTCAGGGGAATACATGTCAAACTGACTTCAGGGGAATACATGTATCAAATTGACTTCAGGGGAATACATGTCAAACTGACTTCACATGTCAAACTGGGGAATACATGTCAAACTGACTTCAGGGGAATACATGTCAAACTGACTTCAGGGGGTCAAAATACATGTCAAACTGGGGAATACACAATTGACTTCAGGGTACATGTCAAACTGACTTCAGGGGAATACATGTCAAACTGACTTCAGGGGAATACATGTCAAACTGACTTCAGGGGTCAAACTGACTTCAGGGGAATACATGTCCAATTGACTTCAGGGGAATACATGTCCAATTGACTTCAGGGGAATACATGTCCAATTGACTTCAGGGGAATACATGTCAAGCAGAAACGATGTCAGTATTTCAACACTGATAATTGCATACTTGATTTACGTAAGTGGGCCAATTGATATCCAATAAATATCGCATACCTGATTTACGTCAGCAATTGATTTGCATGTGCCTTTGCATGTGTTTGTGACGGGTGCCACCGGTAGGGAAGCTCAGCTTTCAGCGAACACCTTGTATCAAGATTATAACATAGTAATTCAGAAACACATGCTCACGTCAGAGTTGGAACCATGTGACTGACTCTAAAAATACAAAGATTTGTAATGATTAAAAAATGGATTTTGCCATGTATATTTAGTATGTCTCACAAAATGATAGAGTGAGAGAGTATGGTTTCACGCCGCTTTAAGCAATATTCCAGCAATATCACGGCGGGGGACACCAGATATGGGCTTCACACATTGCGCCCATGTGGGGAATTAAGGCGGGCCTTCGAACCCGAGTGAACGCTTTAACCACTAGGCTACCCCACCGCCCCACAAAATGATAGAAATATTTTAGTTGTATAAAGTTTTTTATATTGTATGAGTTGTTTTCGAATACAATACAGGTTAAAAGTAATCCATTTATGCTAAACGTGACGTCTATGAGTGTATGGAAAGCTGTACGAGATAACAAATTTCCGTCACCAGCAATATACCTGGTTACGAAGGGTCATGGTCACACCAGACCAATCCAGACCAGATATATTACTGATAAGAATCTGCTGCTAACTTCACAGGCTCGAAGATACATAAATCCTCTCTCGTCAGGTGGATCCCGCTATGATTTAGAGATCACGATGCTGAGGGTGACGCTTCTGCTGCTGGCGGTGACTGCCGCCCTGGCCCGTATGAATGTGTTGTTTTTAGTGTCAGATGACATGAGGCCGGAACTCTCAATTTTTGGTGGAAAAGACTTCCCCAGTCCTGTTCATCCTCCGATACATTCACCCAACCTTGACGCCCTCGCTCGGAAAAGTCTTCTGTTAAAGAGAGCCCATGTTCAGCAGGCTGTGTGTTCCCCGAGCAGATCATCTCTCCTCACAGGACGAAGACCGGACACTACCCATGTGTATGATCTACAAGCTTACTGGAGAGATGTGGGAGGTAACTTCACCACCATCCCTCAGTATTTCAAGGAACACGGCTACAGGACGATAGGATCGGGTAAGATTTTCCATCCAGGACATGCTTCTAACTACAACGACCCGATCTCCTGGACAGACCCGTATTTTGAAGTCGGAGGTGAAGCCAACAATTTTGTATACAAGGAGCATGTTTCCTGGTTGAATGTGCCGATGGATGTTCTTAAGAACAACTCCCTTCAAGACACCCAGAATGCAGATTATGCCATTAAAATGATTAGAGAAGCAGCACCAGAGGCTAGATCTGGAGAGCGTCCTTTCTTTATCGGTCAAGGATTCCACAAACCTCATCTTCCCTTTGTGGCACCACAGATGTTTTTTGACTTGTACCCCGAGTCCTCAATAAGTCTTCCACCGAACCCCTACGCTCCTGATAGGATGCCGGAAATTGCATGGTCTAATTATTATACTACAGAGCTCGGAGCTTACGAAGACATTGAGAAATTACACGTTACAGGAGACATCAACACCACTCTCCCAAACGATGTCATCCTCAACTTGAGGAGAGCCTACTACAGCGCTCTCAGCTACACGGACTACGAACTGGGACGAGTTATCCAGGAGCTGGAGAATCAAGGCCTGGCCAACAACACAATTATCTCCTTCTGGGGAGATCACGGTTGGCAACTGGGGAACACGGTGAGTGGTGCAAACACACGGACTTTGACATCGCCACCCACGCCCCGATGATGGTACATGTGCCGGGTCTCACTGACAAGGGCATTGTGACTGAAGAACTCACCGAGTTTGTGGATCTGTTTCCTACTCTGGTAGAAGCTGCAGGTCTACCTCCTATAAATCTGTGTCCAGAAAACTCCACTAACGTTCTAGTCTGCACTGAAGGCACTAGTTTGATACCTCTGATAACAAACCCAGCAAGTCCCAACTGGAAGAAGGCTGTGTTCTCCCAGTATCCGAGGAATGAATACAACGGAAATCAAACGGGCTACAGCATGACCACCGATCATTACAGATACACAGAGTGGGTCAAATTCAACATACAACCTGTGTACAAGCCGGACTGGACAGAAGTGTTTGGTGTGGAGCTGTACGACCATTATGGCGATCCTGAGGAAAACAAGAATCTGGCTTATGATTCCGCCTACAGTGCTCTGGTGGCTCAATTCAGCAAACAACTACATGCTGGTTGGAGGGCAGCTTTACCCAAATAGGAGGAAAATATAGGGATGTTTCAATCAGAGTACCTGGTGTGTTAATTGTTTGATTTTGTTGATACACTGCACTAGACAACATTAAAACTATAGAGACAATCTAGTTTTAGAATATTTTCATATACACATGTCTGTATGTGCAGATTGTGTGAAGTGCAGAATATGCTTACCATTATATTATATTATCTAATTTCAGCCTCCTACGTCCAGTGGAATCTGTTTCAGGGCTGCGTATGCTCTGACGCTGACATGTACTACATAATACATGTAAATATCTTGTGTGGCAAAGTCTGAGTGAAATGAAGTTTAGATTGCTGTGTATCACTGTAAATGGAAAGGAGGTGTATGAGCAGGAATTCAATGAGCAGAGTTACATCCCTTCGCTTGCACAGGATCCACAGTTACTCAGCACCCGTCCACCAGGCGCCTCTGAATCTGTTATTATAATTTCGATTATCTAGTTCTCTCTGATTATGTCTCACGGTCTGTAAGCACCAACTATGTGCTCGTTGGTTTCAAAGACAGTGGAGTGAGTGAGTATGGTTTTACGCCGCTTTTAGCAATATTCCAGCAATATCACGGCGGAGGACACCAGAAATGGGCTTCACACATTGTGCCCATGTGGGGAATCGAACCCGGGTCTTCAGCGTGACGAGCGGACGCTTTAACCATTAGGCTACCCCACCGCCCCCCTCAAGACAGTGGAAACGTCTGAGATAATTGTATCATGTTGTGCATACCAGTCACCTGTCGTGCACTGGATAGTGTTATTGATATAATATGTTGAAACAAAACTATTCTGTGATATTTAATAATTAAATGAGTGGTGTGTACTTATGTCGGTCTGACAGCGCTAACCCACTGGGATACGTCAGTGTTATCCAACCAGTCACATACAATGGAATCCGAGTAAGCCTTGCTTGGGGGGCTTCACACATTGTACCCATGTTAGGAATCGAACCCAGGCCTTCGGCGTAACAAGCAAACGCTTTCTCCACTAGGCTACCCCACTGCCCCGAGTCAGGAAGAATTACAGCAGGTATAATTTTTTGTCATTGTTTGGTTTAACACAATCGAACCGGTGAGTGAGTGAGTGAGTGAGTGAGTGAGTGAGTTCGTGAGTGAGAGCATTAACCAAAAGTTATTATGTTTTTTTCACTCTTAATCGTGATGTAAAAAGTAGATTATACGACATATGCACTAGGGTTGCTATACCATAACTGTCCTGGACTTTGATATAACAACGGTTACTTGAGGACCCCTGAAGAGTGTTTTTATTAAATTTAATAGTTTTTTGGAAAATTTCTTGAAACGATTTATTTGTGCTTTTTATGACGTTTTTCACTTATTTGAATCCAAAACTATAGTATATATACATGGTGGTGTAAAATAAACACAACATACAATAGGTGCAAAAATAATTTAGTCTGCTCATTTACATATTTGTCTAAATGAAAGAACGTATGCAATGAAAACTGGATTTTATCACAACGTTACTCCGTTTGGACAGTGTATACTTAATGGTAAAAACAGAAGTATGATACTCGTATCGAAACAGAATATCGTGGTATAAATGTTCTTTTCATATTTAACCATCATCAAACACGCATGTTTACATTCTTTTGTTGGGCAGTTGACACAGAATGGCATTTCGTCATTTCAGAAAAAGGCGTAAGCCTTCGTAAAATGATTAAACTGAATCAAATATGGGCCTGTTGTACATCTACAATTATTTAAAATGTTAATTGTCCCTTGGTCTGGCAGCCCTCCATCCAGCGTGTAGTTGTTTCCGTAGTTCAGATACAAGTTTCTTTTCAGCAGTGTTATAGGCCAAGTTAAAGTTTTCCTCGGGGTCCTTAATATGGTCGTACAACTCAATACCATAAACTTTGTTCCAGTCCGGTTTATAGAGAGGCTTTGAGTCGAACTTTACCCACTCTGTGTATCTGTATGTATTGGTAGTCATGCTGTAGCCCATCTGGTCACCACCGTCTTCAGATCTTGGGTACTGAGAGAACACAGCCTTCTTCCAGTTGGGACTTGCTGGGTTGGTTATCAGAGGTATCAAACTAGTGCCTTCAGTGCAGACTAGAACGTTAGTAGAGTTTTCTGGACAGAGATCAATAGGAGGTAGACCTGCAGCTTCTACCAGAGTAGGAAACAGATCCACAAACTCGGTGAGTTCTTCAGTCACAATGCCCTTGTCTGTGAGACCCGGCACATGTACCATCATCGGGGCGTGGGTGGCGAGCTCAAAGTCCGTGTGCTTGCACCACTCACCGTGTTCCCCCAGTTGCCAACCGTGATCTCCCCAGAAGGAGATAATTGTGTTGTTGGCCAGTCCTTGATTCTCCAGCTCCTGCACAACTCGTCCCAGTTCGTAGTCCGTGTAGCTTAGACCGCTGTAGTAGGCTCTCCTCAAGTTGAGGATAACATCGTTTGGGAGTGTGGTGTTGATGTCTCCTGTAACGTTAAGTTTGTGAATGTCAACGTACTTTCTAAGCTCTCCATAGCTAGACCATGCGATTTCCGGCATTTTATCAGGAGCGTAGGGGTTGGCTGGGAGACTGATGGAGGACTCGGGGTACATGTCAAAGAACATCTGTGGTGCCACAAAGGGAAGATGAGGCTTATGGAATCCTTGGGCGATGAAGAAAGGACGTTCTCCAGATCTAGCTTGAGGGGCCGCTTGTCTGATCATGTCAATGACATAGTCTGCATTCTGGGTGTCTTGAAGTGAGTTGTTCTTTAGAAGATCCATCGGCACATTCATCCAACTCACCTTTTCTTTATACACAAAGTTATTGGCATCCGACCCTGACTCAAAATATGGGTCTGTCCAGGAGATCGGGTCGTTGTTATCGGATGCATGTCCTGGATGGAATATCTTACCCGATCCTATCGTCCTGTAGCCATGTTCCTTGAAATACTGAGGGATGGTGGTGAAGTTCCCCTCCCACATCTCTCCAATACACCACAAGATCATACACATGGGTGGTGTCCGGTCTTCGTCCAGTGAGGAGAGATGATCTGCTCGGGGAACACACAGCCTGCTGAACATGGGCTCTCTTCAACAGAAGACTCTTCCGAGCGAGGGCATCAAGGTTTGGTGAATGCATCGGAGGATGGACAGGACTGGGGAAATCTTTTCCTTCAAAAATGGATAGCTCCGGCCTCATGTCATCTGACACCAAAAACAACACATTCATACGAGCCCGGGCGGTAGTGACCGCCAGCAGCAGAATAGTCGCCCTCAGCATGATGATCTTTAAGTCATAGCAGGTTCCACCTGACGAGTGAGGATTTATGTATTTTCGAGCCTGTGAAGTTAGCAGCAGATTCTTATCAGTTCTGATATGGATATGTTTGAATATACCTGTGGCATGGCCTTGACCAATCGTGATCATGTGTATTGCTGACAACGGGAAACTATTATCTCGTCGAGCGTTTCTTACACACACGTTAACTAGGTCATCCTCAACTTATATAATATCCAAAATGAACTTATGTAATATCTAAAATCATTTTTTTAGACACACTAAATATACCTCGCAAATTCCATTTTAGAGTCATAAGACTTGTTTTGCATTTGCAGAGTCAATTATACGGTTTCAATTATATTATGACCATGTGTTTTTGAATTACTTTGAAATAGTGTTGATACAAGGTGGTCACTAAAAGGTGAACATATGCTTCACGACCCACAAACACATACAAAGGATAGTAAAACGGAATATCGATTTTCATCGGATATCACTTTTGTCAGTCACGCATGATTTTTTGGACAAACTGACCTATGAACGCAGTATAAACATGGAAAAATACACAATATACAATACACAATGATAATACAATACAGTATAAACACGAGTCATACATAGACCTAGGTATGAAATAAAGAATATACCGGTTTTGGATGATTATTTAACAAAAAACAACGTAACGCAACATATGTAACTTGTACGTCACAGTTAAAACACTTTAAAAATACCTTTGCTGTTTTTAATTCTAAAGCCAAAACACAACGGTTGGTACAGTATAATTGTAAAAGACCAAATGAAAGATATGTTTATGAATAGTTTTCAAATATACAGTCACCTAAAACAAGGAGTGAGTGAGTGAGTGAAGAGAAAGGAGAACAGAGTCAATGACACCACGTAATTGTGACTATCAGATTTTCATTCTATCGCTCTTACAACATACATAGGTAAACAGGCCTTATCTGTCATGGAATTTCCCGCGAGACGATACCTTTATGTGACCTTGTCATAAAGTGGGTTAATAGCATGTGTGTATTTTCATCAGATATTACCCAACTTGAAAATCCTGGTGCCTCGTGCGTATCTAATGTAATCGTTTTTGTTTTACGCCGCACTCAGCAATGTTCTAGCCATATGGCGACGGTCTGTAAAATTGGACCGGGCAATTCAGTGATCAACAGCATGAGCATTGATCTACGCAACTGGGATACGATGACATGTGTCAAGTCAGCGAACCTGACCACCCGATCCCGTTAGTCGCCTCTTACGACAAGAAAGGGTTACTGAAGACCAATTCTAACCCGGATCTAACTACTAACGGGATCGGGTGGTTAGGTTCGCTGACTTGACACATGTCATGCGTAGTTCTATGCTCATGATGCTGATCACTAGATTGTGTGGTCCAGACTCGATTATATACGGGCCACCGCCATAGCTTTGAAAAACAAAGCCATGCCATCTCAACCCCACGTTGCTGATAATGTCAACCACTGGTTTGGCGAACCCAGACTTCATTATCAACAGGATGTCCTCAAACAGAATGAATATTGTTGACTGCAACACAAGAAACAAAATATACCGAGGGAAACAAATAAGTGAACACCACTTCATGGCAGTGTTCCTTTATTTATTCTCAGATTTCCTCCCACAGCACTATTCAAAGCTGGTGATGAAAACTGTAAAATATTAAAGGAACGCTTGTGTTACGACGTAAATTGTAATAAAAACGCAAATTGTAATACTTGCAGCAATTGTAATAAACTTGACGTAAATTGTAATAAAAACGTAAATTTGCGTTTTTATTACAATTTACGTGGTAACAGCTTGAATTTTCCTGTGATCCTTTAATCGTTTCTCTCAGTAAATATCACCTTGGCCCACTTACGTCAAACAAGTTCACAGTTATCAGTGTTGAAACATCTGACACCTTTACTGCTAGATATTACCTTGTCGCATTTGACAAAAGTTCAAGACATGTATTCCCGTGAAGATAACGGTAACGATCGGAGTACAAGTACAGAGTTACTAAAATAATTGATTGAGTTTAGTTTTACGTCGCTTTAGCAATATTTCAGCAATATCACGGTGGGGACACCAGAAATGGGCTTCACACATTGTACCCACGTGGGGATTCGAACCTATTCGGCGTGACGAGAGAACGCTTTAACCACTAGGCTACCCCACCGCCCCGAGTCAGGAAGAATTACAGCAGGTCTAATATTTTGTCATTGTTTGGTTTTACACAATCGAACCGGTGAGTTCGTGAGTGAGTTCGTGAGTGAGTGAGATAGTGAGTTCGTGAGTGAGTGCATTAACCAAAAGTTATAATGTTTTTTTCACTCTTAATCGTGATGTAAACAATAGATTATACGACATATGCACTAGGGTTGCTATACCATAACTGTCCTGGACTTTGATATGACAACTGTTACCTGAGGACCCCTGAAGAATGTTTTTATTAAATTTAATAGTTTTTGGAAAATTAAGTGAACACATTATTTCTTGATACGATTTCTTTTTTTTATTGCTTTTTATCACGTTCTTCGCTGATGTGAATCCAAAACTATAGTATATATACATGGTGGCGTGAAAATAAACACAACATGAAAAGGATGCAAAAATAATTTAGTCTGCTCTTTCACTTATTTGTCTAAATGAAAGAACGTATGCAATGAAAACTGGATTTAATCACAACGTTACTCCGTTTGGACAGTGTATACTTAATGGTAAAAACAGAAGTATGATACTCGTATCGAAACAGAATATCGTGGTATAAATGTTCTTTTCATATTTAACCATCATCAAACACGCATGTTTACATTCTTTTGTTGGGCAGTTGACACAGAATGGCATTTCGTCATTTCAGAAAAAGGCGTAAGCCTTCGTAAAATGATTAAACTGAATCAAATATGGGCCTGTTGTAAATCTACAATTATTTAAAATGTTAATTGTCCCTTGGTCTGGCAGCCCTCCATCCAGCGTGTAGTTGTTTCCGTAGTTCAGATACAAGTTTCTTTTCAGCAGTGTTATAGGCCAAGTTAAAGTTTTCCTCGGGGTCCTTAATATGGTCGTACAACTCAATACCATAAACTTTGTTCCAGTCCGGTTTATAGAGAGGTTTCCTGTCAAACTTCACCCATTCTGTGTATCTGTATTTATCCGTAGTCATGCTGTAGCCCATCTGGTGACCTCCGTCTTCAGATCTTGGGTACTGAGAGAACACAGCCTTCTTCCAGTTGGGACTTGCTGGATCTTTCATCAGAGGTATCAAACTGTTGCCTTCAGTGCAGACTAGAACGTTGGTGGAGTTTTCTGGACACAGATTAATAGGAGGTAGACCTGCAGCTTCTACCAGAGTAGGAAACAGATCCACAAACTCGGTGAGTTCTTCAGTCACAATGCCCTTGTCTGTGAGACCCGGAACATGCACCATCATAGGGGCGTGGGTGGCGATGTCAAAGTCCGTGTGTTTGCACCACTCACCGTGTTCCCCCAGTTGCCAACCGTGATCTCCCCAGAAGGAGATGATTGTGTTGTTGGCCAGGCCTTGATTCTCCAGCTCTTGGACAACACGTCCCAGCTCGTAGTCTGTGTAACTGAGGGCGCTGTAGTAGGCTCTCCTCAAGTTGAGGATGACATCGTTTGGGAGTGTGGTGTTGATGTCTCCTGTACCGTTAAGTTTCCGAATATCAACGTAGTTTCTAAGCTCTCCATAGCTAGACCATGCGATTTCCGGCATCTTGTCTGGAGCATATGGGTTAGCTGGGAGACTGACGGAGGACTCTGGGTACAAGTCAAAGAACATCTGTGGTGCCACAAAAGGAAGATGAGGTTTGTGGAATCCTTGGGCGATGAAGAAAGGACGTTCTCCAGATCTAGCTTGAGGGGCCGCTTCTCTGATCATGTTAATGGCATGATCAGCATTCTGGGTGTCTTGAAGTGAGTTGTTCTTCAGAAGATCCATCGGCACATTCATCCAACTCACCTTTTCTTTATACACAAAGGTATTGGCTTGCGACCCTGACTCAAAATATGGATCTGTCCAGGAGATCGGGTCGTTGTTATCGGATGCATGTCCAGGGTGGAAAATCTTACCCGATCCTATCGTCCTGTAGCCATGTTCCTTGAAATACTGAGGGATGGTGGTGAAGTTCCCTCCCACATCTCTCCAATACACTACCAGATCATACACATGGGTTGTGTCCGGTCTTCGTCCTGTGAGGAGAGATGATCTGCTCGGGGAACACACAGCCTGCTGAACATGGGCTCTCTTCAACAGAAGACTCTTCCGAGCGAGGGCATCAAGGTTTGGTGAATGCATCGGAGGATGGACAGGACTGGGGAAATCTTTTCCTTCAAAAATGGATAGCTCCGGCCTCATGTCATCTGACACCAAAAACAACACATTCATACGAGCCCGGGCGGCAGTCACCGCCAGCAGCAGAAGCGTCACTTTCAGCATGATGATCTTTAGGTATTGCAGGTTCTACCTGACGAGAGAGGATTTATGTATCTTCGAGCCTGTGAAGTTAGCAGCAGATTCTTATCAGTTCTGATCTGAATATTTTAGAATATATGTGTGGCATGGCCTTGACCCATCGTGATCAGGTCTATTGCTGACAACGTGAAACTATTATCTCGTCGATCGTTTCCTACACGCATAGACGTCACGTTTATACAAACTGGGGTAACTTTAACTTATATAATATCTAAAATAATTTCCTTTTTTAGACACACTAAATATACCTGTCAAACTCCATTTTAGAATCATGAGACTTATTTTTGCATTTTCAGAGTCAACTATACGGTTTGAACTATATCATCAGCATGTGGTTTTTTTATATAGTGTTGATACAAGGTGTTAGCTAAAAGGTGAGCATATCCTTTCCTACCGTTTTCGCGGGTCACAAACACATTCAAAGGTTAGTAAAAAGGAATATCGATTTTCATCGGATTTCAATTTGGTAATTGAATCACTCATGAAATTCGAATAAACTGACCTATGGAACAGTATTGACATGACCTAGGTATGAAAGAAAGAATATACCTGTTTTGGAGGATTATTTATCAAAAACAACGTAACACAATGTATGTAAATTGTACGTCAAGTCAAAACACTTTTCAAAATATTAATCCCCAAACCACATGTGTATAGTTTCTTTTCTACGTCAGTTTATAATATCTAGATTGGGAATGCAGAGCTCGTAAATTTGAGTGAGTGGGTGAGTTTAGTTTTACGCCGCACTCAGCAATATTCCAGCTATATGGCGGCGGTCTGTAAATAATCGAGTCTGGACCATACAATCCAGTGATCAACAGCATGAGCATCGATCTGCGCAACTGGGAACCGATGACATGTGTCACCCAAGTCAGCGAGCCTGACCACCCGAACAACAACAACAACAACAACAAAGCCATGTCATCTCAACCCCACGTTGCTGATAATATCAACCACTGGTTTGGCGGATCCAGGCTTCATTATCAACAGGATGTCCTCAAACAGAATAAATATTGTTGACTGCAACGCAAAAAACAAAATATACCGAGGGAAACAAATAAGGGATCACCTCTTCATGGCAGTGATCCTTAATTTAGGGCCTGTTCGATTATTGCGAAAGTGGTTTTGGTTTCTGAAACTGGTTTCTCCTGTTATAAACGAGTATTCTCAGATTTCTACCCCCAGCGCTTTTCAAAACTGGTGATGAAAACTGGAAAATATAAAGGAACACTTGAATTTTCCTGTGATCCTTTAATTGTTTCTCTCAGTATACATCACCTTGGCCCATTTACGTCAAGTTTACAGTTATCAAAGTTGACACATTTGACACCTTTTCTGCCAGATGTTACCGTTGACAAAAGTTCAAGGCATGTATTCCCGTGAAGATAACGGTAACGATCGCTTACGAGTACAAGTTTGCTTGAAAGGGCTGACTAAAATGAGGATGTGTTGGTCAGTAGTGTATGCCTTGGTGTAGGATGTAAATATAGGTAATTAATATCGCAGTGAGAGGCGAGATGGGCTGGTTATAACCGTTAACTTTACAACGTGTAGAAGTCGTTCGGTTACGGAAAAGGCTATCTCATATTGACCCGGATAGGCTTGTGAGTACCGTTACAGACTGGTCAACTGGGTTCCGTAAATCGGTCGAATACCATTCTGTCTTGGTTGCAGTCCCTCCAACTCCATATGGGGCGGTGGTGTAGCCTAGTGGTTAAAGCGTTGGCTCGTCACGCCGAAGACCCGGGTTCGATTCCCCACATGGGCACAATGTGTGAAGTCCATTTCTGGTGTCCCCCGCCGTTATATTGCTGGAATATTGCTAAAAGCGGCGTAAAACTAAACTCAGTCAGTCATTCAGTCCTACTCCATATAAAAGACATTACAAAATTAACATCACAGGATTTTATACTGCTTAGGACCGAGTAAATAGACTAGACACTGCGTGAGAGCAAACACTTTAAGAACTGCGCTACCTTACCGCCCGCTATCGGTCCGAGAATATCGGCATAAAGTAGAACCTCGCTTATCCAGACACTCTCGTTTTGTCACTTAGTGCTTTTTTCGCCCTCCCCGCCTAAACTCGTAACTCTGTTGTAGAATGCTGAAGCCTACTTAAAGAGTATTTTGCGAAGTCAAATTCTACATCGTATCCCCTCAGCGAATAATGAACGAACATGTGATAGAAACTTGCGGTTAATAAAAGAAGAAAACTTTGGCGATAACACAGCACTGGACACAGTGATTTACGTGTGAAGTCCATTTCTGGTGTCCCCCCGCCGTGATATTGCTGGAATATTGCTAAAAGCGGCGTAAAACTAAACTCAGTCAGTCATTCAGTCCTACTCCATATAAAAGACATTACAAAATTAACATCACAGGATTTTATACTGCTTAGGACCGAGTAAATAGACTAGACACTGCGTGAGAGCAAACACTTTAAGAACTGCGCTACCTTACCGCCCGCTATCGGTCCGAGAATATCGGCATAAAGTAGAACCTCGCTTATCCAGACACTCTCGTTTTGTCACTTAGTGCTTTTTCTCCCCCCGCCTAAACTCGTAACTCTGTTGTAGAATGCTGAAGCCTACTTAAAGAGTATTTTGCGAAGTCAAATTCTACATCGTATCCCCTCAGCGAATAATGAACGAACATGTGATAGAAACTTGCGGTTAATAAAAGAAGAAAACTTTGGCGATAACACAGCACTGGACACAGTGATTTACTCATTGAATTGTTTACATCTACGCACAAAGATTAAAATTACTGTGTGTATTTACCGGAAATTGAAATCAGCTGAGCACACGCTTTCTTCCTGTGGACAGATGATTCAGTTTGAAAGTATTCGTTGATATATATTAATTTCATGAAAATTCTATGCAATGGTCAGATAAGCTGGGATGTGATGTATATTTACAAATACAACGATATTGTATTGATGACTGACTGACTGAGTTTGGTTTTACGCCGCTTTTAGCAATATTCCAGCAACATCAAGGCGGGGGACACCAGAAATGGGCTTCACTCTATTGATGAACGAGGGTTACAATGGTATCTGTAAATTTACAGATTTTTTGTACTGATGGCTTAAGAGAGCTACATTAAGGCTATAAATTAACTGCTTAGGTATGTAAAATTTGCGTTATTTATTTATATACGGACATCTGAAAATGTGGAGGTAATTTCTAAATTTGACGCATCAGTGACAAAAATGATGTCCGATGCAATTCACTATTCTATGGAATCCGAGAAGGGACATTGTCGCGTTGTCGCATTGTCGCCCTCTCAAAAACAAGTAAAGTGAGGCAAAATGAACCAAAACGCGACACGCGACATCGCGACATTTCACCCATTTGTCGAATTTGTCGCTATGTCGCTTGTCGCGTTTTGGTTCATTTTGCTTCATTTTGCTTGTATTTGAGAGGGCGACAACGCGACAATGTCCCTTCCAGGATTCCATACTATTCTTATTTCTACTATACGTTCCTGAATTCAGGTGAACAATATACTACCTCAGCATATGTTTATAACGGGTGCCACCCATGGTGCAGGATTTCGCGAACACCTGGTACTATCACTATTTGAGAGTGATTCATGAACATCTGTTTACGATATTGTCTGATTTTGTCACTTTTTTCAACATCTTCATAAGTTCACATCCAAACAGAACTGGTGCAGGTTGGCAAATAATAACAGATTGTGTGTGTGCACATCGGGGTGTAAGAGTATGTACGTGCAATCTATCATGGCATAAATCGTTACAATTACAATGACATGCACTGATCATGCCATCGAGTCTGACCACTCGATGGCGTCACTCGCCACTTCAGACAAGTTGTAACCCAGCACTTCACAGGAGTAAGATCAGTATAAACAGACCACTTGAGTTTCCCGATTCCGGAGTGTCCATATAACCAAGGTACTTCTGTAGTATGATGGCAAATCATGACATTCGCGCCCAACCACGCACAATGCATTATTTTTTCAAATGTAAACTGATTCAACTTTCTAATCTTATAAAAAAAATGAGTAAACATTAAAATTGACTCAATATTTCGAGCTCTATGGTTCATCCCTTACACCCCTAGTTAAGCAAATACGTCCTCAGCAGCGACATTGATCCATTGATACTTCTAAGAGTAACTGCCTCGGCAACTGTGTGCTCAGGCATCAGCCATAATCCACAGAGGAAATGAACGAGAGAACAATCCTCTTGATTCATTTCATGGAGTTGTGAGATTCATGAGGGACTTCGTGTCAAAACAGTTATCCGACTTAGGGGAAAGGGCACTTGCTTCCTTTCACGCAGCCCAGGGCACAGGCCCAACCTCCCGGGAATCAAAGTCTCAAACGACACTTACGATAATCAAGTGTAGCCAGTCAGGATGTGTTCCAGATCGTGCTGCCTACCCTACTGTGGACATGTAACCACTGGGGTGATGTATAGGGATGGGGGGAGATAAAGATTACCACTGCGGATCAGTGGATCATCTTCACCAATAGGCCATTTATGAAGTGTACGAAATAGTTTCCCAATTTTGCTAGCCAGTCGGGCTAGCTATGCCTGAAAGTTGCAAGCCCACAAACTAATTCACTAGCCCGAAATTTGAATGTAGATACTAAGCAAAAGATTACCAAAATAGATGAGAATAAGATGTTGTCGACATGACACGGGTTCACCATTAAGCTGCTAATATGACGAACATTTTTATCAGGTCATAATCTTGCATGATATAAAAGTGTATTATAACTTAACTAGTCGGAGAGAGTCATATATTTACAAAATGACCCCGTGAAAATCCCGTAGCCAGTCCGGCCAGTGACTGTGGAGATTTATTGGTCCGTTTGGGATTTTTACTAGCCACGGGCTAGCGGGCCAGTGGCTATTTCGCACACTGCATATATGCTAACTGTAGGTTTAGAACGACTCGGTGGGGTAGCCTGGTGGTTAAAGCGTTCGCTCGTCACGCCGGAGACCCGATTCGATTCCCCACGTAGGTACAATGTGTGAAGTCCATTTCTGGTGTATCCCTCAGTCATTGTGTTGGAATATTGCTAAAAGCGACGTAAAACTCGCCCACTCATGAGGACGATTTGTAGGTCTTAAAAGAATTCATAGGTCTGCCTTACGTTTGATGTCGTTTTGTATTTCTCTTGTCAGTATTGGTTTAACGCTGAGAAGCCGCATGATCTAAATTATATTAGCATCGTGGAAATAGTTACCAATTTTCCTGTATCAATGTATAGCAGTATCATGTAAAATGTGATGGTTGAAAAAAACTACGTGAAAATGTAAACTTACCGCTGCTGCGTATCCTTAAAGATACGTTGTTTGAGGTCTGTATTTCTACAATTAGCACAGCCGGTTTGGCCAACAAGTATCAACACCACACTTTTCGCTATTGTTTCATTGTTTGTTGGAAGAGTGAGTGAGTGAGTGAGTTCACTTTTACGTCGCTTTTAGCAATATTCGAGCAGTATCACGACGGGGGACACCAGACATAGGCTTCACACATTGTACCCATGTGGGGAATCGAACCCGGGTCTTCGGCGTGATAAGCGAACGCTTTAACCACTAGGCTACCCCATCGACCCTGTTGTTTGGAAGAGACCTGTACGTATACACATGGGAAAAAGTATCGCAACATCCCTTATTTTTCATAGTATCAGTCTGTTACCATTAACCATGGCAGAGGAACTTATTAAAACTTCAATTCTGCTTACTACCTGGGTATCGTTACAATCATTAACTAATTAAATGGCAAATGTAAAAGCAAACACAAGTAAAATTGCAGTTTATTCAGAAAAGTAAATATGGCAAAATTGACTCATTTTGTACGGTCCTATGACGCTAAGTACGTTTATTTTCACGTTTCTAGCAAACAATCCTCAAGAAATCACACAAGTCTCAACAAGCGGGCTGAATGTCCGTCTTTAGTGAAGCCTCTGCCAACTGCAATAACATCCCCGATCCTCTTTCTCGTTGGACCCCTGAAGATCCGGGGTAGAATAAGTCTTCAGCAACCCATGCTTGCCACAAAAGGCGACTATGCTTGTCGTAAGAGGCGACTAACAGGATCGGGTGGTCAGGCTCGCTGACTTGTTTGTCATCGGTTCCCAAGTGTGCAGATCGATGCTCATGCTGTCGGTCACTGGATTGTCTTGTCCAGACTCGATTATTTACAGGCCTCCGCCATACAGCTGGAATATTGCTGAGTGCGGCGTAAAACTATACTCACTCACTCACTCTTCCTCGTTGACTGTATCAGATGAGGCGTTGCGTTCGATTCTAAATGGAGGGTTTGATCCAATACATCAAGATTTTGTACTGGAGGATATCTCTAGCGTATTCTGCGATCCATGGTGTCCCAAAAATGCCCTAAAGGATTGAGATCTAGTCTAAATATCAGTTGGGGTAAGGTAGAGTAAGTAAGAAATCACCAAGGCCACTACCTAGCATTGTCGTTCATGAAGACTGGCCTTGTGTTCAGGATGGTCATCGAAATGTGGTACAACACTCATGTCTAGGATGACAATGCTGTACCGTCGTCCTTTAAAATTTTGTCTGATCGTTACAAGGTCATGTTTACAGTAATGTGAGTCCCTTCCCCAAACCACCATCAATGACCCTTCCACCCCCACCCAACCGTTGTTCATTCCGTTGTTCATATGCAGTCTTTCTGTGGCGCCAAATTCCAGCTCGGTCATCAGTCATGAATAATAAAAATCGGTCTCCGTCCGATCAGTGGACCCTTCCCCATGATATCCAATTCCAGGGACGTCGAGTATGACACTAAATTAGTTGATCACTGGATTGTCTAGTTCAGAGACGATTATTTACAGAACGCCACCATGTAGCTGGAGTTTTGCCGAGTGCGGCGTTAAACAACAAACCAACCAACCAACACTAAGTCAGTTATGCTGCTATGTGTTTAGGAGATAACAACGGACGCATCTGACAGGTCATCTAGTTCTATGCCTGGTCGATTTCAGGCGATTTCTGTTGAACAAACAATGATGTGGAAGACACTCTGGTTTAAACATGCTATTTGACATGAACGGATGAAGTCTTGTGATTCTGAGAAGGGCCTTATCCTCTCAAGGATTTGTCACTCGTGGTCGGCCCGAAGTCCTTAACACCATTAGTTTGCTAATGTTTTCTGAGCAGCTTTCAGTTGAAGAGGCCGCCATACTTGCTCATCAACAGCAAAATCGATCGATTGAGTTCCCGAGCAATAAGAACAGTTTACTGAAACTTCATGTTTGCCTTATGACGGATACATGGATTCTCGCCTTTGATAGTAGCACGTGCATGTCTAAAATCAATGGTGAGTTCCAAGGGTAATAGTAATTATGCAAATATACAAAACTGTGATATCAATATAAATGGATATAGAGAGGTTAAACATCATAGCAGTTGCGATATTTTTGCCCATGTGTATAATTTACAAAGCCTTTCTCATCCGGTGTTTTGTCGTTTCAGGGGCGGTGGGGTAGCTTAGTGGTTAAAGCGTTTGCTCGTCACGCCGAAGACCCGGGTTCGAATCCCCACATGGGTACAATGTGTGAAGCCCATTTCTGGTCCTCCCCGCCGTGATGTTGCTGGAATATTGCTAAAAGCGGCGTAAAACCAAACTCAGTCAGTCAGTTTGTCGTTTCGGTCTTTGAAACTGACAGACAACACTAAAGAGCACTTAAACCTTATTAACTGTATGCTTTGCACACGATATTTACGCGTAGGTCATGGCGCTGAATATCAGGGGCTCCTATCACGATGCAACCTTTATTACGGTTAACCTTAACTCTCATTCTTTAACAGTTCACTAAGGTTACCCCAGTGACTTGCGATCACCTTAGTGCTTTGTGAAAATAGGCCCAGGTGAGCGAAACGCCACTGTAACACAACAACTTTCATAAGTGCAAAAAGAAGGTTCAAAGTCATGCAGGTCAATCTCACACAAATTTAATCTGAACACATTAATCTTTGCTGTTTATTTGGTTTGGGCTTATCTTTAACACTGGGTCACCATACTGATCGCCACAACGGAGGAGAACACCTCACCTTGTGGCATGCTACCGTCCGAGAAGCATCGTCAGCTAATCTGGCATGAACAATACATTGCTGGCCCTGGTATTCTTGCACGTTCTCGTATCGTACGACTTGCCTACAGTCTGTGTTGCGACACATTCACAATGAAGCAATATTCGTTGCCCGGATGAAGCCGCAACAAAGGAATGTCTTGAAATACCCCCTGACTACGAATGTATGGTGCTGTTAGAATACAGATAACAGAACAACGACAAGTTAAACTATCACCATGCTCAACAACAGAAACCAAGCAACGTTGTATTTCGAAAGGTATAAGACTCTGAAACTCTGTGAGGTCTGACAGTCTTCAGTAGTCCCCACTTTCACAATGTGGAGTCAGGTTGTGTGTTTGTTTCTGACCGTAGTCTGTGTCTCAGGACAAGCTGATTTAGGTCACAGTTACACTGTTGACAAACAACCTTTGAATGAAACAGCTTTGTTTGTGGCCGACGCTCTGTACAAACACCCCAAACTGTTCCGGAAGTTGTTAAACATCAGCGCTGCAATGCAGCCATTCTTGTCAGAGATCGATGACCCGAAAATATCTGTCATGTTCGATCATTTCCTTGATGTCCTTCCTGCGATGCTGCGGTCAACCTACTTCATCAACGCCGTGCATGTCGTTGCAGATGAGCTGCATGGCGTCAACGTTAGCGACGTGTTCGACTACCTCCAGAACAACCATTTTTCCCCTGACGACCCTGCTGCTAGACAGATGGTGACTGGTGCTGTCTTCGATAGGGTGGACAAGGTGAGGACTCTTCAAAGACTCCTCACTCTCAGTAGCGCCCGTGACATCCTTCCCCCTCACCGCCAACGACAGTGTCACACCACGTTGCTACAGTCACATGATGAACTTCGTCGACGCAGTTGCCGGTGTACAGGTCCCACCAAGAGGGGACATGAACTTCACCTTGGTACCTTGGGCACTGAAAAGTAAGTGCACTGTATTAATGCTAATATTGCTGATACATTGTAATACTGCTACATCCTCACTGTAAACACCGATAAGAAAGTAATTTCGCAGCGAGACCCCCAGGGTTGAGGTGAGGTGAGGTGAAATTGGGTTTTACGTCGTGCTTGAGAATATTTCGCTCATATGACGACGTGCAACTGATTGAGGAAAATGACATACTTACACAATGTTACCTTTGGTCGTGCAAAGTTGAGCTTGGGACTTGAAACCATTGGTTTTGCGAACAACATATGCTATGTTACCTTGGGTCGAGGAAAGTAAGACTTGAGCTGTGATACCTTGAGTTATGAAAAATAGGGCTTATGCCATATAGCCGTCAGTTGTAAAATGTTGGATTTATGCCAGGGTTGTGAAAATGGGACTTGCGCGATATTAACTTGGGATGTGTAATGGCAGGGAGTACATATCCACTGTCGCATCCATATCTAGTGCCCTTTGTTTTTACTCTACACCCCACTGTCGATACTGTCCTACATATATTTATATAAATTGTCATCGTATCCTGACAGCTTAGGGGGTAGTCTGGTGGGCAAAGCGTTCGTTCGTCACGCCGAAGACCCGGGTTCGATTCCTCACATGGGTACAATGTGTGAAGCCCATTTCTGGTGTCCCCTGTCGTGATATTGCTGGAATATTGCTAAAAGCGGCGTAAAACGTAACTCACTCACCCACTGACGGCGTCGTTCGTTGATCATGCTATCAGTCATTGGTTTAGTTGGCCCAGTGAAATACATTTGGGAATTAAACAGTATTATTCTCTCACTTCATTTTCAGTGCTAGACTCCTACGGCAAGCTGCCTAGTGGAATTTACGAGAGAAATCTACACTGGCAGGGTTCACCGGGTGAATGTAGGGGCATACGCGCGCAGATGAGTGCTGGAGTTGTCCTTGGTAATACAACGCTTACCTCCCCTTTTGACTTCAAAGGAAAGTACTGTCGAGCTGAGTTTCACCATCTCTCTTGGGTTGCGAACATCTTACAAATGGTATGTAAACGCTTTGTGTGTAACGTGGAACACCTTCATCTGGACACGTTTTGAACTGTAGAACTATGACATCACTAATCGTTGAGAGGCATTAATACTGTCGTCTAGATTAAGGAGGTTTCGCTTTATGTAGAGTGAGTGAGTTTAGTTTTACGCCGCTTTTAGCAATATTACGGAGGGGGACACCCGCTTTATATAGATGTAGACGTGATATCCAAAGACAATTGATTGTTTATTGAATAACCTGTAGCACATGTGGTGTGTCTTTCAGCAAATGACTTTTTTCAAATTATGCACCTAGCAGTCAATGGGTACCCGGTAGTGTAAGATGGTAATGTCACTGTAACCTTTTCACGCTTCACAGGCACATCTTTGGTCGCACACTTGACCGGAGCCTGATGTTTATTAACTCGTTTAGTACTCGTCGTCGTAGTAGTACTATTGCTTTTGATTTCTCCTAATTTAAGATTTCCGATAGACCGGAACATTCCAACGTTTTTTCCTTGGAACATGTAAAATATTTACAAATTATTGTGTTAAATCAATCCTGACATATTTCTTGCGAACCAATTCTTTATGAACGTTATCATAAGATGAAATAGGATGAAAAACGATTGTGTGTATTTTGACAATCTGGTGAGCTCCAGAACTTGTTGGATGCCTGGTAATATCCATGACGTCATATCAAAACCATATATGAATCAAAGTCTGTGCTGTGGATTAACAGCATCAAACGACGATGATGGATGCACCAGCATCTGTTCCAAGAGGGAGAAATGATTAACACTATGGTTGTAACTCAATGTGTTTATTGAAACACATAAATCTGCTTGTCTAACATTGTTATGTGGCAGAGAAGGTACAAAGTGCTGACTCGACAGATATGATAACCAGCATGCCTCATATGTCATATATCATTGCCACTTCCTGCTCCCGACAGTGCCCTACAACAACAGATACACAATGTTCTATATTGTTCTTTTGGCAGATCAGTAGAGAGGTTGTGTTTATAAAAGTGCCCAAACTCTAACATTTAATGTGTTGACGTTTTAATTTCAAACGTGATACACTTGAAGTTATATATGCTTGTATCAAATGGTTGTTTCAAAACTTTTATTTATTGCATTTGCAAGGCAGAGAGGCGATGAAAAGAGTTTTCAGGACAGGATGTGAGTGAGTGAGTGAGTTTTGTTTTACGCCGCTTTTAGCAATATTCCAGCAATATCACGGCGGGAGACACCAGAAATGTGTTTATCGTTAGAGGTGACATACGCATTCAGGTGGTCAGGTCTGACGACAATGTCAATGCATCATTTCTTTGTAAGATTAGACAGAGTCGAGTCAGTTCACATTTGAAATATTACTGGATTGTGCATGGTTGAACGTGAATGTCATGCTAGTGACATGACGTACTGGTATAAAACATGCTATTCAGAAGAACCCTCAATATATGGACACCCCACAATCAAGTGACATACTTTGCCTTTGTCTAAATTGATTTTCTGCCGTTGTCTTGGTTATGATTCCAAGCGATGTTGTCAGCGAGCATCCTAGGTACCTCTTGGTAAGGGTGCTATAATGGGTGAATAAGGTTTCTGGACGCCACTTTTGGTAAATGTATTTGAAGGGATTATTAATGTAAATGAAACTTGCATTGAAATACATTATATTATAAACCCAGCACGGGGCATCCTCGATAATCTCCAGGGTATACGTTACGATCACTCTCCACTACTATTATCTAATCTCCAGGGTATACGTTACGATCACTTTCCACTACTATTATCTAATCTCCAGGGTATACGTTACGATCACTCTCCACTACTATTATCTAATCTCCAGGGTATACGTTACGATCACTCTCCACTACTATTATCTAATCTCCAGGGTATACGTTACGATCACTCTCCACTACTATTATCTAATCTCCAGGGTATATGTAGGGTATACGTTACGATCACTCTCCACTACTAACGTATACCCTGGAGATTATCGAGGAGCACAGGGTAGCAAGTAAGTTCACTCTGGACTTTTCCGGCCTATTTAGGATTACTTTTGTTGAACACGTCGCCAGCAACCCATGCTTGTCACCTGACCGAATAAGGTGCCAAGGCTGTGAGTTTGCTGTGACCCCAAGTGGGCTAGCCAAGTGGTTAAGGTGTTCGCTCGTCACGCCGAAGACCCGGGTTCGATTCCTCACATGGGCACAATATGTGAAGCCCATTTCAGGTGTCCCCCGCCGTGATATTGCTGCAATATTTCCCAAAACGGCGTAAATCTAAACTCACTCACTCTGTGGTCCCAGGGTGGCGGAGACTGTTCAGAGCCGAGGTTAACAAGCCAGGTCCCAGCCTGACGAGGGCTTTACAATGCCTACCAAGACAGTGTGTCATTCTTTCATCTCTTTTGTGAATTAATTCAATACTGAATTGTGTTGTAACTTCACAAATAAACTATGGAGGTGTGACTCATAGTAAGTCTATGTTTCTATACATCGATGTGCGTTAGGAGGGGAGATATTGGAGCAGAGTATTTCATTCGTTACCATTCGCCCTTTTCCGTGACGAGCACTCGGCCTGTCCCGGAACAACACGAGTTGGTTACGAACGACAGTGCCACTGCTCCAAACGCACGAGGTTTGCACGGACAAATATCGCTGTTGTCACGTGACTGGAAACACATGGGATTTCAAACTGCCTTCCGAAATAAAACAGTCGTGACGTACCACGGAAGACTTTTAGACCCTAACTACCTTTATTGTACGGACGACATGACTGAACAAGAAAGTCCAGACGAAAATGATGTTCACCTGCGTTTTGGGAATTCGCCAAGAACACAGAAGTTGACGGAAGGTTGGAAATTTGTTGTTGGCTTTGTTTGATATGCTCCAAATTTGGGTTGCAGTATTTTTTGTGTTCAAAACCTCCCAAGAATCTAAAACCTCAATAGGGCCCTTTCTGGATCAGAAACAGCCTGTGTTATACTCAAACGTAGGTCTTGCAATGATCAGCACATTTGTCTGTCTCCCGTTCTCGAACCTACTTTACTATAGATTTCGGGGCGGTTGGGTAGCTTTGTGGTTGAAGCGTTCGCTCGTCACGCCGGAATATTGCTAAAAATGCGGCGTAAAACTAAACTCGCTCCCTACTATTGGTTTAATATGTGATAGAAAGTAATGCATTTATAAAATCGTTGATATGCTTCATTTAACAAAATACCAAAGCAGGCAACAGTTGTCTGCTTGTTCATTAGATTTGGCCCCGTCAGATCATCATTGGAGGCATGTTGTCGGATCTAGCCCATCAGTTCAGATTTTAAGTATTGTTAAAGTTATATTTTCATGATGCCACTCCTAGATCAACTGACCTGTTTTCCAGGATGACGCCCTGACGTGGGGCATGTGTGTCCCTGACACGTGTAGCGAGAAGGACGTGGAAGGACTGTTCCAGTTAGGTAGGTACTTCTTCATTGAACCAGTAGATAAAGTCAGTCCAGTCGATCGTTGGACTCCAGGTATCATAACGCCAAGGATTTTTAAAGGGGGATCTTAATGTTTCCCTGCCCAGCGTTTAGCAAATCAGGCAGGGGACATAACTAGAACTGATTGGATAGCAGTCCATGTTATAATACGGAATGGTGGGCTGCCGCACTTTCAACCCGGAAGTAGTCCCAACTAGTATTTGCGTGGGAAAGACTTCCGCCCGTATCCCCTCTTAAATTTCATACTTTTTGTCAAATCATATCATCTGAATTATATTCCTCATCTGATAAGGATGAGTTTTAAAATGTTTCTTTAATTGTATCTGAACATACTGAAGACATATCCCTCTTCTGAAAATGCCACTCAAAGAATTTTTCCCTCACCGTTAAAATTTAGGGGGGATACGGGCGGACGTCTTACCCAATTTTGAGTGACTTTGTGTTTGGTCATTTTCTTCAAGTTCACTGCGATTAATGAATTCTCACATCAAACGTGATGCGTGTTCACGTTCCACACCCCTCAATGCGTTGTTTTGGGCTGACTTGCTAAATTAGCGTAGATCACTGGATTGTTTGGTCCAGAGTGTAAGGAATTTTGTTTATACGGAGTACAGGTGTTTACAGGGATCCACCTAATTGTCATGGACAGGTGTGTATGAGAGAACATTTTGTTTCATAAATGGAATTTTGTCAAAGTTATTTCTTTTATACATTTACACTGCACTCATTGCACTATTTTCAAAGCCTCCTCCTCGGTCCTGATTTTCGGTGGTATACAAGTTACTTCTCCAGCGTCATAACATTAGGTATAAACATATTAATATGAATTGGAATTTAGTGATGTTGGGATGTTGACTGCTGCAGCCTTAGGGCAAATATTGGCCTCTGTGCCGGTCTTGACAAACCTCTGGAGTTCAGTCTTTCAGACTGAGGAACGAGTGTTCACGGTTGACTTGAATGGGGGAGATGGGTATGCAAGGCATTCAGAATATCTAACGCAACACCCACCAAGAACAAGGTCGTCAGCAACCCAAGTTTGCGGTCTTCTTTACGATTGTCGTGCGGCCTTCTTTACGATTGTCGTTTGTCATCGTATTGCAATTGAGTAGATCGAGGCTCATGTCAATCATTGGTTTGTCTGGTCCAGACTCGATTTACAGACTGCCGCCATGTAGCTTGAGTAGAGCCGAGAGCGGCGTTTGACACCCCCAAGAAGCAAGCTGAAACAACACTATATAGACGATGAGGAACGCATCCTATGGTGCTATGCTAGAATGTTTTGACATTTAAAAGCGTAACTTGCGTAAGTAATTGACCCGAAGACACGATGGAATGACCCGGAAGTGATATAGGATTTCGTTCAAATGTGCTTGATCTGTAATTTGACCTAAAGTACTGTCGGAAATATAAATGTGAAAAAGGTTTTCTTCTATCTATGATTTATGTAGTTAAACTAAGTTCGGCCTAACTATAGGGAGATAGGAAACGTAAAACATGGACTTTACTGAGGAGAGATTAGTGCAGAAATGAGCAATGTGGTTTATTTTGTAAGTCCAAAGCGACTTATTTGGAACAGACCATGGCTTTATGCAAATTAGTGTGTGGTATTGTATAACAAAGGACACTTTTTAAATGCCCATTTTGAAATTAGACTTGGCTTAATTATAAACGATAGCCGACGTAAAAAAATGATTTTAATACTGAAACTAAGGATGTAGCTGCAATGGAGTCACACTATCACTTTAAAAAACAAGTAGGAGGGGTCGTCTCAAAAGCAAAACCAGGACGGGTGTCTCAGACGGTTGTTGGGGTCGGGCGGGTTAATAGAGATATCACTGAGATAGAATATAACTTTATGAAAGACACGTTAGGTGTTAAGCAATAGATGAGACATGAACGCAAAACAAAAAGCATAAAATATCTTTGAGATGAGCCCCTTGTGCCTGTAGGCAGCACATGCATTTTATGCCAGGTGAGTCGTCATACCTGGCTGAGCGACCTTGTTGCCATCTATAGTCGGATCTATTGTTTTAAACAGCTATTCGTACTTTTTCTAAGTTTATATCCGATTTCACGAGTAAACATGCTTTTCTGGATATCTTATTAGCATCCCACTGAACGCCCAGTTAGGCCGATGTGGGTTATTGGAACATATTCGAATTCTGTTTGTAATTGTGTAAAGTTTAGGGATACAGTGTAACAGCCTATTTCCGACCGTACTGTAGTGCTTCTGTAGGACAAGTCTTCCTGACCTGTAACATCCTGGTTTGTACAAAACATCATTTTGAAGTGCATTTTGGTTATGTGTAGATTGCGAGACAAAATATGTAACTAATATGTAGATGTTCTTAAATATATTTTATATATTGCAGGTTTTATGAAAAAATTCAAGATAACCCCTGATAATGTCTCCTGTTCAGACAGTCAGAAGCATAATGGTCATGTGCACGTCACATCCGGTACGACCACGTGAGTACATGGCATCCAGGATACCTCCGTGATAAGAGTCGATCATGTCTGAGAAATATTCTTGACCTATTAATATCGGGTTATATAACTGGTGTTCAGGAGGCCGGACCCTGTTCCTCAAAGCGATCGTAGCGCTAAGATGATTGTAACACCCATCCTCCCATTACGACAGTCGTAGCGCTAAGATGATTGTAACACCCATCCTACAACAGTCGTAGCGCTAAGATGATTGTAACACCCATCCTCCAACAGACTTACGACAGTCGTAGCGCTAAGATGATTGTAACACCCATCCTCCAACAGACTTACGACAGTCGTAGCGCTAAGATGATTGTAACACCCATCCTCCAACAGACGTACGACAGTCGTAGCGCTAAGATGATTGTAACACCCATCCTCCAACAGACTTACGACAGTCGTAGCGCTAAGATGATTGTAACACCCATCCTCCAACAGACTTACGACAGTCGTAGCGCTAAGATGATTGTAACACCCATCCTCCAACAGACTTACGACAGTCGTAGCGCTACGATCGCTTAGAGGAGGGGGACCCTGGGCCCACCTGCACAAAGCGATCTTGTAGCGACTATCTAAGATGATTGTAGTTACGACGCCTAAGATCCTTTGTGCCCCAACAAGCTGGTTTGGCACTTGGAACGACAGTCGTAAAGAAACATGTTAAAACATCCTTATAAGACAGAATATATAAAGGACTCACATAAACCCTAGGGGGATCACATAAACCCTAGGGGTAAAAATACATAAATCACTAACTGGCATCGTTATAAATGAAACCCCGTCATTAAAACTACTCATTTCGACCTTTAATTGACTTAAATCGACCTTTTTGACAACAGTGCACAATTCTCACCCGCGAACGAAATTTCAACCAATCAGAGCGGCGCGACTCTGTGACGTCATATGAGGAATAGCTTTGAGGGCCGATGCAGAATTCATCTACATTTTAGGGGTAAATTATCTTGTTTACAGGCTTGTATAAACCTGAAATCGTGACAATTGTTGTGGAAAATGAAAGCTATATGTTCTCACAATCTACTGTCATTTAATTTTGTCTCCTGCTTTGCCTAGTTTCCGAGTTACAACTTGTTTTCATAGACGCTTCTGTCACAATTGATTGGTGTCGTTAGGCCCTATTTGTATAATGACTGATCCAAATTGATCCCATTTCTGTGTTTTTTTACCTCGATATTTAATCATGTCATGTAAAAATCTGTTTGTATTCTCAAAACAGTGTCGGCCCATAAGTTTTCACATGCAATACAGCAATTAATACTCCCTTGTTGTAACCCGTGTTAGGTGGTATAAACCTACACATGTTATTTGTCATCATTCACTTGATGGTCAGTTAATGAATTTATAACAGGTATAATTAGTGGTAACACACTTAGATTACCCGACAAAGGTTCCCATTTGGCATTTCTTGTGTCTGGAGTAAATATTCAACATTATAAACATCGATCAAAGGATTAACCGATAACACGCTGATTGATTAATTACTTTTATCTTACACAGAGGAATTGTCAAAAGGTAGTGTTTATGTATGTAGATTTACTAATCTATACTGAATACACTCTGCCGTGTCGGTGTCTGCGTAAAAACAACGTCCTTCTTTCAAAGGATTAACCGGCAATACATTGATTGATTGCCCATTATTGGCTAACTAAATTACTGTTTTTAATGAAAGGCGGACATTATGCAATTAGTTGCCAGGTGTGCTATCTTGGGTGACCAATGAGACTATACACCAATACCTGAAAAGATTTATCACTTTTTTCGTATATTAAACTGTTAAAAGACACATCATTTGGAACAGTTTTGTGGATATTGATGGATACATTCCTCAAACAAGGTAATGGCCTGATATTGTTCCTATAACTTTAATCTGTTTTAATTTTAATATTTGCATTTTTTTTTTTATTCATTTGTCGTAGCATTCAACAGAATCATTGTTTTCGCCGTGAAGTGTAATGAGACAGACAACATACACTAGGGTGTGTGTGCGAATTATGATTCACATTGGCAAACTATAAAATGTCTAGATATTACAGTTCTGTTATAAATTCACTATAAGTATCAGCAGATCGTCAGCTTTTTATTTAGTTTCAAAATGCATAAAAGTATGATAATAAACTAATTAGGATTATAAGACCAAACATAAAGACGCACATTGACTAGTATCTACATACTGGTGAGTGGACATTAACCATGTGAATGTAGCAAGAAATTTATCGCGCAGTATTGTGACTTCGACCCCACCTCGCTTCCGTGGAAGAAATCGTTATGTTATAAGTTGTGTCATGCAAAATCCTTTTGGTTATGATTCCAATACATATTTAACTACGAGTAGAAAGTAGTTTTGATTTTCTAACTTGATGAAAACAAACTATAATCTCATTAATTCTAACAGACTTTACGATTTTCAAAAATGGCGGCGCCCTGTCGGGAACATCCGCCAGTCTGTGGATAAATGCTATTTAGGTTTGTTTTCACCGAGTTACAAAATCAAAACTACTTTCTACTGGTAGTAAAATATGTATTTTTTATTGATGGCCAATAGGATTTTGCATGACATAGCGTATAACATAACAATTTCTCCTGGCAGCGAGGTGGGTGTCAATATAATACTACTTACAATATTATTGTTACTTCGACCACAACCTCACTTCCAAGGAAGAAATCGTTATGTTACAAGTTGTGTTATGGAAAATCTTTATGGTCATCAATCATATACATATTTTACTATAACTAGTAAGTAGTTTTGATTCTTTAACTTCCGTGAAGCGATCTGAACACAAGTAAGATATCGTTTCAGGCTTCCACAACGCTCGCTTCGCACTCACAAACATAACCCATTTAGCACGAACTGCGGGGTCCTGTGGAAATCTGTGCATGGTGACACCATCACCCGACCCCTAGGAGCAATTGACGACAAAGCAACGATTCGGCATGTCGTCGTTCATGTCGAGAAATCATCAAAATGATGAGCGTGCTACACACTTTCTATACAACTAACTGAAAATCGTTCCTCATATGACGTCACTGCAGTGCTCTGGCGACAGAGTTACGTAACCTGTCTGTGGTTTCGTTGGCGGGCGAGAGGGAAGCAGGTGACTTTTTGGCCACTTTTAATCGCTCGGTATTAATTAACCACAAGTTTTTAAAGAATAACTTTGGTGTTCCGCATAAGACTAACCACAAATCTTTCATATGTAATGGTTAAAAGAGTAACAAAAAACAAAGTTTAGTGGTTCTTTAAAGCGTTGGCTCGTCACGCCGAAGACCCGGGTTCGATTTCTCACATGGGTACAATGTGTGAAGGCCATTTCTGGTGTCCCCCGCCGTGATATTGCTGGAATATTGCTAAAAGCGGCGTAAAACTAAACTCAGTCCTCATTTATAGAATGAATTCTTGTGAACAAGTCAGGGAAGTGGGGTAGCATACTGGTTAAAGCGTTCGCTCGTTGCGCCGAAGACCCGGATTCGATTCCCGACATGGGTTCACTGTGGAGACCATTTCTGGTGTCCCGCGCCTGAATGAATGGTGCATGAATATTGCTAAAAGCTGTGTAAAACTATACTCTAATCGTCACGACCGACATATTTCCAGTCGACCCAGTGTTGCAACAACAAACGCCTTCGACTTGCTTATAAGGTCATATTCTGACTGCAAAGATCGGATCAGGCCAGACGAATTGATGAACTGTTTGTTCTCTCCCTGTGACATCGACAGTGAGTACCTTTCCAGAAATACCAGGCCTACCAAAGAAAACTTTCCCACTGTGCAGAAAAACGCAGAAAAGCCCACATTAATCGTGGAAATAGCAACATAAACATAATACCTCGCTACTGAAACAGTGAAAACGGCAACTTTAAATCGCTAACACTGCATCATAAAACGAGGAGCCCGCAACTTCGATTTTGCGCATGCGCACATGGAAGAGGAAGTCTCGACCGCATGTTGACATTTTCCAGCTTGGACAAAAGTTACATTTCTTTTTAAGTATTTCTGTTGTGTTATTTGTCATTTATCATCATGATACTTGTGTGCACACTTGTTTAGTTTACTTTCCATTCGTATGAAACAACTGACAGCGATTATTTCGACATATTTAATACTTTTTTTACGCGAGGCGATTCACGGTTGCTCGGAAATTGGAAAGAAGCCCGGATCGTAATGCACATGCGCAGTAGAGGTCAAAGTTCGCTGATTACTATGAAAGCTATGAAAATGTTGCAGTTTCATAGTTTTTCGTTGCAGTTTTTACTGTTTCAGTAGCGAGGTAATGTGTTTATGTTGCTATTTCCACGATTAATGTGCGCTTTTCTGCACAGTGGGAAAGTTTTCTTTGGTAGGCCTGTATACCTAGTTGCCAGATCTATACAGAAGTGACTGGGGTAGCCTAGTGGTTAAAGCGTTAGCTCGTGACGCCGGAAACCCGGGTTCGATGGGTACAATGTGTAAAGGACCTGGTGTCCCCTACTGCGATACTGCTTGAATATTGCCAAAAGCGGCGCCATGAATGCGTAAAGCTTTAATCGATATTTAGGAATCACAATAGCACTGGGAAAGGGCGTAGTTTATAGTTACCTCCTTGGAATCACGTCATGTTGACAGTGAAAAAAAAGGTTAAAGTCTCCTTTGCCATACATAGCTTTGTTTTGCAGAAAATGGTAACATCAGCAAGCGCGAATGGCAGACAGAAAGCCACAGACTTGGAATGGACATGGCTGACCATGGAAAGATTGCGCGAACCTTCATCGAGTTGGACATTAACAAGGACCTCCAAATAGACGCACCTGACCTCGAGTATCTCTTTGCCTTCTTTGACGACACCGGTGAGAGGTCCCCTTTTCGACATCCATTCCACAAGACTAGAAACGTTTTATTACAAATGTTAACACAGTAACTTGAGTCCTTTGGCTAGAATGACACGCAAGTGTGGCTTGAAATGGAGAGAGCAATAATATTATTTTCCCTTTTTCAGGCGACGGGCTTCTCAGCCTTCCGGAGTACATTTACAATTGGCAGTCTCTCATCTCGTAGTTCTTGAGAACTGATCTTTCCAACAGAAGAGACGAAATAGAACGCAGGAATAACATCGTTTATTCTACAATATGGTTACAGTTTAAAAATAAAATGCGGTTGCCATCCCTGACCTCAGCTTTGTTACCATTGTCGCCAGACATCCTCTCTTCAACAGCCATCTGAAAACTGACATCAATCATTTCTTTAGCTTCTGCATATAGGATCACACTACAACATGTCTCACGTCGTGCTTGTGAGTTTAGTTTAAGCAGCAATATGGCGGTGATCAGCATCGATCTGCGCAATTGGGAACCGATGACATGTGTCAACCAAGTCAGCGAGCCTGATCCCGTTAGTCGCCTTTTGTGGCTGAAGATCTTGCCATCCACTTCAAAAGATTAAGAAACACTGTGCACACCCAGGAATATGAAATCAGAGATCTTTGTTGTTTAAAAATATCCCGTGGAAAACACAACGAACCATCATGCAATCAGTCAATATTTTCCATGGATACTACTGACATTTACCAAAGTTCCCTCCACGAACCTGACACCAGATCGACTTTATTGCGCAAAACTCTTGAGGTGAACGACTTGATCGTTTAGAACTTCAACAAAGCATAGAATTCTGCATGGTGTGACATATTGCATACACTATTGTAAAATATAAATAGCTCATCCTCCATTGTGGGATATCGTCTTACATGTGAAACGTTTCCAAAAAGTATATGTCCGCTCCATTACTTTTCAACGAATGGAGTGCTAGATATAGGTGAGTTTAGTTTTACGTCGCTTTCAGCAATATAACGGCATTTTGACAGAAATGGGCTTCACACGTTGTGCTTATGAAAATACTTCGAACCTGTAATTTAACGTGACGAGGTAATATCCAAGAGGCTACCCCATTCCGTTAAAAAATGTGACTCGGCTCCATGGTTTCTTTTAAGGAATGGAAATTGTCCAAGATATCTTACCCATCACTTAAATGCTGAGCAGCAGATACCATTACTACTCTTTGCTAGTTGTATTGAAACAGTCAACAATGGCTTCAAACAAGAAAGAAAGTGGGGACATCTACATTGAATGGTGCTGGAATCAAACGGGATGCTGTTTTTGTTGATCCAGCTTGGATTATGAACAGAACAGTTGGTGAACAAGAAGGGACATGATATCGTACAGAATATAGTTTGGGTGTATAGGGTCCGTAAGTAGGTCACGGCATTTCGTGAAACCTTAGTAGTTCCGGTGACAAACGTCGTTTCATACCGTTTGGAATGGTCTCGTGCTTAACAATAAGGAACTGCTAATCCTTGCATAACAAATTTCCGATTTAACCATCCCCAAATTATCATCATCCTTTATTTAAGTATATATGGCCACGAGGCCAACAGTACAACATGTGTAAAACAGTAAGGTAAAGACATGCATATGCACCGTACTGAGAATGTAGATCTTATTACAATTGATACGATTATATGTTAAGACATTTTTGTTTCGATCGACTGACTGAGTTTGGTTTTACGCCGCTTTTAGCAATATTCCAACAACATCACGGCGGGGGGACACCAGAAATGGGTTTCACACATTGTACCCATGTGGGGATTCGACCCCGGGTCTTCCGCGTGACGAGCCAACGCTTTAACCATTAGGATACCCCACCGTCCCTGTTTTGATCGAAGTACAAACACTTTTTAAAGAAAGATACAGTCTTAATAGTCTATTTTTATCGCTTGTTCTCATCAACGCAATAAACATTTGGACATGAGGGTATTTATGACAGTATTCAGGTAAATATTTAGCACAATACTCATTGTAAAGAGGACATACTAATTCAACTTCTAGGTCAGTCACACAGGAACTACAAAACGCAGTTTCATAGTTTTTTGATTATCTATACGAATTAACATTAAAATCATGTACATTACAACGAAGTTTTGTCAAACATATTCGTAAATCTTTTGAAGTAATAGTTACAAGATATTTTTCAAGAAAAATGTCAGTCTTTATGGTTGAATAGAACGTCAAGGATTCGGAAAAAGCTATATATTGATGCCACTCTTTATAAATATCTTTGCAACGCTGTTTAAAATTCTCCAGAAAACATTTCTCGTTACCAACATCTTCTACTATCCATACATAACCATAACCAAAACCGTATCTCAAGAACATTCTCACTTTTGATACCCAGTTCTCATCCCCCATTATCATCTAGTCTTTTTAACATTTCTTTGTATATCTGTATGGCGGTTGTCACCCCCAAATTAGCCAACTACTAGCCACATAAAGAAACTGTGCACACAGAAAATTCCTTCAGAATTGGATTACAACACAGAAAAGACGAAATGTTGTGGACACTTTATAAGCTGAAGTATCGGGCCACAACAACATGTCAAAAAGAACATGAACATTATCCGTAACGATGACGTCAGAAGTTCAAAATTGTGCCGGGGGTCACACGTCAAAGTCAATAACGGGGATGACCATCATGCGCGTGAAGCACAGCAGTGCATGGATGACGCATGGAGGCTACCAAATGAGCACTGAAGGCCTGGGGAACGGTTTGGGACGTGGTCACTGCCGTCTGGAACCAGTGTCTGATATGAGTCACCCGAATCCATCTGTCCTGTCTTAGCGTCGTTAGTCGGGGACGCCCAGAACGTGGGTTGTCGGCAAATTATTACTGTTTCCATAACATCTGACCAATGCAGATATCGTGTTACGATGACATTGGAAATGTGCTGCCACCTGTTGTTGGCTCATGCCTGCTCGAACAATTCCAATGGCTTCATGACGTTGAGCAGATGTTAATCTTGGCATGATGTGCATGTGACTTCTCATGTGAATTTGTGAACATTTGGATGACCAAAGATCAAGCTTTCGACAGTGACAGCAATTTCTGAGTTCCACATGTGTGCAGCTGCACAGGCTGCACGTGCAGTAACACATTGCAAGTCCATAGGCCACCATCAATGACGTCACGTCGCCTGGCACCTGCATGAGCATTTGATTGTCTCCAATACTTGCTATGTTCGCACCTTTATTTATGTATAAAGACACTGTCTGCCTATCTTTATATTTTCTATGTGCACAGTTTCTCTATGTGGCCAGTATATTATGACTCAACAGCTGTGGCAGCCAAGCGGGTCTAGTAAAGTCATATTTGGCGGTCGAACAATTTTTAACCAGAACTGGTTCTTGAATATATGCTTGTCATCTGACACCTGGCACCGGAAGTAATCTGGGCCGCAAAGGGAACCATGCAGGTTGGTACCGGAAGTAGTGCGAGACAGGCGCTATTGTTCACTGAAGGAGAAACAGTGAGCGAGCTTAGTTTTACGCCGCTTTTAGCAATAATCCAGCAATATCCCGCCCAGAAATGGGTTTCACAAATGGGTTTCACAAAGAGACCCATGTGTGGGGGTGTGGGGTGTGGGGTGCGTGTGATCGAACACGGGTCTTCAGCGTGACAAGCTAACGCTTTAATCACAAGGCTACCACAAGGCTACCACAAGGCTACCCCATCACCCTGAAGGAGAAACATGGCTGTCACAGTTGATGCATAAGTGAGTGAGTGAGTGAGTTTAGTTTTACGCCGCACTCAAGCAATATTCCAGCGATATGGCGGCGGTCTGTAAATAATCGAGTCTGGACCAGACAATCCAGTGATCAACAGCATGAGCATCGATCTGCGCAATTGGGAACCGATGACATGTGTCAACCAAGTCAGCGAAACTGACCACCCGATCCCGTTAGTCGCCTCTTACGACAAGATAGTCGCCTTTTTATGGCAGATGCATAAGTGGGTTAAGGATGAACCTTCACAGCTTTTCTACCTTTATTCTTTGGACATACTCGTCTTCATATTTATGACAGCGTTTTGCCGTTTATAGTCAGTACCACAGGGGCGTCTCACGCTTAGAAACAGCGTTAGAAAGACGTAGGTATATAGACCCTACCCTAGTACTATACAACCGCCTCCGTGGTGTAGTGGTTAGAGCGTCCGCCCGGAGAGCGGAAGGTCGCGGTTCGATCCCCGACCGCGTCATACCAAAAGACGTTAAAATATGGTACTTGTTGGTCCCTGCATGGCGCTCGCCATTAATGGGTACAACAAGGACTGGTCGGCTCGGAGTCAGTATAATGTGTCTGAGTGGGGTATTCATGCTTCACTGCGGCATGGTATCTCAGTGGGCTAGCACTATAAAACCAGCTTCAGTCTGGGCTAGTACAAGCAGCCGCACACGCATGCACGTCGTCATATGAGCGAAATATTCTCCAGCACGACGATAAACCCAATTTCACCTCACCTAGTACTATATAAAAAGAAAAGGGATGTAACGACGGAACCACCCCCGCCTCAATCTAAGTTAGATTTCACCACGTAAACTATTTTTAAGGCCCCGTCGAGGCCTACGGATCAAAAGCGAGATGATTTCCCTACAAAATGAGTTATAAATAGTCATAATCGGATCATTATTTCAAAAGTTATACGCCACGACTCACCGAAAACAGCTACCTCCACAATTCCAAGCCAACATCATGGATCACCCAAGACAGCAAAAACTCACCTATTAAATTCGTTTATTAATTCCAGCCACGTTGACAGCACTTATGTAGGGCTAGATTCGATCGGCAGCGGCATTCCACGGGTCTAAAAAACTTACTGCAACATCTACAAATCATTTCCTCGACAGTAAGCAGATATTTCCTCCAAAACCATCGGCAGTCATACTCACTTGTCGGCCATAGATGGCCTTGACATTCAAGTGATCTGAGCAGATCCGCTGAAACGAAATTGGGCCATCCGATTGGTGAAAAATATAATATACTGTAAGATTTTGACTGTTGCCAATGGGCGCGAAATATGAACTTGCAATAATCCTTTATTTTGGATGATGTACGGAACAGTAAATTGTTACGAATAGTTTTAGAGGTTGTAAAAATGCATTCGATATTGATTCATTTTTGGGAAATTATATTTATAAATATTTAACCTCTAAAATTATTCTTATAAATTTACTGCTCAGGTCACTTAAATGTCAAGGCCATCTATGGCCAACAAGTGAGTATTATTGCCGATGGTTTTGTAGGAAATGTCTGCTTACTGTCGAGAAAATGATTTGTAGATGTTGCAATAAGTTTTTAAGCGTGACACGCCCCTGTGGTCAGTACTGTGATCACATCGACAATCAGACATTCGAAACACCACCAGCCTAACAATCGTCAACTTTATGATCTCCACTACATCTTGTGCACACAATTGAAGCGTGTCCAAAACTGTTGACATTGTTGCCAATCTCACGGCTGGGGGAACAAATACGTACGATTGAACGTACATTTGGACACTTTCATGAAGATGGGCTGTTCCAAATGTAAGCAAAACAGTGGTAATTTATTATTCCTAACCACGAAGTAAACGCGTTGCTTGACTTTTTTACCCTAAGTTGAACCATTTCCTCAATGTTCACAAAGCCAACACTGTAAATGACTTCCTTGTTTGGCTTAGACCCCTCGGGACACTGCCCGTGACACGAATGTCCCAAAGTGAGCTTAAGGCCAAGGGTCCTTTCAAATGATCAGCTGACTTGCAGTGAATCACTAGGCCCCCTTTACTAGTTTTCACGAACTCAACTTCACCTAATTTAATTAGACAGTCGGATTCCCCTGGTCCGTGCCAGTTCTGAGTCGGCCGTTGCTTACCAAACGACGCGGAAGAAGGTCCCACCAAAGAGTGGACTCAAATTTTGGAGTTGACTACAGGCTTGACTGACATTTGTTCTAAGGTCCGTCATGGTGTTAACGTTTTTCTTAATGTTCCCGACATAATTTTCGGCAAATTTTGATTCGTTAGATGCTCCTTCGAAGGTGCTTAGAATATCATTCCTGGCGCGTTTAAGCCCGAAATTATCTCCATATCAACGACCAACAAAGTAATCGCCCAAAAAACCCCATAACAACCCCAGACACGCCACGTTGGGTTAGTAGTCCGTGCAACACAACACAAGCAACACATTGCAAAATAATACAATATTTTAAACTGACCGTATTCTTAGCTTACCTTGATAATATTATTGGTATGATCAGTTTTCAAAAGACAGAACAAAGATGAAACCGTTGCTACTGTAGCCCGATATCTACCAATATACAGGTTGGGGAAACCTACCGATCGGCCTATAAAAGGCCGAACGGGATATTATAGGCCGTTCTGCCTATTTTGCTGTAGGCCGATCAGGCTATATTTGACCATTATTATTAACAGTTCACAAACTATCAATTTCCGCACGAAATGGTTTTATTAGATCATAGAGATGAATAGTTAATGAACCTGCTCAGCTTGAAAAAAATAAGTTTTTGGACAAAATGAAAATTAATATAATGTTCAGGAAAAGATGTTTCATTTAAGAACACAATTTTGCACCGATTTTCCTTTTGAGAACTAAAACTGAATATCTATGTCATTAATTTTCAGTGAAAATTGTCAAAAATATTATAGTCTTATATTTAATTAGCAATTTCAAAACTCCTTTATTATGGGATGAAAATGCTCAAAAAGGGTTTGAATGAAAACCTTAGGACATCAAAACTTGAATGATGTGAATATCCTCATGCGGAAATGCACCACTTCAAATTTATTTGATGAATATCATAATTATAGGCCAATCGACCTATAGCAAAATTATAGGCCGATCGGTAGGTTTCCCCAACCTGATATAGGAATAACAACGGTCAGTATGTCCGACCTCGCTGACAACGTAAGTCGATCCTCGATAGAAACTGGATAGGTCAATTGACATCCTTGCCTCGAGAAGACGATGTATTCATTTCAGCCAGATAATACTACTCTACTGAAATTGTCACACAAACAGAACAAAAACAAGCCCCACGATTCACATCGTCACGAAATATCAAACCATTTCAAATCGTCATGTTACGCTCATCACAATTACAAATACAAAAGGAAATTCCATTGATGTCAGTATGACCGTTTTTCAATCATTCAGCAAATGACTGAATGGGAAAACAAGAAATGACAACGACGAAGTCTCGGCACAAAACAAACAATAACCGTAACAACGGGAATGTACACACGGCGCCAGCAAAGGTCAACCACGGAGCCGATGTTCGAAGCAAAAACTCTCATACTTTGACATAGTTTTATCATTATTTTTTACGCCGCACTCAGCAATATTCCAGCCACATGGCGGCACTCTGACATAGACTAACTACAACACAATCGTAGTGCTAACGCTATTTTCTACAATGACACCCTGGACTGCACTTGCAATACGAGTCGTCATCCAAATTAATTAAAATTTAACTTCTTTGAGTGGCATTTTAGAAGTTGGGAAGTACAATATAGAACAAACTTTATGGATAACAACTTCTTTTTATTCGTGCGTGCGACGTTTCGATACAGATTCTTGACATTATGATTGACAACGGTACAAGAATCTGTATCGAAACGTCGCACTCACGAATAAAAAGAAGTTGTTATCCATAAAGTTTGTTCTATATTGTAATTAAAATTTGCAATCACAGTTCAACAATTCAAGATTCTATCAACAATGAGCCCAACATACCAAAATGGCGTGTCCGCTTCCCAAAGCTGGTACATTTTGTAAAGGGCTGTCACGTGACCTGCTCTCCAGCAACTGCACGGACTGCATGTGCCAGAGCCCCGGATGTTCTTGGCAGACCAAGGGTAAGGTGAGCTGTTCAAACCAACATCAGGAACTTGCAAGAAAGGTATGGTGAAACGTTGGCGCCAAAATCATGCTTAACAGCTAACAATATGAATGACAAATAGAGCCTGCGACCGAAATTTGGCGAGTTTTACGATGTACCCAATTTTCAGTAATTTTACCATTCCTGCAATGATATTACAGAACTGGGAATTTCAAAACACGAATGAAGCGTAATTGAATGGAAAGACACGTGTTTCAACGATCAACAATCTGCATGCAAATGAAGGGGTTAAAAGCTTCTCACAGTCAGTAGCGTGTGTGTCCACCTTGAACAGTGATGAGCGAGTGAGTATAGTTTTACGCCGCTATTAGCAATATTCTTGCAATATCACGGCGGGGACACCACCAATGGGCACACACTGTACCCATGTGGGGAATCGAACCGAGGTCCTCAGCGTGACGAGCGGACGCTTTAACAATTAGGCTACTCCACCTCCCCTGGACAATGATAAAGGTCTGGCCCATTCGCCTCATTGAGGCAATTTAACGTCCGCCACAGTTTGTCGCGGAGTAACGTTTTGATATAAGCCAGTAATTTGGTCGAATATAGTGTTTAATTGTACAGCTTCTTTCTCCCTCTCACAGTGCAAACTAAAGTCCTTCAGCATCCATTTAAAGAAAAACGTAACGCTTGAAAACGTGTCTCTGTGGTTAATTCCAGTATGAGTGAGTGAGTTTAGTTTTACGCCGCACTCAGCAATATTCCAGCTATATGGAGGCGGTCTGTAAATAATCGAGTCTGGACCAGACAATCCAGTGATCAACAGCATGAGCATCGATCTGCGCAATTGGGAACCGATGACATGTGTCAACCAAGTCAGCGAGCCTGACCACCCGATCCCGTTAGTCGCCTCTTACGACAAGCATAGTCGCCTTTTACGACAAGCATGGGTTACTGAAGACCAATTCTAACCCGGGACCTCGGTAATTCCAGTATGAACCAGGAAAGCCACGACAAGCATCTTATATTTGGGACGGTGTTGCTGGTTATTGTTTAACGCCGAACAAAGGAATATGTCAGCTACATGGCGGCGTTCTGAAAATAATGTGGACCAGGCAATCCAGTGATCAACAGCATGAGCATCGATTTCCGATGTGATACGATGATGTCTCTCAACCAAGTCAGCAAGTCACCCGATCCCGTTAGTCGCCTCTTACGACAAGCATGGGTTACTGAAGATCAAGTTCTAACCCGGATCTTCACGGGTTTGATTCTGTATTATATATTATGTTTCTGAGTGGATAATATTGAAGTTATATCCCAGTGGGTTAGCCATATAAAACCGGCATACGGTTATACCAGGCTAGCATCACGAAACGTTCGTGGGCCTACGAACGTCTTTCGCCCATTTCAACAAATTGGCTTTAACAAAGTTAAGAATTCTTAGGGCTACGATCTTTTCGAGAATAAGGACCCAGGACCAACAGCCACAAACATATATTTGTGGTGGCGCGAGGTCCTGTGCATAGAACTCAGATCACAAATCAGCTCAAGTAAAGCAACGTTGAGCTTGACTCCTGAGAGTTTTAGGACTTCAGTCCTGCCCCCACAACGAAATACATGTTATGCATGTGGTCTCACCTTAGGCACGTGAGTTCATCCACCAGAAAATGGGTACCCTGTGGGATATGTCAAATGACTATAACCTTCTAGCACCTAACAGGCAGCTTGGGCTATCCGGGGTAATAATGTTGTGGTGTTTGTGCGCGCTTTGAGCATACCCCTTTGTAGTGTGGAGTATTGCGCGGTAAGTACCGCTCAGTATAATTTAAAAACCGAACGCGTTATATAAGTAAATTGACGATGAACCGGAATTTCCTATCACCCCAACCTCTCTGGACGCTGGTTTAGTTCTACTCAATGTCCTCCTTAGTTCTTAAAAATGATTAAAATCGTTTAAGGATACTGTTTTAGTAACATTATGCCGCGCATTGCAGGTGAATGAAATGCACAATATGATACAATTGCCTCAGAGGTTTCCATTGTGGCGAAACCCACGAGCACATACTTGGTGCTTAAAGACCGTGAGACATAATCAGAAAGAACTAGACAACCGACGTTATGATGACAGGTTCAGGGTCGCCTAAATGACGTGCTGACAGACATTGATTGCGGATCCTGAGTCAGCGAAGGGATGTAACCATGCACATTGAATTCCTGGCCCTACATCCCCTCTCAGTTTACAGTGATACACAGCAATCTTAAACTTCACTTCACTCAGATTTTGCCACACAAGATATTTACATGTATCATATACAAGACGCCATCGTCAGAGCTCAGCAGTCCAGGGCCTAGATTTTCGAAGCTCTCTTTGCGCTACATTGGATGTACTATACTACTGTTGTTCGCTAAATTGTAAGCATTTACTGCACTTCGGGCAAGCTGCATATATATACATTTATGCATATGTATATGAAATTGAACCAACTGCATATTGTCTAGATACTTTAATATTGCCAAGATCGGAGTGAAACAAAAACAAACAACTGATTTATATACGTCATCAGGTTTGGAAATGTCCTATTCGGGTAAAGCTGCCCTCCAGCCTGCATGCAGTTGTTTGCTGAGTTGAGCCACCAGAGTGCTGTAGGCGGCATCATAAGCCAGGTTCTTGTTTTCCTGAGGATCGCCATAATGGTCGTACAGTTCCACACCAAACACTTGGGTCCAGTCCGGTTTGTACACAGGTTCTAGGTTGAATTTGACCCACTCTGTGTATCTGTAATGATCGGTGGTCATGCTGTAGCCCATTTGATCTCCGTTGTATTCATTCCTCGGATACTGGGAGAACACAGCCTTCTTCCAGTTGGGACTTGCTGGGTTTGTTATCAGAGGTATCAAACTAGAGCCTTCAGTGCAGACTAGAACGTCGGTGGAGTTTTCTGGACAAAGATTAATAGGAGGTAGACCTGCAGCTTCTACCAGAGTAGGAAACAGATCTACAAACTCGGTGAGTTCTTCAGTCACAATGCCCTTGTCAGTGAGACCCGGCACATGCACCATCATCGGGGCGTGGGTGGCGATTTCAAAGTCCGTGTGTTTGCACCACTCACCGTGTTCCCCAGTTGCCAACCGTGATCTCCCCAGAAGGAGATGATTGTGTTGTTGGCGAGTCCTTGATTCTCCAGCTCCTTGATAATTCGTCCGACTTCGTAGTCCGTGTAGCTGAGAGCGCTGTAGTAGGCTCTCCTCAAGTTGAGGATGACATCGTGTGGGACTGTGGTGTTGATATCTCCCGTAAGATTTAATTTCGCAATGTCATCGTATAATCTGAGCTCTGTATAATTAGTCCATGCGATGTCCGGCATCTTATCAGGAGCGTATGGGTTGGCTGGAAGTCTGATGGAGGACTCGGGGTACATGTCAAAGAACATCTGTGGTGCCACAAAGGGAAGATGAGGTTTGTGGAATCCTTGAGCGATGAAGAATGGACGTTCTCCAGATCTAGCTTGAGGGGCTGCTTCTCTGATCATTTTAATCGAATGGTTATTATTCTGGGTGTCTTGAAGGGAGTCGTTCTTAAGTGCATCCATTGGCACGTTCATCCAGGAATTATGCCCCTTGTATACAAAAAAAGTTGAGTTAAACCCTACTTCAAAATACGGGTCTGTCCAGGAGATCGGGTCGTTGTGGTTAGAAGCATGTCCAGGGTGGAAAATCTTTCCAGCTCCTATCGTTCTGTAGCCGTGTTCCTTGAAATACTGAGGGATGGTGGTGAAGTTACCTCCTACTTCTCTCCAGTAAGCATGTAGATCATATACATGGGTAGTGTCCGGTCTTCGTCCTGTGAGGAGAGATGATCTGCTCGGGGAACACACAGCCTGCTGAACATGGGCTCTCTTTAACAGAAGACTCTTCCGAGCGAGGGCGTCAAGGTTTGGTGAATGTATCGGAGGATGTACAGGACTGGGGAAGTCTTTTCCTTCAAAAACAGAGAGTTCCGGCCTCATGTCATCAGCCACTAAAAACAACACATTCATACGAGCCTGGGCGGCTGTCACCGCCAGCAGCAGAAGAGTCACCCTCAACATTATTGCGTCTAAATCACACTGTGTTCAAGCTGACGAGAATGGATTTATATATCTTCTAGCCTGTGAAGACAACAGACGATTCTTATCACTTGGAATGTTTGAAATTTCATGATTGAAAAAACATAAAATATACTGAAATGCAAAAGTTATTGCAATATGCAAACAACAAATGAAAAAGAACAAACAGAATCAGTGATAAAGATTTAATGAATTGATATTGCATTGAAAAGTCAAATGTTGTAAAGTATTGTAACCATCGACAAGCTCACCTCGCAAATGCATATGATCCACAACATAAGAGGGGATTCATAAGGAAGTTCACACGGTCAGTAGCAAGTGTGTCAACCTTGTGAATTGGTGCAGGGCTGACACCTTCGCCTCTTTGAGGTAATTTAACGTCGAGGCAAGGATATATCATTCCATATGCCAGGAAGAATTTGACAGAGTTTCTGCAGTGTTGTTGGAGTACTCGGACATCGCAAACGTCGCTCCATTTCATCCCAGAACGTCCGTTCACTCTGTCAAGGGCGGTGTAGCCAAGGGGTTATTCACCGGGTTCATTCCCCCATATGGGTACAATGTGTGAAGCCCAGTCGCAAGAGTTGCTCGTAAAAGCATTATTCCAGTGTTGCCAGGATGACATCGACGTCGATGTATCTGTGTCGTCAGAACTGTCCGACGTGGGGGGCACTGAGTGGTATTAATCTGGTATTAATGTAAGACTCCTCCCAGTCTAGGTTGGGTGAATGAGAGGATGAAAACTTGATAAACCTTCACATTCGTCTTAGCATGAACGACAGTAGATTCCAGAAACCAAAACATCAGCTTCCCAGACACTGAGGTCGGCAACAAAAAATGCAGAAAAAAAAATCTAATTCTCGACAAACAACATTTTACACATTTTTCAGAACACGCACCTATCTCCTTATCGTAACATAATTGCATATATCATTTCTTATCAAACAAGCCTGACTATGTAGGGCTTGGTTCTAACTTGTGAACACGTCCATTTTACTGCTGATCTGTTTACGATTTTCACCAAATATTTAACATGTCCTACCCTTCAAACAACAAATGAAACTTCAAGCTTCAAAGACATGCTACTATTTAGCTAAAACACGAGTATGGAAAGTTTGTTTTGCCAATTTGTATCGGTCAGTGTTTTCTCCATGTCCTGAGATGGGCGTTGGGGTAGCCTAGTGGTTAAAGTGTCACGCCGAAGGCACGGGTTCAATTCCCTACATGGGAGTGAAGCCCATTTCTGGTGTGCCCCGTCGTGATATTGCTGGAATATTGCTAAAATCGGCGTAAAACTAAACTCACTCGCTCATTCTCTCCATATCCTGAGATCTTAAATCTGCTATCGTCATGAGTTTTTTCATTGTTAAAAGAGGCAATGTGGCAGCCTAGTTGTTAAAGCGTTCGGACGTCACGCCGAAGACCCGGGTTCGATTCCCTACATTGTTACAATGTGTGAAACCCATTTCTGGTGTCCCCCGCCGAGATATTGCCGGGATATTGCTAAAATCGGCGTAAAACTAAACTCACTCACTCCATATCCTGAAATCTGTAATCTGCTATGGTCATGAGTTTTTTCATTGTCAAAAGGGACTGTGGGGTAGCCTAGTGGTTAAATCGTTCGCTTGTCATGTCGAAGCTCATATTCGATTTTGCACATGACACAAGTGTGAAGCAAATCGCTGCGGATCCCGTATGGTATTGCGGAACAGTGAAAGAAGCGGAGTAAAACTATACTCACTCAGTTTCTTAGTTGATCTACTTAAACTGCAGTATCCTTTACAGCAGTAACAACTGTAGTGTACGACTGTAGGATACGATATACTCTGACCTTGGCTACAGGACCTTTAGGGGCGGTGGGGTAGTCTAATGGTTAAAGCGTTCGCTCGTCACGCCGAAGACTCGGGATCGATTCCCACATGGGCCAAGACTTCGTCATTGTCATTTTGGGTCTTCACAATTCATTGCCTTTACATTTTCGTTGCTAAAACGGTCATATACGGACGGGGGTTGTGGAGTAGTCTAATGGTACTCAGGATCGATTCCCACATGGGCCAAGACTTCGTCATTGTCATTTTGGGTCTTCACAATTCATTGCCTTTACATTTTCGTTGCTAAAACGGTCATATACGGACGGGGGTTGTGGAGTAGTCTAATGGTTAAAGCGCTCGCTCGTCACACCGAAGACCCGGGTTCGAATCCCCACATGGGTACAAATTGTGAAGCCCACGTCTGGTGTCCCCCGCCGTGATATTGCTGGAATATTGCTAAAAGCGGCATCAAACCAAACTCACTCACTCACTACAGGACTTTTAGGGGCCTATTTGCAAACAACGCCGCGCGTGAAGATAAGATTGTTGAGATGATAAATGCATGGTGTTTTGTAGTATCCATGTTTGGTGGTACAGTTGTAAAGATGAACTGCCTCTCTACCTACCCAAACTACTCACATTCTTGCTCACCTTTCAACATTTTCCCTCTCTCCTGCTAATCCATTCAAACACTCTGCCTCTTTCTCAGCAATTTGCTGTGCAGAGTTGTGTCTCTTAGTCACACTAGATAACTATGATCATAGGTTCTGATCCCAGTACCATACACACTCATCACTTTGGACATTTCACCCACATCAAGCTCACAGGTTGTGAAAAAACTCAAATATTGTTAAAATTCAGGCCACATCGGCATAAACATCAAGTGATGTCCACGAATGGGTCACTATGTTCGACAGTGTGGCTCCTCAGAGAGATTCTTGGTACAGTCCTGTCCCACCGACGCTGATGAACTGGATGAATACCAGGTGGATGAATACCAGGTAGAATGAGATGGTAATATCACTTAACCATCCAGGACCTCAAATACAGTTTTGGTCTACATTGAACGTGATATTCTTCTTGGGAAAACGCCATACAAATGGAATGTTATGATTATGATTTTAAAAGAGGTCAAATCGCTTGGCAGAGTTGCGTACCCTTGGAGTGCCAGAAATCAACCCTCGCTCGCTCCCTTCCTCCGTTCGCTCCCTCCCTCCGCTCCACTCCCCGCTCCCTCACTCCACCCCGCTCCGCTCCACTCATCTCCTCTCCACTCTACTCTACACCACTCACTCACTCGCTCATTCCACTCCACTCACTCATTCCTCTCCTCTCCACTCCGCTCCACTCCACTCCGCTTCGCTCCACTCCACTCCGCTCCTCTCACTGACTCACTTCTCTCACTCACTTATTCCGCTCCACTTCGCTCCCCTCACTCGCTCTCGCTCCGCCTCCTCGCCCATTCACTCCTCCGCTCCATTCCACTCACACTCTCCTCCGCCCCGCTCCACTCACTCCTCTCACTCCGCTCCGCTCCACTCCACTCCGCTCCGCTCCTCTCCTCTCCGCTCCACTCTCCTCCGTCCACTCCAATCCACTCCACTCCACTCCAATCCAAACATCGGAAAGTAATCATGCTTGTGATAGTTTTTAAAATCCGCCGTGCGACAAAATGTCGCGTTGTCGCATTGTCGCGCGTCGCGTTTTCGTCAAATACGTTATAATACATACTGTACTCAATATATTAACAAAGCGCGACAACGCGACATTTCATCAAAATGTCGCGTTGTCAGATTGTCGCGTGTCGCGTTTTATTAGAATTTCAAAACTATTACAAGGATGATTATGTTTAGATGTTTTTAAAGGGCTAAGATACTCTGGGATCGAACTCAGAGTAAGAATAAAGGTGGCCGTGAAGTTTGTGGGTTAAGAGTTCTTGGTTAATGGAATGGATGTGTTGAAACTGGCCATTTTGCTGAAAATTATTATGATTGAGTAGGTGTATGTTTGAAACGATACAAGTACATGTGTATCGCTTGGTATATTATTATTATCATAAATAATATAGGATTCCAATAGAATTGAAAAACAGACATCACAACACATTATTGTAATGAAATATCTTGCTAATTTATCAAGTTCCCTAAACCTTGAGTGAGTGAGTGAGTGAGGAGTGAAAGTGGAGAGGAGCGGAAAGGAGCGGAGAGGAGAGGAGTGGTGCGGAGAGAAGCGGGGTGGAGAAGAGCGGAGTGGGGCGGAGCGGAGCGCAGTGGACTGAAGCGGAGCGGAGTGAGAGAGGGAGGGTTGGTTTCTGCCACTCCAAGGGTATGCAGCTCTGCTAAGCGATTTCATCTTTTCTAATATCATAATGATAACAGTCCATTTGTATGGCGTTTTCCCAAGCAGAATATCACGTTCAAAGCCGACCTAAACTGTCTTTGAGGTGCTGGATGGTTAAGTAATATTACCATCTCATTCTACCTGGTATCCATCCACTGCTGGTTGAACAGGGGCAGATGACGGACAAATTCATCAGCGTCGGACAGGACTGTACCAAGAAACTCTGTCAGGAGCCACACTGTCTAACATAGTGACCCATTAGAGGACTTCACTTGATGTTTATGCCGATGTGGCCTGAATTTTAACAATATCTGAGTTTTTTCACAACCTGTGAGCTTGATATAGGTGAAATGTCCAAAGTGATGAGTGTGTATGGTATTGGAATCAGAACCTATGATCATAGTTATCTAGTGTGACTAAGAGACACAACTCTGCACAGCAAATTGACCTTGAAAATTGTCGCTATGTCGCGTGTCGCCCTTTGGAGGAATGAATATATATATTATTCATGGGCGAAATGTTGCGTCGTCGCATATCGCGTGTCGCGTGTCGCGTTTTGTTTAATTTTGCTTGTATTTGAGAGGGCGACAACGCGACAATGCGACAACGCGACAATGTCCCTTCCAGGATTCCATAGGTGTCCCCCGCCCTGATATTGCTGGAATAGCGGCGTAAGACCATACTCACTCACTCACTTAGCCACTCACTACTACCGCCCGTGCACACTCACTCACTCATTCACCCTTAATCCTTTCACTCTCCTGCTCTTCTTCCTCTTCTCCAGTGCTCACAATGACGCTCGTCTCATCTCACTCTTATTGTCATTGTGTAGATACATGAAAGCATTTGTATCCGAATGCCAGCGGTGACTGCCATCGCTGCAAAAAGGAGATTTCTGGTGGAAGATTACCTTCGATTATCCACTGTATTATATGTCCAATTTGTTAAACTACATGTAATCAGGGATACTCTACAACAGAGTATCCCTGATGTAATAGTGTTCGGGCTGGACGCCGGTTCATGTCGGTGGCGTAGTGGATAGAGCGTCTGCTTAGGAGCAGAGGGTAGATGGTTCGAGCCCTGACAGCGTCACACGAAAAATTCGATAATAAATGGTATGTGTTATTACCTTGCCTGAAGCTTGGCGTTAAGAGACTGGCTGGCTTGGAGTCAATGTTATATGTCTCAGTCGGATATCAATATTACACTATGACATGATGTTCCAGTGGGTTAGTAAGGACAAGTACAAGCAAACATGCATCCACGTGCATGTGTGAGATGATCTTTCCCCCCATCTCTTTATGTACAAATGTTGATAAATCTTTATATCATTATTGGATAGTATAACATGAAGTTCAACTTTGAACACTTTATACTTACAATGTCTCGTGCGTGTCAGGTGCGAGCGAACAAGCACAATCACATAATCGATATAGAGCAAATGTACAGTGGTGATACACCACGAGTTATAATCACGAGTTATAATCACGGAGATTTGAACCTATCACCATAGATACCGGTACGCGATGGGGTAGCCTAGTGGTTAAGGTGTTCGCTCGCCACGCTCAGGACCTGGGTTCGATTCCCATATGTGCATAATGTGTGAAGCCCATTTCTGGTGTCCCTGGCCGTGATAATGCTGGAATATTTGCTAAAAGCGGCGTAAAACTAACCTCACTCAGTCAAAGTAATCATGCTTGTGATAGTTTTTAAAATCCGCCGTGCGACAAAATGTCGCGTTGTCGCATTGTCGCGCGTCGCGTTTTCGTCAAATACGTTATAATACATACTGTACTCAATATATTAACAAAGCGCGACAACGCGACATTTCATCAAAATGTCGCGTTGTCAGATTGTCGCGTGTCGCGTTTTATTAGAATTTCAAAACTATTACAAGGATGATTATGTTTAGATGTTTTTAAAGGGCTAAGATACACTGGGATCGAACTCAGAGTAATAATAAATGTGGCCGTGAAGTTTGTGGGTTAAGAGTTCTTGGTTAATGGAATGGATGTGTTGAAACTGGCCATTTTGCTGAAAATTATTATGATTGAGTAGGTGTATGTTTGAAACGATACAAGTACATGTGTATCGCTTGGTGTTCGCTCGCCACGCTCAGGACCTGGGTTCGATTCCCATATGGGCATAATGTGTGAAGCCCATTTCTGGTGTCCCTGGCCGTGATAATGCTGGAATACTTGCTAAAAGCGGCGTAAAACTAACCTCACTCAGTCACTGTATCGTAACCGCCGCTAGACCATACCTGCCCTGCCCCAAAATCCGCTGAAGTGCCTGGCAACAGATGTGTATCTGCAAGATAAAACTACACCCACTCACTCCTTAAGTACGCAACAGTTGACTGGAAGGAATTTTCAGGAAAAACTGGAATTTGATGAGACAGGATCCTGGACAAACTAAGGGAAGCAACTCATCAGAATGAATTACTACTCCCACACAGTAAGGTTATTCATGCTCACTCAGCAATGGGCAATGGACAGGAACATGATTCTTCAGTTTTATTAGATTCGATGTTTTAAATAAGGGATTTAAGTCCAGAATAACTCCATTACTGATGATACAAATTTCATATGACGTCAATTTCAAAATCACCACGGTGAATATTATAGGAATGGATCACTGAAAATCAGTAACACCAAGTGAATAGAGTACGCTCATTCTTTATGTCCTACCAGTAGCCCCGCCACTCATATTTATTTGCATGAACAATTGAATGCATATGACATTGTCTAAAACTGAATTGCCCAGACAGCTTTAATATTGCCGCTTGCCTTGACAAACGACAAACAATATATTTTTCAAAAACTATCACTAGGTGATCTGATTGGAGCATCCCCAGTGTAGTTCTCCTATTTGGGTAAAGCTGCCCTCCAGCCAGCATGTAGTTGTTTGCTGAATTGATCCACCAGGGCGCTGTAGGAGGAATCATAAGCCAGGTTCTTGTTTTCCTGAGGATCGCCATAATGGTCGTACAGTTCCACACCAAACACTTCTGTCCAGTCCGGCTTGTACACAGGTTGTTGGTTGAATTTAACCCACTCTGTGTATCTGTAATGATCGGTGGTCATGCTGTAGCCCATTTGATCTCCGTTGTATTCATTCCTCGGATACTGGGAGAACACAGCCTTCTTCCAGTTGGGACTTGCTGGGTTTGTTATCAGAGGTATCAAACTAGTGCCTTCAGTGCAGACAAGAACTTTAGTGGAGTTTTCTGGACAAAGATTAATAGGAGGTAGACCAGCAGCTTCTACCAGAGTAGGAAACAAATCCACAAACTCAGTGAGTTCTTCAGTCACGATGCCCTTGTCAGTGAGACCCGGCACATGTACCATCATCGGGGAGTGGGTGGCAAGCTCAAAGTCTGTGTGTTTGCACCACTCACCATGTTCCCCAAGTTGCCAACCGTGATCTCCCCAGAAGGAGATGATTGTGTTGTTGGCCAGGCCTTGATTCTCCAGCTCCTGGATAACTCGACCCAGCTCGTAGTCCGTGTAGCTGAGGGCGCTGTAGTACCCTCTCCTCAAGTTGAGGACAACATCATTTGGGAGTGTGGTGTTGATATCTCCCGAAACGTGTAATCTCTCAATGTCAACATATTCTCTGAGTTCTGAATAATTGGACCATGCGATTACTGGCATTTTATCAGGAGCGTAGGGGTTCGGTGGAAGACTGATAGACGACAACGGGTACAAGTCAAAGAACATCTGTGGTGCCACAAAAGGAAGGTGAGGTTTGTGGAAACCTTGGGCGATGAAGAAAGGGCGTTCTCCAGATCTGGCCTGAGGGGCTGCTTCTCTAATCATGTTGATTGCATAATCTGTATTCTGCATGTCCCAAAGGGAGTTGTTCTTTAGAAGGTCCATCGGCACGCTCAACCAAGTAACTTGTTCCTTGTACACAAATTTGTTAACTGTTTTGCCAACATCAAAATATGGGTCTGTCCAGGAGATCGGATCGTTGTAGCCAGAAGCACGTCCTGGATGGAAGATCTTACCCGATCCTATCGTCCTGTAGCCATGTTCCTTAAAATACTGAGGGATGGTGGTGAAGTTACCTCCCACATCTCTCCAGTAAGCTTGTAGATCATACACATGGGTTGTGTCCGGTCTTCGTCCTGTGAGGAGAGATGATCTGCTCGGGGAACACACAGCCTGCTGAACATGGGCTCTCTTCAACAGAAGACTCTTCCGAGCCAAACCATCAAGATTCGGTGAATGTATCGGAGGGTGGACAGGACTGGGGAAGTCTTTTCCTTCAAAAATGGAGAGTTCTGGCCTCATGTCATCAGCCACCAAAAACAACACATTCATGCGAGCCCGGGCGGCAGTCACCGTCAGCAGCAGAAGAATCACCCTCAGCATTGTAGCGTCAGAATTACATTGTGTTCCAGCTGAGGAGAACGGATTTATATATTTTCTGGCCTGTGAAGATAGCAGACGATTCTTATCATTTGGAATGTTTGTTATGTGCACGTGTGACAAAACACAAAAAACATGGCCCTTAAGTGGAGCTAGCATTAACAAACACTCCTTCGAGCTGTGTAGGTCAATCCATGGACGGATGACACCAAGGGAACGCATTTCCCTTAGTCTGAATGACTGTCGATGTCAAAAACAAAGATATCGGTGTGTCAGACATTTAGGTCAGCAAAAGATAACTTGAAAGAATCTAGATTTTGATAATTTTAACAAATCCTTGGGAACATGCACCTGTATCTTTATCGTTATATCATGGCATGGCATAAGAACCTTTCGCATGAGATAACAGATATGTTGTGCTTGGTCATAACATGTTCATACTACTTATGCTGATTGTCTTTAAAATGTATACTGAGTCCAAAAAGAAACTTCACATTCTTCTTCAGGGCACTATAAATGAACAAGAGATGGTAAGATGGTTAAATTGTTATTATTTCATTGCTGAGATCTGTGTGATGTACTCGATACACTGGCAGTGCCGTAATCAGTTCTATTAGGCTACACCGCCGTTCCAAAACATGGGTATACAGAATGTCAAGTCACGAGAACATAAATTCGAAATTTCTCAGTTCAATATTGTCTATGGCCGCCCCGTGAATTCACCACTGCCAAACACTGTCTCCTCATCGACTGCCTGATGCTTGTGAACACGTGGTTGGGGATTCTGCACCATTGCTCTTGCAAGGCAGCGCCAAGTTCCTGCAAATTCTGAGGTTGGTTCCTAAGACCACGAAGCCTTCTCTTAAGTGCATCCCAAACGTGCTCTATTGGATTAAGGTCAGGTCCCACCTCGATGGCCAGTCATTGACGTTGATTCCAGCGTTTTGAAGGAAATTTCGTGTCAACATCGCGGTATTCGGCCGGGCATTATCATGCTGGAACTGTAGACCTGGGCCATGGGCCGCCATGAAAGGAATGAGTTGAGGGGTGAGCACCTGGTCACGGTAAGCAGCAGCTGTGAGGTTTCCACGGATGAGCAGAAGTCGGGAACGGTTGTTCCCACAGAAGGCACCCCAAACCATGCAACTTCCGCCCCCGAATCTGTCGACTTCCTGAACACAACATTGGGCATACCGTTCACGACGTCGTCTCCAGGCTCTATGCCTGCCGTCCGCGAATCTGAGGGTAAACCTGGATTCATCGCTAAAGACGACTCGATTCCAGTCTCTCTGAGTCCATCGGAGTATTGGCCCACGATATGGACGTCAAGAATGGAGATTGTCAGCCCGCAACCAATTTCGAATGGCCTGTGAGGACAGTCGACCTCTAAACATCTCAGCCCTGGTTCGTGTAGCCGGCAGAAATCTGTCACGTAGGTGACGTAGGACGATTTGATGGTCTTCTGCTCGTGACGTCAGACATGGACGACGCGACCTTGGGCGATCAGAAGTGGTGCCAGTTTGTTGTAGACGACCTCGCAAGTCATACACAGTAGGACGGCTGCATCCCATTGCTCTTGCAACGTCAATAACTAATTTTCCAGCTTGCAACATGCCAACGGCACGTTCTAGTTGCACATTTGACAATCATGGCATTTCAAGTACCGTTAGAACTGTGGTTTAAATGTGTTTTTTTCAATTCTTGAGGCCAATGCAAACACGTGCATATGAAGAAAACTTCGATGCGAAGATCACGTGATCGACTGCACGTGCAAAACCTGATTTGGCACTAACGTCATTTTCATGAGTTTGAGTGGGTTTTGCTAACGTTTTTCTAGAGTCGAAAGATAGAGATCCCATTTCGGATACATAGATGTATCATCAGGGAAAAATTATTCATTACCTTTAAAAATTACATTTTGTGAAGTTTCCTTTTTGACTCAGTATATCTACTAGTAAGCTTGAAAGCTGTGAGTTAATAGTAAGACTTTCTGGGCATTTTTTTTACTTATTTATTTATTTACTTATTTTTACTTATTTTTATTTATTTATTTACTTATTTAAAATCATTCTGTTACATTAAAGAATTGTTCGGTCTAGTTCAAAGGCATTGTATAATTCTTCAAAATTCATGAAGCCATCATCATTACAAATATCGCCATTTCAGTGCAAACCTTTCCCGAACCAGCTATCAATGCAAAGCTTAGAGTCATGAAATTGGTGATTAAGCCATTACGGTTCACAAAGAATGCCCTCCACATCAATCCGTGTTTTATGGATTTTAAATATTTAGATATTGAGAACATCTTTAAAGAAATGATGTTTTATATGAATGTGTTCAGCAACGTTTGCACCCAATATAAAAATATGTTTGGTATGTATGCCGCTTAAGCTTTTAAGGCATTGATAAAGTTTTTGATATCAATCATTGCAAGTCCTCCTGCTCGTGTTTTCTTACTAACTTTTCCCGCTTTATTTAATCCCTCTTGCCATCCCAAATAAAATGAAATGAACCCTTATTCAGATCGTCTACAAAAGATTTGGGAGGATTAGGGAAGGCAATAAAAATATGTACTCAAGTAGATAGAGCAAGTGTTTTAATGACTGTAATTTTACCAATGAGCGTTAAGCTTCTTTTTCGCCACTCGGCAAGAATTCTGTTAATATTTTCCAGTGTTTTCCTTGTATTGATAACCCAGAGGTTTTCAACATGAGCATTAAGTATTATTCGGAATACTTCAAAGTCACCTTCATGCCAATCTAGTTTAATATCTGTACAACATTACTGTCTACCATTGCAGCTATCCACAAAGCTTTGGTCTTATCAGTGTATATTTCGAGGCCTGAGATTTTATAGAAACTGTTAAGGGTCTTTATAGCATCCCTTAAGCTATTTTCACTTCCATCTCAAAACGTTGGGTATCATCTGCCTGCTCCATAGAGTAATAGGTTTCCAACATACTCTATTTGTATTTGATTTAGGAACATGTATACAAGTTATAACCTCTCTGTTGTATGTTGCGCTTAATAATCTCTTTTTAAAGTTTCTTTCACATATCTGTTAATTCCGAATTTTAGATCAATCCAGAAGAATTGAAAGAATTCAATAGGAAATCCGTCAATACCGGGACTGTTATTATTTGTCATTGTTTTGATTGCATTCGTCAATTCCTCGAGGTCGATGGGCTTTTCTAAATCATCCGCTGGGATAAAATCCAATACTGTGATGTTTAAATTCTGTAAGATAGTATTGTCATTATCCACATAATTTGTATTCGATTATAGTCACTTATAAAAGTGAATTTGTTAATTGAGTGTCTGATTACCGTCAGTAATTTCATCTACAGAGTCTGTAATCGGTCTATTTATTAATGTGTTGGTAAAAATCTATTTTCGAGATGACAAATATATTTTGAAGTTTCTCACCTTCTTCATACTAAGTAATTCTATGCCTAATCTGCACTCCTATGTTTTCTTCATCTTTGTTTTGTTTTTGTCAAGGTCAATTTTACTCCTTGAGAGTTGACTTAGTATTTCCTCATTAACAGTCAGAAAATCTTCTCTAATAGTGTTTCCACTTGAATTAATATTTTCTTCCAGAACCTGAGTGGGGTTAAACTTGTTCTTTTTTATATAAAGAATATGAAATAGATTTCCCCCTTACCTTCAAAAGGAAGGCATTGAATTTCCAATATCTTTTCGTTTTTCCTCACTAAGATTGCTAGATAAAGTTAATGTAATGAGTGCGTGGTCAGACTTGTATCCCGGTAGTATGTCTGAAGTATGTGTAATACTAAGGATACCAGAGGAAGCAAGAAAATAATCGAAATGGGCCTGTTGTCTTGTCTTCATTTTCCACCAAGTGTATTTTCTAACATCTGGGTTGAGAATCCTCCATACATCAACTAACTCATAGGGTTCTAGTTTTTTTCAACAGTAAATTTCTAGCTTTGGGGTTATTTATATGTTTGAAATTTTCTAAGTCTACATTTGGATTTAATACCAAATTCCAATCCCCACAGAGAACAAGACATCGGTTGTCAAATGTATCTATATGTTCAAATAGTTCACAACAGAATTTGTGTTCATTTTTGTTGGGTTCATACACATTTACAAGTGCCATTCTAATGCCATCAATAGTTAGGTCAACAATAATATAATTACCACAGTCATCTATTTTAAACTTATGGGCATCAATTTCGAAATTATTATTGAATAATATGGCCACTCCTGTTGCATTGGATTTATATGGAGGTATGTTTTTAAACTTTTTAAAGCCAAAGTTTTTAAAATAAATAATTAAAAAAGTCAGGCGTTTTCCTGAAATCATAATGCCATAATGGATACAACCGATGCATATAACCAATGTAATCCACATGAAATATGTAAGCCTATGGTGTTAGGGCCCCATTTTTAACAAAGTCAAAGTATCGCTGAATATTAGTGATGACAATAAATGTAATCATGCCCTACCCCATGCTCTGCATGAAAAATATATGCATGAAAAATATACCCAAAACCACATATCCAGAGAGCTTTTATATATCACATACATCACCATGTGCTCTGAGAAGAGCATATCCTATATTTTCCTTCTATTTGGGTAGAGCTGCCCTCCAGCCTGCATGTAGTTGTTTGCTGAGTTGAGCCACCACAGCACTGTAGGCGGAATCATAAGCCAGGTTCTTATTTTCCTGAGGATCGCCATAATGGTCGTACAGTTCCACACCAAACACTTGGGTCCAGTCCGGCTTGTACTCAGGTTGTAAGTTGAATTTGACCCATTCCGTGTATCTGTAATGATCGGTGGTTATACTGTAGCCCATTTGATCTCCGTTGTATTCATTCCTCGGATACTGGGAGAACACAGCCTTCTTCCAGTTGGGACTTGCTGGGTTTGTTATCAGCGGTATCAAACTAGTGCCTTCAGTGCAGACTAGAACGTTGGTGGAGTTTTCTGGACAAAGATTAATAGGAGGTAGACCAGCAGCTTCTACCAAAGTAGGAAAAAGATCTACAAACTCGGTGAGTTCTTCAGTCACGATGCCCTTGTCTGTGAGACCCGGCACATGTACCATCATAGGGGCATGGGTGGCAAGCTCAAAGTTCGTGTGTTTGCACCACTCACCATGTTCCCCCAGTTGCCAACCGTGATCTCCCCAGAAGGAGATGATTGTGTTGTTGGCCAGGCCTTGATTCTCCACCTCCTGGATAAGTCGACCCAGCTCGTAGTCCGTGTAGCTGAGGGCGCTGTAGTACCCTCTCCTCAAGTTGAGGATGACATCATTTGGGAGTGTGGTATTGATGTCTCCCGAAATATGGAATTTCTCAAGGTCAACGTATCCTGAACGTAGTTCTGAATAATTAGACCATGCAATAACCGGCATTTTATCAGGAGCATAGAGGTTGGGTGGCAGACTGATGGAGGACTCGGGGTACATGTCAAAGAACATCTGTGGTGCCACAAAGGGAAGATGAGGTTTGAAGAATCCTTGAGCGATGAAAAATGGACGTTCTCCAGATCTAGCCTGGGGGGCTGCTTGTCTGATCATGTTAACTGCATAATCTGCATTCTGTGTGTCTGCAAGGGAGTTATTCTTTAGAAGGTCCATCGGCACGCTCAACCAAGTAACTTTTTCCTTGTAAACAAAATTGTCAGCCTCTTTGCCTACATGAAAATATGGGTCGGTCCAGGAGATCGGATCGTTGTAGCCAGAAGCAGTTCCTGGATGGAAAATCTTACCCGATCCTATCGTTCTGTAGCCATGCTCCTTAAAATACTGAGGGATGGTGGTGAAGTTACCTCCTACATCTCTCCAGTAAGCTTGTAGATCATACACATGGGTAGTGTCTGGTCTTCGTCCAGTGAGGAGAGATGATCTGCTCGGCGCACACACAGCCTGCTGAACATGGGCTCTCTTTAACAGAAGACTCTTCCGTGCAAGGGCGTCAAGGTTTGGTGAATGTATCGGAGGATGAACAGGACTGGGGAAGTCTTTTCCTTCAAAAATAGTGAGTTCCGGCCTCATGTCATCTGACACCAGAAACAACACATTCATGCGAGCCCGGGTGGCAGTAATCGCCAGCAGCAGAAGAGTCAACCTCAGCATTATGGCGTCTAAATCACACTGTCTTCCAACTGACGCGAAATGATTTATATATGTTCTAGCCTGTGAAGATAGCAGACGATTCTTATCATTTGGAATGTTTGTTATGTGCATGTGTGACAACAACACAACAAAAACAATGTTACATGGCCCTAAACAGGAGCCGGCATTAACAGAACACTCCTTCGTGCCAGTTCGTGTAGGTTTGGTAAATCCATGGAAGGACAACACGAAGGGAACACATTTCTCTTGGATGGAATGACAATCGATGTTAAAAAAACAAAGACATCGGTGCGTCAGACATTGAGGTCAACTAAAGGTTAGTTGAAAGAATTTAGATTTTGATAAACGAAATTTTACAAATACTTGGGAACATGCACCTGTGTCTTTATCGTTATATCATGGCATGGCATAAGAACCTTTTGTATCAGACAATTCTTATCATTTGGAATGTTTGTTATGTGTATGTGTGAGAAAAACACAATAAAAGCAATGCTACGTGGCCCTAAACAAGAGCTGGCATTAACAGAACAGTCCTTTGAGCCAGTTCATGTAGGTTTGGAAAATCCATGGAAGGATGACACCAGTGGAGCACATTTCCGTTAGCCTAGATGAATGTCAAAAACAAAGATGACCGTATGTCAGACATTGAGGTCAACTAAAGATTAGTTGAAATAATTTAGATTTTGATAAACGAAATTTTACAAATACTTGGGAACATGCACCTGTGTCTTTATCGTTATATCATGGCATGGCATAAGAACCTTTCGCATCAGACAATCAATCTGTTGTGCTTGGCCATAACATGCACAGACTGCCTATACTGATTGTTTTTAAAATGTATTTATGGTTTTCAGTAAATGCAAAATGTAAACGCGAGGGAATGTCCAGTCATTATTATCTGACGAAACAGATTCTACTGGAAGTATTGGCAGAGCAGCAGCGGAAATAGAACGGATCACGGGGAAGCAACGACGACACAAAGAAGTTCGCAAAAAGACTTAACATGTCCTGCACAAAGAAGAAATATGACTCTTCAGCTGAAAATGAACTTGGATGTCCTCGATCAGTTTGTAACTGGAGAGGATATTTGGTATCATCAGTCTTCTTTCCATCTATGAACTGTTATGGTCATGATTGTTTTCATAGTGAAAAGTGAGTGAGTGAGTGCGTGAGTGTAGGATTACGCAGCACTCAGCAATATTCCAGCTATATGGCGGCGGTCTGTAAATAATCGTGTCTGGATCAGGCAATCCAGTGATCAACAACATGAGCATCGATCTACGCAGTTGGGAGCCAATGACATGTGTCAAACAAGTCAGTGAGCCAGACCACTCGATCACGTTAGTCGCCTCTTACGACAAGCATCGGTTACTGAAGACCAATTTTAACCCAGATCTTTGCGGGTTCGTAGTGAAAAGCGGCCGCGGGGTAGCCCTGCCATGCCGAAGTCTCGGGTCCAATTCGCAGTAGGGATACATTGTGTGCAGGTTCTGGTGCCCCCATGATCATGATATTGCTGCATCATTGATAAACGCCGAGAAAAACTGTAGTTACTCACTCAATTACTGTAACAGAGTAACCCCAAAACTGTGGTGTACGACTCAAACTTCACCTCTCCCCCTCTCTCGCGTGATTACAGTGACGCCTCACCTCAATCCAATGGGTCAATTTATCGGTTCCAGAAGAAAGCGACAGTATCTGAATGCTAACGGTAATTGTGACCACGGTTGAAGAATATTTTTAGTGAAAGCTGACCTTTGATTGTCCATTTATTATATCTCCATTTTTAGACGTTTAAGAGAAAAATCACATTTAGTCATTTCCTCGCTGGAGCCGGAAACACCTTCGTGGCCGAGTGGATAGAGCGTCATATCGGTGTTTCGATCCATAAACATGGTTATACAAAAAATCGAAAAAATTGAAAATTACGTCGACTGGATGGTTCGGAGTCAGTATATCTTATGGCTTAGATGTGAATCCATGTTTATCTGTGACATGATGTTTCAATTCGTTAGTCCGGACTTGTACAGAATTCACACAAAGATGTGCACTCATGAGATGATCGTTAACACAATCATAAATGCCCTTTCATTCCATCTAGCTATTTTCAGGTTTATGCTACAAATGTTAATAAATATTCTGTTATCTTTGAATAGTTTGATTTGAAGATGAGTTTAACTTGAAGAAGTTTAGAGTTGCAATGTGTCTGGCGTGTTAAATAATTTGGGTGGTATGAACAAAAGAGCATTATGGCCTCAGATGTTTACAATGTGATGAAAGCAACAAGCAAATGTATGGTGCCTGTTGTACATCAAGAGTGATAATCGAGGTGATTCGAAAATATGATCACAGATTCTGGTTCTCCTAAATGAAAAGGTGTAATCTGAATCCACTGCAAGAGGATCTTGGATGAGATAAAGGGACGCCACTTTACACATTAAATAACCCGTTCTTACATCAATTGCCCTCTCAAAGTAATGGAATAAACGGAACACAATTCTTCCGTTCTCTTAGACTCGATGTTCGAAACAAGGTTGTTCTCATATAAAACATGTAAACGTCAGACAATTACCAGTCTCCATTACTGATGGAACATATTTCACTGGACGTCAAAGGTAAACAAAATGCATGAAAACTATAGGAATGGATCACTGAAAGGTTAGAAATAGAGTAAGCTAAATTATCAAATTGTCAAACCGGTAGCTCTCACCAGTCACGCTATTTGCATAAACAATTACGAGCATATATCAAGGTATCTAAAACTGGATTCTCCAGACAGCTTTAATATTGCCCAGTGCGGCGTCAAACAACCACAATATATTCTTACACACATCACCAGGTACTCTGATTGGAGCATCCCGTATATATTCTCCTATTTGGGTAAAGCTGCCCTCCAGCCAGCATGTAGTTGTTTGCTGAATTGAGCCACCAGGGCGCTGTAGGCGGAATCATAAGCCAGGTTCTTGTTTTCCTGAGGATCGCCATAATGGTCGTACAGTTCCACACCAAACACTTGGGTCCAGTCCGGCTTGTACACAGGTTGTAAGTTGAATTTGACCCACTCTGTGTATCTGTAATGATCGGTGGTCATGCTGTAGCCCATTTGATCTCCGTTGTATTCATTCCTCGGGTACTGGGAGAATACAGCCTTCTTCCAGTTGGGACTTGCTGGGTTTGTTATCAGCGGTATCAAACTAGTGCCTTCAGTGCAGACTAGAACGTTAGTGGAGTTTTCTGGACAGAGATTAATGGGAGGTAGACCTGCAGCTTCTACCAGAGTAGGAAAAAGATCCACAAACTCGGTGAGTTCTTCCGTCACGATGCCCTTGTCAGTGAGACCCGGCACATGTACCATCATCGGGGCGTGCGTGGCAATGTCAAAGTCCGTGTGTTTGCACCACTCACCGTGTTCCCCCAGTTGCCAGCCGTGATCTCCCCAGAAGGAGATGATTGTATTGTTGTCCAGGCCTTGATTCTCCAGCTCCTGGATAAGTCGTCCCAGTTCGTAGTCTGTGTAGCTGAGGGCGCTGTAGTAGGCTCTCCTCAAACCGAGGATGACATCGTTTGGGAGTGTGGTGTTGATGTCTCCCGAAATATGTAATTTCTCAATGTCAACGAATTGCCTAAGCTCTGAATAATTAGACCATGCAATTACCGGCATCTTATCAGGAGCGTATGGATTGGGTGGGAGATTAATTGAAGACTCAGGGTACATGTCAAAGAACATCTGTGGTGCCAAAAAGGGAAGATGAGGTTTGTGGAATCCTTGAGCGATGAAAAATGGACGTTCTCCTGATCTAGCCTGAGGGGCTGCTTGTCTGATCATGTTAATTGCATAATCTGCATTCTGGGTGTCTTGAAGGGAGTTGTTCTTTAGAAGGTCCATCGGCACATTCAACCAGGTATCATGCTCCTTGATTGCAAACTTGTTTGCTTGACCTCCTACTTCAAAATATGGCTCAGTCCAGGAAATCGGGTCGTTATAATTAGAAGCATGTCCTGGATGGAAAACCTTTCCAGATCCTATCGTTCTGTAGCCGTGCTCCTTGAAATACTGAGGGATGGTGGTGAAGTTACCTCCCACATCTCTCCAGTAAGCTTGTAGATCATACACATGGGTAGTGTCTGGTCTTCGTCCTGTGAGGAGAGATGATCGGCTCGGGGAACACACAGCCTGCTGAACATAGGCTCTCTTTAACAGAAGACTCTTCCGAGCGAGGGCGTCAATGTTGGGTGAATGTATCGGAGGATGAACAGGACTGGGGAAGTCTTTTCCTTCAAAAATGGTGAGTTCCGGTCTCATGTCATCTGCCACTAAAAACAACACATTCATACGAGCCTGGGCGGCAGTCACCGCCAGCAGCAGAAGAGTCACCCTCAACATTATAGCGTCTAAATCACACTCTTCCAACTGACGCAAAATGATTTATATATTTTCTAGCCTGTGAAGATAGCAGACGACCCTTATCATTTGGAATGTTTGTTATTTGATATGGCCCTGAACAAGGACTGGCAGTAGCAGAACACTTTTCGCGCAAGGACGTCCAGGTCTGGTGATTCCATAGGAGGTGTCAGACATGGAGCAGGGTGTCAGACATGGAGGTCAACTAAAGATTACTTGAAAGTATTTATATTTTGATAAGCGACATATTACAAATGTTTGGGAACATGCACCTGTGTCTTTATCGTTACCTCATGGCATTGCATAAGAACCTTTTATATCCGACAACAGGCCAGGCTGTGTGGTGCATGGTCATGACATGTGTATTCTGCCTGTTTTGATTGTCCATGAAACGTATCTACGGTTTTCAAGAAATGCAAAATGTCAACCTAAAGGTATGACAAGACTTGATTATCCAATGGAAGAGATTCTACTGGAATTAAAAGCCAAACAGCAGCTGCAGTGGAAAGCAACGATGACATCGCAAAACGGGTTAGCATGTCCAGCATTAAGAAGAAATGCAACTCTTCAGCCAAAAATGAATCACCCACCCTGATATTGCTGCGTCATGGATACACGCCGAGAAATAAACTCTGTCAAAAAAGAAACGCAACCCCCTGTATTTTAGAGATTTTAATCTTACGTTTTAGGACGACAGAGCATTTTTATTATTTAAGACAGAAGTCTGAAGTTTGGCAGAATAATAACCAAGATAGTCATGTTTAAAATTGTCATTTCAAAAGTTATCTCACAGACACCAGTTTGGCAGAAGGTGAGGCTTTCTTCCTCATGGTTTGGTAGACTGTCAGTTTTACCTGAAGTCATGGCGATGCATACTATAGAAATGATACGTTACGTTGACGAACGCGTCGATCCAGAGTATCCCACAGGTGTTCAATAGGGTTGAGGTCTGGTGATTTAGAGGGCCATGGCAAGACATTGACGTTGGATTTCTGCAGAAAGTTCATTGTTGCACGTGGAGTATGAAGCCGGGCGTTGTCCTGTTGAGAAATCTGTGTCTGTTGGTCAATAATCGGTAGAAGGTGAGGCTGTAACACGTGGTTGATGTAACGTTGGGCTGTCAGGTTCCCTGGAACGATCACCAAGTCTGAGTTTTGGTTGTATGAGATTGCTCCCCAAACCATAACGCTGTCCCTTCAAATCTGTCCACCTGTCGGACGCAGATGGGCGCAAAACGTTTATGACGTCTCCTATACACACGCTGTCTTCAGTCGTGACGTTGCAAAAGAAAACGTGATTCATCAGAAAACCAGATGAGCCTCCAGTTTTGTAAAGTCCATATCCTTACGTTGTTGCACCACCTGAGTCGTCGGCGTCGATGTAGGGGGCGTAGTACAGGTCCAACAACTGGTCTACAGGCACGTAAACCCGCTTCTTTCAGACGGCTCCTAATCGTTTAAGCTGACACTCTCCTCAAACTTGGTATTTGTGTGGCAGTCACGGTTGGTAGGGCATGCCGATTACGCAGGTGATGGACCTGGATGTACCGATCTTGAAGGGGGGTCGTGATTCTTGGCCTTCCGATTCTTGGGCGATCGTTGGTCGAATTGAAGTTGTTGTAGCGGCTCCAAAGTCGGCATATCGTTGTTTTGTGAACATTTAGGTGCCGTGCAACAGTTCCAAAACTTTCTCCGGCTTGAACACGATCAATGGCGATATTTCGGTCGGCAGCACTCAATCGTGGCATTTTTAACACTGCTTTTCGGGACAAATGAATGAATAAAATACGAAAGCACATGGGCTTTTATACACCCCTACATTAACTGCCATTTTCTTGATTTGCATGTGCATTTGCCTTTTTGTGCGAAGTCACCAGGGTCATTTCATGCGTTGTGACGGAATAAGCAATAAAATACACTTATGCGTGAAAATGCAGTTGTTTGGATGTAATCTTCATTAAATATGTGTATAATTTCAATACATTTGAATAAAATTTAGTTTGGAAGCAATAACTTTATTCAAACGAATTTTCAATATCTGAGGACAGGGGTTGCGTTTTTTGACAGAGTTTATTCAATCACTATAACAGAGTTACCTTGTTCACTCCATAACCTGCAGAAGCGATTACAGTAGTATACTTTCTCAAAACTATCGGGCACTACTGTTGTATTCCATGCATCTGAACTGGGATACAGGAACCTAGTAGCCATATTCGCACACAACGCTTTGCGTCAAGATTGGAATGTTAAAATGTTAAATGTGTGGTATTTTCAAACTATTATTATTTTCTGGTACAGACATGAAGCTGTACAGCCTCTTGCCCTTGCTCAAACACTCACTTTCTTGCTCACTCACTTTGTCCCTTTCTGAGGCACACTCTCTCCTGCTCATCCACTAGCTTCTTCTCCACTTTGTTAATCCACTCGCTTACGTCCCCTTACTCAATCTTTCTCAACCTTTTGCTCATTCGCCCTCTAGCTACCTCCCTTGAACACTCACTCACTCTTGACCACCCACGCCCCTGTTCTCTCCCGTTCTTAAAGTGAAGCTCGTCTCAACTCACTCTTATAGTCATTGTGAAATACCGGAAAAAAGCATGAGTATCCAAATGCCAGCGGTAACTGCTATCACGGCAGAAAGGTGGTTTCTGCTGAAAGTCTACCTTCGATTATCAAGTGTAATTATATCTCCATGTTCAACCATTCTCTAGCTGGACATGGGTTCTTTCTCCGTGGTGTAGTGGATAGGGTGTCTGTGGTTCGATCCCAGACAACGTCATAACCAAAAAAGGCCTGACACTCGCCATAACGGGACAAAACACGAACGGCTGGCTTGAAATCACTATTATTATTATTATTATTTGTGTTTTATAATTCATTTATATAGCGCCTATTATCCATCTGACAAGTTGCTCACTGGACGCTGTAATCAGAACTTGATCTGATTATATTACGCCGGATAAACCAAGTGTAATCATGCCTTACATGTAGCTTCCATGCTATTTGCATTACCACTATATGCATGTAAATATATACCAACAACTATATTGTCTAGAGAGCTTTAATATATCACACAGATCACCAGGTGTTCTTATTGGAGCATCCCCTATATATTCCTCCTATTTGGGTAAAGCTGCCCTCCAGCCAGCATGTAGTTGTTTGCTGAATTGATCCACAAGGGAGCTGAAGGCGGAATCATAAGCCAGGTTCTTGTTTTCCTGAGGATCGCCATAATGGTCGTACAGTTCCACACCAAACACTTCTGTCCAGTCCGGTTTGTACACAGGTTGTAAGTTGAATTTGACCCACTCTGTGTATCTGTAATGATCGGTGGTCATGCTGTAGCCCATTTGATCTCCGTTGTATTCATTCCTCGGGTACTGGGAGAATACAGCCTTCTTCCAGTTGGGACTTGCTGGGTTTATTATCAGAGGTATCAAACTAGTGCCTTCAGTGCAGACTAGAACGTCGGTGGAGTTTTCTGGACACAGATTTATAGGAGGTAGACCTGCAGCTTCTACCAGAGTAGGAAACAAATCCACAAACTCGGTGAGTTCTTCAGTCACGATGCCCTTGTCAGTGAGACCCGGCATATGTACCATCATAGGGGCGTGCGTGGCGATGTCAAAGTCCGTGTGTTTGCACCACTCACCATGTTCCCCCAGTTGCCAACCGTGATCTCCCCAGAAGGAGATGATTGTGTTGTTGGCCAGGCCTTGATTCTCCAGCTCCTGGACTATTCTTCCGAGTTCGTAGTCCGTGTAGCTGAGAGCGCTGTAGTAGGCTCTCCTCTAGTTGAGGATAACATCGTTTGGGAGTGTGGTGTTGATGTCTCCTGTAACATGTAATTTCTCAATGTCTTCGTAAGCTCCGAGCTCTGTTAAATAATAATTAGACCATGCAATTTCCGGCATCTTATCAGGAGCATATGGGTTGGCTGGAAGACTGATGGAGGACTCGGGGTACATGTCAAAGAACTTCTGTGGTGCCACAAAGGGAAGATGAGGTTTGTGGAAACCTTGGGCGATGAAGAAAGGACGTTCTCCAGATCTAGCTTGAGGGGCCGCTTCTCTAATCATTTGAATCGCATGGTCATTATTCTGTGTGTCTTGAAGGGAGTTGTTCTTCAGAACATCCATCGGCACATTCAACCAGGAAACATGCTCCTTGTATACAAAATTGTTTGCAAGACCTCCTACTTCAAAATATGGGTCTGTCCAGGAGATCGGGTCGTTGTCGTTAGAAGCATTTCCAGGGTGGAAAATCTTACCCGAACCTATCGTCCTGTAGCCGTGCTCCTTGAAATACTGAGGGATGGTGGTGAAGTTACCTCCCACAACTCTCCAGTAAGCTTGTAGATCATACACATGGGTTGTGTCTGGTCTTCGTCCAGTGAGGAGAGATGATCTGCTCGGGGAACACACAGCCTGCTGAACATGGGCTCTCTTTAACAGAAGACTCTTCCGAGCGAGGGCGTCAAGGTTGGGTGAATGTATCGGAGGGTGGACAGGACTGGGGAAGTCTTTTCCACCAAAAATGGAGAGTTCCGGTCTCATGTCATCAGCCACTAAAAACAACACATTCATGCGAGCCTGGGCGGCAGTCACCGCCAGCAGCAGAAGAGTCACCCTCAACATTATTGCGTCTAAATCACACTGTGTTCAAGCTGAAGAGAATGGATTTATGTATCTTCTAGCCTGTGAAGATAGCAGACGATTCTTATCACTTGGAATGTTTGAAATTTCATGTTTGAAAAAACATAAAATATACTAGCCACATAAAGAAACTGTGCATTGTCAAAACATTATCCCAGTTGATAAGTACGATAACAATGTCAAAGGTACATATAAACTTTAATGGAGGGATCATGAGACCATAACAAGTCGGGAGAATTTCAATTGAAAAGTCAATCACAATGACGTCACGACTCCACAAGCGGGACAATGTCACAAGCTCAATAACGGGTATGTCCACCATCGGCATTGAGAACAGCAGTGCATCGACGACGCATAGAGCCTATCAAACGTGCAAGGAAGGCTTGTGGGATGTCACGCCAGATTCTCTCAAGTTCTGTTGCAAGTCAAGGACGTTATCTGGCGGACTAGGAAGACGGCGTAGACGTCGATCCATCCCGTTCCAAACATGCTCTATCGGGGAGAGATCCGGTGAATTTGCAGTCCAAGGCAGTAAGTCAACGTTGTGGTGTTGCAAGAAATCCATAGCAACCCTTGCCATTTGAGGGCGGGCATTGTCCTGTTGGAATGTTAACCCAGGGCCATGACGTTGCAGAAATGGAATTGCCACAGGTCGAAGAATCTGATCCCTGTAACCCACACCAGTTAAGTTGCCCTGAACAATCACCAAAGAAGTTCTTTGGCGTGCTGTTAATCCACCCCAAATCATCACGGAACCACCACCAAAGCGATTCCTCTCCAAGACACAGGCCTGTGCATAACGTTCTCCCACGCGTCTTATAGGCACGTTGACGTCCATCACTATGGAAATGTTAAACCTGGACTCATCTGTAAAAACAACATTTCTCCATCAAAACAAGGGTCTGCGGACATGATTTCGGCATCACATTCGGCGAGCTTGTCGATGACGTTGTGTCAGGATAGGCCGTATGGCGGGACATCGTGGTCTGATCCCGTGATGACGTAAACGTTGTCGAACTGTGTTGGGGTGGATACGGCGAAGTCGTGGGATGGTTCGGGCAGTCATCACTGCAGTCTGAAACCTGTGGCGAAGATGGGTCACCCTTATCCATCTGTCCTGTTTTGGCGTTGTTGCACGTGGACGTCCAGAACGTGGCCGATCGATGACGTCATTTGTGTTCTGGAAGCGTCTCACCATTTCAGAAATGGTGTTCCGGTGGCAGTGGAAATGTGCAGCCACTTGTCGTTGAGACATTCCCCCACGGACCATCCCAATGGCCTCATGACGTTGTGCAGACGTGAGCCTTGGCATGCTATGCATTTCAATAGCCGTTTAATTTTTTGAACAATCGCAAGGGCAGGAGTTGAGCTTTCCAAAGTGACAGTATTGTGTGGCATTCATTTGCTCTGTTTCTCTTTCCCGGAACGCACGTGCAACAACGTATTGCACGTGTCAAGGACGAACCCACTGACGTCACGGAATGTGGCACGTGCATGCATGTTGGATACATGTCACTAATCTCTGAGTTTAAATCCTTATGTGTCTACACAGGTTTGATAAATTTAGATTTTAAATTTTTGTATGCACAGTTTCTTTATGTGCCTAGTATATACTGAAATGCAAAAGTTATTGTAATATGCAAACAACAAATGAAAAGATATTGCATTGAAAAGTCAAATGTTGTAAAGTATTGTAACCATCGACAAGCTCACCTTGCACATGCAAATGATCCACAACATAAGATGGGATTCATAAGGAAGTTCAAACGGTCAGTAGCAAGTGTGTCAACCTTGTGAATTGGTGCAGGGCTGACACCTTCACCTCTTTGAGGTAATTTAACGTCGAGGCAAGGATATATCATGCCATATCCTAGGAATAATTTGACAGAGTTTCTGCAGTGTTGTTGGAGTACTCAGACATCATAAACGTCGATCCATTTCATCACAAACGTGTTCACTCTGTCGACGTCTGGAGTGGTGTATGGCCCGTCGGCAGTGGAACCTGAGGACATGGAGGAGGGTCCACTGGTCAGATGAGAGCAGGTTCCTCCTCTACGTTACAGATGGTCGAATGAGAGTGTGGAGGCATAAAAACACTGCTTACGTGCCCAGGTATATCCACCCTACTGTTCCTTGTGGTGGAGGATCGGTTATGATCTGGGGTTGTCTTTCACACGACTGTAAACTTCAAATGGTGACTGTCCGAAGAAATCTTAATGGTCAGCAGTACATCCGGGATATTCTCCATCCAGTTGTCGTGCCTCACTTTGACAACCACCTGTTGGCTACTCACCATATATTCATGGACGACAACGCCAAGCCGCATCGTCCAGAATGAGGCTATCATGACATTACCTTGGCCAGCAATGAGCCCCGATTTGAATCCTTTGGAGCACATCTGGGACTTTCTTGGACGCCGTGTGAGGTTGAGAGAACCCCCTCTCCAGCATCTTGCACAGCTGGAAGCTGCTTTGCATGAAGAATGGCGGCAATTGCCACTTGATCGTATCAGAAGGTTTACCAGTAGCATGAGGAGGAGGATTCAAGCTGTCATCCAAGCACCTGGGGGATACACCCGATACTGATGCCAGACCCATCAGATGTTAACATGTGACATTCCTTGTGCATCATTTCTTGTAATAGTCAGCCATTGACAATGCTACGGCCATACTTGTTCAGTGACTATTTTCATCAAAAATCAATAGTGACCAAATCACATTGGTTACGCTATTAAAACAACACGTATTGGAATCATTGTCTTGTTTTTCATTTGTCAATAGATCGTATGTTTCACAATAGCTAAGGTTCCACTATCTTTGGAATAGTGAGTGAGTTACAGCAAGTTTTGTTTCTCATCATCCAAAAAAAAGGGGGGTGCTTAATTAAATTCCAGGTGTATATATCGTTTGTGGGGCATCATTAGTGCATTTTAAATACTTCTTTCGGCAGGCAGATTCTAAATTTACAAAACATTCTTAAAAGGGACTTATCATTAAGAACACTGATATACTTTTCAGGTCCGAACATCGATTTACATTGTGAATAATGACTAAGAAAACTGGATGAATTGACTGATGCGTACCAATTCTGAATATATATATATATCTTGTATTCGTTGTTTAAATGTTGACAAAAACATTTTTATATCACCAACATCTTGCTTAAACCAAACATAAGAAAACCCGCTTGAAAATAACATATTTCTCACATCTGAAGCCCATGAATACTTTCCACATTTATCAAGTGATAACAATAATTGATAGCTTTGATGGGGTAGCGATAATCAGGCATTCTTATAAGTTTAATGCAGTATCTAATAACTCTCATTTGACTCTCAATATGCATGTTATAACGTCCTGTTTCGCCAAGTATGGCTTTATTGGAAGCAAATTTACCTACTGTAAGAAATCTTTTAAAATAGGATGCATGGACATTTTCAATCGCTTCGAAATAATTTGCTTCCCGTATGATATGGAAAATTATGACATGATTATATATGTTAAAAGAAATATACTGGGTCAAAAAAAGAAACTTCACATTCTTTCTTCAGGGCACTGTAAAAGAACAAGAGATGGTAAGATGGTGAAGTTGTTATTATTTCATTGCTGAGATCTGTGTGATGTACTCGATACACTGACAGTGCCATAATCAGTTCCATTAGGCTACACCGCCGTTCCAAAACATGGGTATACAGAATGTCAAGTCACAAGAATAAAAAATGCGAAATTTCTCAGTTCAATATCGTGTATGGCCGCCTCGCGCATTCACCACTGCCAAACACCGTCTCCTCGTCGACTGCCTGATGCTTTTGAACACGTGGTTGGGGATTCTGCGCCATTGCTCTTGCAAGGCAGTGCCAAGTTCCATCAAATTCTGAGGTTGGTTCCTAAGACCACGAAGCCTTCTCCCAAGTGCATCCCAAACGTGCTCTATTGGATTAAGGTCGATGGCCAGTCCATGGCGTTGATTCCAGCGTTTTGAAGGAAATTTCGTGTCAACATCACGGTATGCGGCCGAGCATTATCATGCTGGAACTGTAGACCTGGGCCATGAGCCGCAATGAAAGGAAAGAGTTCAGGGGTGAGCACCTGGTCGCGGTAAGTAGCAGCTGTGAGGTATGACCAGATGTCGGGAACGGTTGTTCCCACAGAAGGCACCCCACACCATGCAACTTCCGCCCCCGAATCTGTCGACTTCCTGTACACAACATTGGGCATACCGTTCCCGACGTCGTCTCCAGACTCTATGCCTGCCGTCGGCGAATCTGAGGGTAAACCTGGATTGATCGCTAAAGACGACTCGATTCCAGTCTCTCTGGGTCCATCGGAGGTGACGTTGGGCCCACAGCAGACGTTGACGTTGATGAAACGGCGTCAATATTGGCCCACGATATGGACGTCGAGAATGGAGATTGGCAGCCCGCAACCGATTTCGAATGGTCTGTGAGGACAGTCGACCTCTAAACATCTCAGCCCTGGTTCGTGTAGCCGGCAGAAATCTGTCACGTAGGTGACGTAGGACGATTTGACGGTCTTCTGCTCGTGACGTCACACGTGGACGACCCGACCTTGGGCGATCAGAAGTGGTGCCAGTTTGTTGTAGACGACCTCGCAAGTCATACACAGTACGACGGCTGCATCCCATTGCTCTTGCGACGTCAATAACTGATCTTCCCGCTTGCAACATGCCAACGGCACGTTCGAGTTGCACATTTGACAATCGTGGCATTTCAAGTACCGTTAGAACTGTGGTTTAAAAGTGATTTTTCAATTCTTGAGGCCAATGCAAACACGTGCACATGAAGAAAACTTCGATGCGAAGATCACGTGATCGACTGCATGTGCAAAACCTGATTTGGCACTAACGTCATTTGCACGACGAATGGATGGGTTTAATGGGTTTTGCTAACGTTTTTTCTAGAGTCGAAAGATAGGGATGCCATTTCGGATACATAGATGTATCATCAGAGAAAAATTATTCATTATTTTTCAAATGACATTTTGTGAAGTTTCTTTTTTGACTCAGTATATATTAAATCACAACCTTTTGTTATATGTTATAAAAGATCAAAGAAAGTATACATTTACACACACAAAAATTCTTATGTGTTAGCCAGCGCGTATGCATATGCTTAAATTTGCTAGTACACATGAAAGGCAAAATGGTATTATATCTACCTAAATACTTCTTTATAGAGTCGCAAAGCGTAGTATTTCAAGCAAACACGTTGCTCGAAGTGAAGCCTTCTATATATTCTCAACAACACGTTGATATTGCTGGAATATTGCTGGAATATTGCTAAGAGCGGCATCAAACCCAACTCACTCACTCACTACAGGACTTTTAGGGGCCTATTTGCAAACAACGCCGCGTGTGAAGATAAGATTGTTGAGATGACAAATGCATGGTGTTTTGTAGTACCCAGTTTTGGTGGTACAGTTGTAGAGATGAACTGCCTCTCTACCTACCCCAACTACTCACATTCTGGCTCACCTTTCAACACTTTCCCTCTCTCCTGCTCATCCATTCAAACTCTCTGCCTCTTTCTCACTCACTCTGTCCCTTTCTGAGCACACTCTCTCTCTCATGCTCATCCACTCCTTCTTCTCTCCTTTGTTAATCCACTCACCAACTCTCCCTTTCTCTCTCTCTCCCTCTGTTGTTCATCCACTCACTTGGGTACAATGTGTGAAGCCCATGTCTGGTGTCCCCCGCCGTGATATTGCTGGAATATTACTAAAAGCGGCGTAAAACCATACTCACTCACTCATCCACTCACTACTTCCTCCCGTGCACACCCACTCACTCATTCACCCTTAATCCTTCCACTCTCCTGCTCTTCTTCCTCTTCTCCAGTGCTCACAATGACGCTCGTCTCATGTCACTCTTATTGTCATTGTGTAGATACATGAAAGCATTTGTATCCGAATGCCAGCGGTGACTGCCATCGCTGCAAAAAGGTGATTTCTGATGGAAGACTACCTTCGATTATCCACTATATTATATGTCCAATTTGTTAAACTTCATATAATAGTGTTCGGGCTGGACGCCGGTTCATGTCGGTGGCGTAGTGGATAGAGCGTCTGCTTAGGAGCAGAGGGTAGGTGGTTCAAGCCCTGACAGCGTCATACGAAAATTCGATAATAAATGGTATGTGTTGTTACCTTGCCTGAAGCTTGGCGTTAAGAGACTGGCTGGCTCGGAGTCACTGTTATGTGTCTCAGTCGGATATCCATATTACACTATGACATGATGTTCCAATGGGTTAGTACGGACAAGTACAAGTAAACATGCATCCACGTGCATGTGTGAGATGATCTTTCACCCCATCTCGTTATGTAAAAATGTTGATAAATCTTTATATCATTATTGGATAGTATAACATGAAGTTCAACTTTGCGTGTCAGGTGCTTGCGAACAAACACAATCACATAATCGCCATAGTGAGTTTAGTTTTACGCCGCTTTTAGCAATATTCCAGCAATATCACGGCGGGGACACTAGAAATGGGCTTAACACATTGTACCCACGTGAGGAATCGAACCCGGGTCTTCGGCGTGACGAGCGAACGCTTTAACCACTAGGCTACCCCACCGCCCCTAATCGCCATAGACTTTTCAGTTATGGTGAAACCATCGAGCAACTGTAAAGTGGTGATACATCAAGAGTTATAATCACGGAGATTTGAACCTATCACCATAGATGCCGGTTCTTCTAGAGTACGCGATGGGGTAGCCTAGTGGTTAAGGCGTTCGCTGGCCACGCTGAGGACCTGGGTTCGATTCCCATATGGGCAAATTGTGTGAAGCCCATTTCTGGTGTCCCTGGCCGTGATTTGCTGGAATATTGCTAAAAGCGGCGTAAAACTAAACTCACTCAGTCACTGTATTGTCACTGCCGCTAGACCATACCTGCCCTGCCCGAGACCCGCTGAAGTGCCTGGCAACAGATGTGTATCTGCGAGATAAAACTACACCCACTCACTCCTAAAGTATGCAACAGTAGAATGGTAGGAATTTTCAGGAAAAACTGGAATTTGATGCGACGGGATCCTGGACAAACTAAGGGAGGCAACTCATCAGAATGAACTACTGCTCCCACACAGTAAGGTTATTCATGCTCACTCAGCAATGGGCAATGGGCAGGATCCTGATTCTTCAGTTTTCTTAGACTCGATGTTTAAACAAGGGAGTTACGTCCAGAATAACTAGTCTCCATTACTGATGATACAAATTTCTTTGGCGTCAAAGACAAAAACACGGAGGTGAATATTATAGGAATGGATCACTGAAAATCAGTAACACCAGTTAATAGAGTAAGCTCATTCTTCATGTCCCACCAGTAGCTCCGCCACTCATATAATTTGCATGAACAATTGAATGCATGTAAAAATTGTCTAAAACTGAATTGTCCAGACAGCTTTAATATTGCCGCTTGCCCCGTCAAACGACAAACAATATATTTTTCAAAAAAACTATCACTAGGTGCTCTGATTGGAGCATCCCCAATATATTTCTCCTATTTGGGTAAAGCTGCCCTCCAGCCAGCATGTAGTTGTTTGCTGTATTGAGCCACCAGAGCGCTGTAGGAGGAATCATAAGCCAGGTTCTTGTTTTCCTGAGGATCGCCATAATGGTCGTACAGTTCCACACCAAACACTTGGGTCCAGTCCGGCTTGTACACTGGTTGTGGTTTGAACTTGACCCACTCTGTGTATCTGTAATGATCGGTGGTCATGCTGTAGCCCATTTGATCACCGTTGTATTCATTCCTCGGGTACTGGGAGAACACAGCCTTCTTCCAGTTGGGACTTGCTGGGTTTGTTATCAGAGGTATCAAACTAGTGCCTTCAGTGCAGACAAGAACTTTAGTGGAGTTCTCTGGACAAAGATTAATAGGAGGTAGACCTGCAGCTTCTACCAGAGTAGGAAACAGATCCACAAACTCAGTGAGTTCTTCAGTCACGATGCCCTTGTCAGTGAGACCCGGCACATGTACCATCATAGGGGAGTGGGTGGCTAGCTCAAAGTCCGTGTGTTTGCACCACTCACCGTGTTCACCCAGTTGCCAACCGTGATCTCCCCAGAAGGAGATGATTGTGTTGTTGTCCAGGCCTTGATTCTCCAGCTCCTGGATAACTCGTCCCAGTTCGTAGTCTGTGTAGCTGAGGGCGCTGTAGTACCCTCTCCTCAAGTTGAGGATGACATCGTTTGGGAGTGTGGTGTTGATGTCTCCCGAAACGTGTAATCTCTCAATGTCAACATATTCTCTGAGTTCTGAATAATTAGACCATGCGATTACTGGCATTTTATCAGGAGCGTAGGGGTTCGGTGGGAGACTGATAGACGACAACGGGTACAAGTCAAAGAACATCTGTGGTGCCACAAAAGGAAGGTGAGGTTTGTGGAAACCTTGGGCGATGAAGAAAGGGCGTTCTCCAGATCTGGCTTGAGGGGCTGCTTTTCTAATCATGTTGATGGCATAATCTGTATTCTGCATGTCCCAAAGGGAGTTGTTCTTTAGAAGGTCCATTGGCACGCTCAACCAAGTAACTTGTTCCTTGTACACAAATTTGTTAACTGTTTTGCCTACTTCAAAATATGGGTCTGTCCAGGAAATCGGGTCGTTGTAGCCAGAAGCACGTCCTGGATGGAAAATCTTACCCGATCCTATCGTTCTGTAGCCATGTTCCTTGAAATACTGAGGGATGGTGGTGAAGTTCCCACCAACATCTCTCCAGTAAGCTTGTAGATCATACACATGGGTAGTGTCCGGTCTTCGTCCAGTGAGGAGAGATGATCTGCTCGGGGAACACACAGCCTGCTGAACATGGGCTCTCTTTAAAAGAAGACTCTTCCGAGCGAGAGCATCAAGATTCGGTGAATGTATCGGAGGGTGGACAGGACTTGGGAAGTCTTTCCCTTCAAAAATGGAGAGTTCCGGCCTCATGTCATCAGCCACCAAAAACAACACATTCATACGAGCCCGGGCGGCAGTCACCGCCAACAGCAGAAGAGTCACCCTCAGCATTGTAGCTTCAGAATTACACTGTCTTCACACTGACGAGAACGGATTTATATATTTTCTAGCCTGTGAAGATAGCAGACGATTCTTATCATTTGGAATGTTTGTTATGTGCACGTGTGACAAAACACAACAAAAACATGGCTCTAAACAGGAGCTGGCATTCACAGAAGACTCCTTCGAGCCAGTTCGTGTAGGTCAATCCATGGAAGGATGACACCAAGGGAACACATTTCCCTTAGTCTGAATGACTGTCGATGTCAAAAACAAATATATCGGTGTGTCAGACATTGAGGTCAGCAAAAGATAGCTTGAAAGAATCTAGATTTTGATAATTATAACAAATACTTGGGAACATGCACCTGTGTCTTTATCGTTATATCATGGCATGGCATAAGAACCTTTTGTATCACACAATCAATGTGTTGTGCTTGGCCATAACATGTACAGACTGCCTATACTGATTGTCTTTAAAATGTATTTATGGTTTTAAGTATATGTGAAATGTAAATGTGAGGGATAACCTGTCATGATTATCTGACGAAACAGATTCTACTGGGCGTATTGGCAGAGCAGCAGCGGAAATAGACTGAATCACTGGAAAGCAACGACGACACAAAGGAGTTCGCAAAAACGGTTAACATGTCCTGCTCAAAGACGAAATATGACTCTTCAGCTGAAAATTTACTTGGATGTTTTCGGTTTCTCAATGTCATCGAACTGCCTGAGCTCCGAATCATGTTAATGGCATAATTTGCATTGTGGGTGTCTTGAAGGAAGTTGTTCTTTAAGAACATCCATAACATGCTCCCCGATTGCAAACTTGTTTGCTGTACCTTTTCTTCAAAATGTGGCTCAGTCCAGGATATCGAGTCGTTGTAGTTTGTCCTGGACTGACTGACTGAGTTTGGTTCTACGCCGCTTTGGGCAATATTCCAGAAACATCACGGCGGGGGACACCAGAAATGGGCTTCACACATCGTTTGTCCTGGATGTCCCGGATGGAGTTTAGTTTGAAGATGAGTTAGACTTTGAACACCATACAGTTGGCGTGTCTCGTGTATGTCAGGTTAAATAGGGGAGGTATAGACAAAATGGTACGACGACGTCAGTCGTTTCAACTATGGTGAAACCAACCAGCAAATGCATGGAGCTCATACATCAAGAGGCCTTGATTTGAACCTATCATCATTAATTCTGATTTGCCTAAAGTGTGCAACAATATGCAGATACACATTGTCAGGAGGAACTGGAATTCAGACAGACGACAATTGTATCCTAGACCAGCAAAGGTACGCAACTCATCAGAATGAGTTACCACCCCAACACCACTTGGTTAGCCATGCTATGTTAAAGTCCTGGAAAAACAGCAATGTGATTCTTCATTTCGTTGTTGGCTCGATAGTCCAAACAAAGTAATTATGACGTATAAAATATGTACGTGAGAGAATTATCAGATGGATATTATAGAAATCGATCACAGAAAAATTGTTTCACATCTTTTTATTCATCCATTGGCGTATTGATGTACAAAAAAGCAAATACATGTGTAGTACACATTAATACAGTGGTAACAATTGTACATATTCAGATAGCGATAGTACTAAGGTGTGTCAAGTATGTGGTTAAAGGCATCCATTTTCTGTAGAAGCAGTCAAATATCTGGGATCTTTTTGGTAATATATTTCTCATTGTTGAAAATGTCTTTAGTGATTCTCAAAAGATTTTCAAAAGTACTTCTATCTTGTTTAATGTTTAAAAATGAATGAATCTTTTAGTAATGAGAATGATATGATTCATGAAAATTTGTGTGCTTGGAAGGCCAAATGATATGGTTTGCTTTGTCAATGAAATGCCTTTGAGTACATACTGGTTAAATATTGCTTCAAGCAAGATTAATGATACAGTGACAATCAGTATATACATTGAGAATATCCTTATCGTCTACCTTGCAGAAACGACAAGTCTTATAATCCACAAGCATCATTCGAAGCAACTAATGCTTTGTGTAAATAATTCTGTGAATAATTCTATACTTGTCCACATGCTTTGCGTATTTGGTACATTTTCCAGTCACTATCAAAAGGTAATATGCTCTACCATTTCAAAGATACTGGAAAATCTTATTTCTGTAGTAATTAACTTGTCATAGTAAAATCTAGAACCTTTTATATCTACTAGTAAGCTTGAAGGCTGTGAGTTTATGGTAAGATTTTCTGGGGTATTTTTTTAACTTATTTGTTTGATGATGTCTCTCCGTGCCTTTGGTATGTTTAAAATAATTCTATATACATTCAAGAATTGTTCGGTCTAGTTCAAAGGCATTATATAATTCTTCAAAATTCATGCAGCCATCATCATTACAAATATCGCCAATTGAGTGCAAACCTTTCCCGAACCAGCTATCAATACAAAGATAAGAGTCATGAAATTGGTGATTAAGCCATTATGGTTCACAAAGAATATCCCCCACATCAAACCTTGTTTTATGGATTTTTAAATATTCAGATATTGAGAACATCTTTAAAGAAATAATTTTTCATATGAATGTGTTCAGCGACGTTTGAACCCAATATAGTAATATTTTTTGTAGGTATGCAGCTTAAGCTTTAAGGCATTGATAAAGTTTTTAATATAAACCATCTCCTGCTCGTGTTTTCTTACTAAGTTTTCCCTCTTTATTTAATCCCTCTTGCCATCCCAAATGAAATGTAATAAAATCCTTATTCAGATAATCTACAAATGGTTTGGGAGGATTGGGAGGGACAATAAAATATGTACTGAGGTAGATAGAGCAAGTGTTTTAATGACTGTAATTTTACCAATATTTTCCAGTGTTTTCCTTGTATTGATAACCCAGAGGTTTTCAACATGAGCATTAAGTTTTATTCCTAATACTTCAAAGTCATCTTCATGCCAATCTAGTTTAATATCTGTACAACATTACTATCTGCCATTGCACCTATCCACAAAGCTTTGGTCTTATCAGTGTGCATTTCGAGGCCTGAGATTTTATAGAAACTGTTAAGGGTCTTTATAGCATCCCTTAAGCTATTTTCACTTCCATCTCAAAACGTTGGGTGTCATCTCCATAGAGTAATAGGTTTCCAACATACTCTATTTGTATTTGATTTAGCTATAGGAACATGTGTACAAGTTATTACCTCTCTGTTGCATGTTGCGGTTAATAATCTCTTTTTAAAGTTTCTTTCACATATCTGTTAATTCAGAATTTTAGATCAATCCAGAAGAATTTAAAGAATTCAATAGGAAATCCGTCAATACCGGGACTGTTATTATTTGTCATTGTTTTGATTGCATTCGTCAATTCCTCGAGGTCGATGGGCTTTTCTAAATCATCCGATGGGGTAAATTCTAATACTGGGATGTTTAAATTCTGTAAGATAGTATTGCCATTATCCACATAATTTGTATTAGATTATAGTGTCTTATAAAAGTTCATGTGCTCATTGAGTGTCTGATTACCGTCAGTAGTTTCATCTACCGAGTCTGTAATCGGTCCATTTATTAAAGTGTTGGTAAAAAATCTATTTTCGAGATGACAAATATATTTTGTAGGTTTCTCACCTTCTTCATACAAAGTAACTCTTTGCTTAATCTGCATTCCTATGTTTTCTTTCTCTTTGATTTTTTTCAAGGTCAGTGTTACACCTTGAGAGTTGACTTAGTATTTCCTCATTAACAGTCTGAAAATCTTCTCTAATAGTGTTTCCACTTGAATTAATATTTTCTTCCAGAACCTGAGTGGGGTTAATCTTGTTCTTTTTTATATAAAGAATATGAAATAGATTTCCCTCTTACCTTCAAAAGGAAAGCATTGAATTTCCAATATCTTTTCGTCTTTCCTCACTAAGATTGCTAGATAAAGGTAATGTAATGACTGCGTGGTCAGACTTGTATCCTGGTAGTATGTCTGATACCAGAGGAAGCAAGAAAATTATCGAAATGGGCCTGTTGTCTTCATTTTCCACCAAGTGTATTTTCTAACATCTGGGCTGAGAGTCCTCCATTCATCAATTAACTCATAGGGTTCTAGTTTTTTCAACAGTAAATTTCTAGCTTTGGGGTTATTGATATGTTTGAATTTTCTGAGTCTACATTTGGATTTAATACCAAATTCCAATCCCCACAGAGAACTAGACATCGGTTGTCAAATGTATCTGTATGTTCAAATAGTTCACGACAGAATTTGTGTTCATTTTTGTTTGGTTCATACACATTTACAAGTGCCATTCTAATGCCATCAATAATTAGGTCAACAATAATATAATTACCACAGTCATCTATTTTAAACTTATGGGCATCAATTTCTAAATTATTATTGAATAATATGGCCACTCCTCTGGCATTGGATTTATATGGTGGTATGTTTTTAAAGTTTTTAAAGCCAAAGTTTTTAAAATAATAATTAAAAAAGTCAGGCCTTTTCCTGAAATCATAATGCCATAATGGATACAACCGATGCATATAACCAATGTAATCCTTATGAAATATGTAAGCCTATGGTGTTAGGGCCCCATTTTTAACAAAGTCAAAGTATCACTGAATATTAGTGATGACACTAAATGTAATCATGCCCTACCCCATGCTCTGCATGACAAATACATGCATGAAAAATATACCAAAAAACACATATCCAGAGAGCTTTAATATATCACATACATCACCATGTGCTCTGAGAGGAGCATATCCTATATTTTCCTCCTATTTGGGTAAAGCTGCCCTCCAGCCTGCATGTAGTTGTTTGCTGAGTTGAGCCACCACAGCACTGTAGGCGGAATCATAAGCCAGGTTCTTATTTTCCTGAGGATCGCCATAATGGTCGTACAGTTCCAAACCAAACACTTCTGTCCAGTCCGGCTTGTACACAGGTTGTAGGTTGAATTTGACCCACTCTGTGTATCTGTAATGATCGGTGGTCATGCTGTAGCCCATTTGATCTCCGTTGTATTCATTCCTCGGGTACTGGGAGAACACAGCCTTCTTCCAGTTGGGACTTGCTGGGTTTGTTATCAGAGGTATCAAACTAGTGCCTTCAGTGCAGACTAGAACGTTGGTGGAGTTTTCTGGACACAGATTTATAGGAGGTAGACCTGCAGCTTCTACCAGAGTAGGAAACAGATCCACAAACTCGGTGAGTTCTTCAGTGACGATGCCCTTGTCTGTGAGACCCGGCACATGTATCATCATAGGGGCGTGGGTTGCGAGCTCAAAGTCCGTGTGTTTGCACCACTCACCGTGTTCCCCCAGTTGCCAACCGTGATCTCCCCAGAAGGAGATGATTGTGTTGTTGGCAAGGCCTTGATTCTCCAGCTCCTGGATAACTCGACCCAGCTCGTAGTCCGTGTAGCTTAGAGCGCTGTAGTACCCTCTCCTCAAGTTGAGGATGACATCGTTTGGGAGTGTGGTATTGATGTCTCCCGAAATATGTAATTTCTCAATGTCAACGTATCCTCTGAGCTCTGAATAATTAGACCATGCAATTACCGGCATCTTATCAGGAGCATAGAGGTTGGGTGGCAGATTGATGGAGGACTCGGGGTACATGTCAAAGAACATCTGTGGTGCCACAAAGGGAAGATGAGGTTTGAAGAATCCTTGAGCGATGAAAAATGGACGTTCTCCAGATTTAGCTTGAGGGGCTACTTGTCTGATCATGTTAATGGCATAATCTCCATTCTGTGTGTCTGCAAGGGAGTTGTTCTTTAGAAGGTCCATCGGCACGCTCAACCAAGTAACTTTTTCCTTGTACACAAATTTGTTAGCCTCTTTGCCTACATGAAAATATGGGTCTGTCCAGGAAATCGGGTCGTTGTAGCCAGAAGCAGGTCCTGGATGGAAAACCTTACCCGAACCTATCGTTCTGTAGCCGTGCTCCTTAAAATACTGAGGGATGGTGGTGAAGTTACCTCCCACATCTCTCCAGTAAGCTTGTAGATCATACACATGGGTAGTGTCTGGTCGTCGTCCAGTGAGGAGAGATGATCTGCTCGGGGAACACACAGCCTGCTGAACATGGGCTCTCTTTAACAGAAGACTCTTCCGAGCGAGGGCATCAAGGTTTGGTGAGTGTATCGGAGGATGAACAGGACTGGGGAAGTCTTTCCCACCAAAAACAGTGAGTTCCGGTCTCATGTCATCTGACACCAGAAACAACACATTCATACGGGCCCGGGTGGCAGTAATCGCCAGCAGAAGAAGAGTCAACCTCAGCATTATGGCGTCTAAATCACACTGTCTTCCAACTGACGCGAAATGATTTATATATTTTCTGGCCTGTGAAGATAGCAGACGATTCTTATCAGTTGGAATGTTTGTTATGTGCATGTGTGGCAACAACACAACAAAACAATGTTACATGGTCTTAAAGGCCGGCATTAACAGAACACTCCTTCGTGCCAGTTCGTGTAGGTTTGGTAAATCCATGGAAGGATATCACCAAGGGACCACATTTCTCTTGGTCGGAATGACAATCGATGTCAAAAACAAAGATATCGGTGCTTCAGACATTGAGGTCAACTAAAGGTTAGTTGAAAGAATTTAGATTTTGATAAACGAAATTGTACAAATACTTGGGAACATGCACCTGTGTCTTTATCGTTATATCATGGCATGGCATAAGAACTTTTTGTATCACACAATCAATGTGTTGTGCTTGGCCATAACATGCACAGACTGCCTATACTGATTGTCTTTAAAATGTATTTATGGTTTTCAGTAAATGCAAAATGTAAACGCGAGGGAATGTCCAGTCATGATTATCTGACGAAATAGACTCTACTGGACGTATTGGCAGAGTAGCAGCGGAAATAGAATGGATCACGGGAAAGCAACGACGACACAAAGGAGTTCGCAAAAAGGCTTAACATGTCCTGCACAAAGAAGAAATATGACTCTTCAGCTGAAAATGAACTTGGATGTTTTCAGTTTGTAACTGGAGTGGATATTTGGTATCATCAGTCTTCTTTCCATCTATGAACTGTTATGGTAATGATTGTTTTCATAGTGAAAAGTGAGTGAGTGAGTGAGTGCGTGAGTTTAGTTTTACGCAGCACTCAGCAATATTCCATTTATATGGCGGTGGTGTGTAAATAATCGAGTCTGGATTAGACAATCCAGTGATCAACAGCATGAGCATCGATCTACGCAATTGGGAACCGATGACATGTGTTAAACAAGTCAGCGAGCCAGACCACTCGATCACGTTAGTCGCCTCTTACGACAAGTATCGGTTACTGAAGACCCATTTTAAACCGGATCTTTACGGGTTCATAGTGAAAAGCGGCGGCGGGGTAGCCCTGTCATGCCGAAGTCTCGGGTCCAATTCGCAGTATGGATACATTGTGTGCAGGTTCTGGTGCCCCCATGATCATGATATTGCTGCATCATTGATAAACGCCGAGAAAAACTGTAGTTACTCACTCAATCACTGTAACAGAGTAACCCCAAAACTGTGGTGTACTACTCAAGCTTTACCTCTCCCCCTCTCTCGCGTGATTACAGTGACGCACGCCTCACCGCAATCCCATAGGTCAATTTATCTGTTCCAGAACAAAGCGACAGTATCTGAATGCTAACGGTAACTGCCACCACGATAGAAAGGAGATTTTTAGTGAAAGTTGACCTTTGATTGTCCAGTTATTATATCTCCATTTTTAGAAGTTTAAGAGAAAAATCACATTTAGTCATTTCCTCGCTGGACGCGGGAACATCTTCGTGGTCCAGTGGATAGAACATAAGATCGGTGTTTCGATCCCTAAACATTGTCCTACAAAAAATCGAAAATAACGCCGACTGGCTGGTTCGGAGTCAGTATATCATATGGCTTAGATGTGAATCCATGTTTATCTGTGACATGATGTTTCAATTGGTTAGTCCGGACTTGTACAGAATTCACACAAAGATGTGCACTCATGAGATGATCGTTAACACGATCATAAATGCCCTTTCATCCCATCTAGCTATTTGCAGATTTATGCTACCAATGTTCATAAATATTCTGTTATCTTTGAATAGTTTGATTTGGAGATGAGTTTAAATTGAAGATGTTGAGAGTTGCCATGTGTCTGGCGTGTTAAATAATTTGGGTGGTAAAAACAAAAGAGCATTATGGCCGCAGATGTTTACAATGTAGTGAAAGCAACAAGCAAATGTATGGTGCTTGTTGTATATCAAGTGTGATGATCGAGGTGATTCGAAAATATGATCACAGATTCTGGTTCTCCTAAAGGACAACTCGTAATTTGAAACAACTGCAAGTGGATCCTGGACGAGATAAAGGGACGCAACTTTACACATTGAATAACCGCTCCTACACCACTTGCCCTCTCAATGTAATGAAATAAACGGAACACGATTCTTCCGTTCTCTTAGACTCGATGTTCTAAACAAGGTAGTTATCATATTAAAACATGTAAACGTCAGACAATTACCAGTCTCGATTACTGATGGAACATATTTCACTGCACGTCAAAGGCAAAAACAATACGTGGAAATTATAGGAATGGATCACTGAAAGTCATTGATGTTTATGAAATAGAGTATACTAAATTATCATGTCCAATCGGTAGCTCTCACCAGTCACGCTATTTGCATGAACAATTACGAGCATATATAAATGTATCTAAAACTGGATTCTTCAGACAGCTTTAATATTCTCAGTGCGGCCTCAAACAACCACAATATATTCTTACACACATCAGCAGGTGCTCTGATTGTAGCATCCCCTATATATTCCTCCTATTTGGGTAAAGCCGCCCTCCAGCCTGCATGTAGTTGTTTGCTGAGTTGAGCCACCACAGCGCTGTAGGCGGAATCATAAGCCAGGTTCTTGTTTTCTTGAGGATCGCCATAATGGTCGTACAGTTCCACACCAAACACTTCTGTCCAGTCCGGCTTGTACACAGGTTGAAGGTTGAATTTGACCCACTCTGTGTATCTGTAATGATCGGTGGTCATGCTGTAGCCCATCTGATCGCCGTTGTATTCATTCCTCGGGTACTGGGAGAATACAGCCTTCTTCCAGTTGGGACTTGCTGGGTTTGTTATCAGAGGTATCAAACTAGTGCCTTCAGTGCAGACTAGAACGTTGGTGGAGTTTTCTGGACACAGATTTATAGGAGGTAGACCTGCAGCTTCTACCAGAGTAGGAAACAGATCCACAAACTCGGTGAGTTCTTCAGTCACGATGCCCTTGTCAGTGAGACCCGGCACATGTACCATCATAGGGGCATGGGTTGCGAGCTCAAAGTCCGTGTGTTTGCACCACTCACCGTGTTCACCAAGTTGCCAACCGTGATCTCCCCAGAAGGAGATGATTGTGTTGTTCGCCAGGCCTTGATTCTCCAGCTCCTGGATAAGTCGTCCCAGTTCGTAGTCAGTGTAGCTGAGGGCGCTGTAGTACCCTCTCCTCAAGTTGAGAATGACATCGTTTGGGAGTGTGGTATTGATGTCTCCCGAAATATGTAATTTCTCAATGTCAACGTATCCTCTGAGCTCTGAATAATTAGACCATGCAATTACCGGCATCTTATCAGGAGCATAGAGGTTGGGTGGGAGATTGATGGAGGACTCGGGGTACATGTCAAAGAACATCTGTGGTGCCACAAAGGGAAGATGAGGTTTGTGGAATCCTTGGGCGATGAAAAATGGACGTTCTCCTGATCTAGCCTGAGGGGCCGCTTGTCTGATCATGTTAATGGCATAATCTCCATTCTGTGTGTCTGCAAGGGAGTTGTTCTTTAGAAGGTCCATCGGCACGCTCAACCAAGTGACTTTTTCCTTATATACAAATTCGTTAACTGTTTTGCCTACTTCAAAATATGGCTCAGTCCAGGAAATCGGGTCGTTGTAGCCAGAAGCAGGTCCTGGATGGAAAACCTTACCCGAACCTATCGTTCTGTAGCCGTGTTCCTTAAAATACTGAGGAATGGTGGTGAAGTTACCTCCCACATCTCTCCAGTAAGCTTGTAGATCATACACATGGGTAGTGTCCGGTCTTCGTCCTGTGAGGAGAGATGATCTGCTCGGGGAACACACAGCCTGCTGAACATGGGCTCTCTTTAACAGAAGACTCTTCCGAGCGAGGGCGTCAAGGTTTGGTGAATGTATCGGAGGATGAACAGGACTGGGGAAGTCTTTTCCTTCAAAAACAGTGAGTTCCGGCCTCATGTCATCTGAAACCAGAAACAACACATTCATACGAGCCCAGGCGGTAGTAATCGCCAGCAGCAGAAAAGTCAACCTCAGCATTATGGCGTCTAAATCACACTATCTTCCAAGTGACGAGAACGGATTTATATATATTCTGGTCTGTGAAGATAGCAGACGATTCTTATCATTTGGAATGTTTGTTATGTGTATGTATTGCAAAAACACAACAAAAGCAATGTTACATGGCCCTAAACAAGAGCTGGCATTAACAGAACAGTCCTTTGAGTCAATTCATGTAGGTTTGGAAAATCCATGGAAGGATGACACCAGTGGAACACATTTCCGTTAGCCTAAATGACTGTCGATGTCAAAAACAAAGATGACGGTATGTCAGACATTGAGGTCAACTAAAGATTAGTTGAAATAATTTAGATTTTGAAAAACGAAATTTTAAAAATACTCGGGAACATGCACCTGTGTCTTTATCGTTATATCATGGCATGGCATAAGAACCTTTCGCATCAGACAATCAATCTGTTGTGCTTGGCCATAACATGCACAGACTGCCTATACTGATTGTCTTTAAAATGTATTTATGGTTTTCAGTAAATGCAAAATGTAAACGCGAGGGAATGTCCAGTCATGATTATCTGACGAAACAGATTCTACTGGACGTATTGGCAGAGTAGCAGGGGAAATAGACTGGATCAATGGAAAGCAACGACGACACAAAGGAGTTCGCAAAACCGGTTAACATGTCCTGCACAAAGAAGAAATGCGATTCTTCAGCTGAAAATGAACATGGATGTTTTCAGTTTGTAACTGGAGTGGATATTTGGCATCATCAGTCTTTTTTTCATCTATGAACTGTTATGGTCATGATTGTTTTCATAGTGAAAAGTGAGTGAGTGAGTTTAGTTTTACGCAGCACTCAGCAATATTCCATTTATATGGCGGCGGTGTGTAAATAATCGTGTCTGAACCAGACAATCCAGTGATCAACAACATGGGCATCGATCTACGCAATTGGGAACCGATGACATGTTTCAAACAAGTCAGCGACCCTGACCACCTGATACCGTTAGTCGCCTCTTACAACAAGCATCGGTGACTGAAGACCAATTCTAACCAAGATCTTTACGGGTTCATAGTGAAAAGTGGATGCGTGGTAGCCCTGTCATGCCGAAGTCTCTATAGTTCAGTTACCAGTATGGGTACATTGTGTGCAGGTTCTGGTGCCAATGACCATGATATTGCTGCATCATTGATAAACGCCGAGAAAAACTGTAGTTACTCACTCAATCCCTGTAACAGAGTAACCCCCAAACTGTGGTGTACGACCCAAGCTTTACCTCTCGCCCTCTCTCGCGCTCTTACAGTGACGCACGCCTCACCTCAATCCCATGGGTCAATTTATCTGTTCCAGAACAAAGCGACAGTATCTGAATGCTAACGGTAACCGCCACCACGATAGAAAGGAGATTTTTAGTGAAAGTTGACCTTTGATTGTCCAGTTATTATATCTCCATTTTTAGAAGTTTAAGAGAAAAATCACATTTAGTCATTTCCTCGCTGGACGCGGGAACATCTTCGTGGTCTAGTGGATAGAACATAAGATCGGTGTTTCGATTCCTTAACATTGTCATATAACAAATGCGAAAATATTGAAAATAACGCCGACAGGCTGGTTCGGAGTCAGTATATCATATGGCTTAGATGTGAATCCATGTTTATCTGTGACATGATGTTTCAATTGGTTAGTCCGGACTTGTACAGAATTCACACAAAGATGTGCACTCATGAGATGATCGTTTACACGATCATAAATGCCCTTTCATCCCATCTAGCTATTTGCAGGTTTATGCTACCAATGTTCATAAATATTCTGTTATCTTTGAATAGTTTGATTTGGAGATGAGTTTAACTTTGAGAACTTTATAGTTACCATGTGTCTGGCGTGTTAAATAATTTGGGTGGTATAAACAAAAGAGTATTATGGCCTCAGATGTTTACAATGTGGTGAAAGCAACAAGGAAATGTAAAGTGTGATAATCGAGGTGATTCGAAAATATGATCACAGATTCTGGTTCTCCTAAAGGAAAAAGTGTAATCTGAACCCACTGGAAGTAGATCCTGGACGAGATAAAGGGACGCAATTTTGCACACTGAACAACCGCTCCTTCGCCACTTGTTTATTCATGCCCTCTCAATGTAATGAAATAAACGAAACATGATTCTTCCGTTCTTCTTCCGTATATTCTTACACACATCAGCAGGTGCTCTGATTGGAGCATCCCCAATATATTCCTCCTATTTGGGTAAAACCGCCCTCCAACCTGCATGTAGTTGTTTGCTGAGTTGAGCCACCAGGGTGCTGTAGGCGGAATCATAAGCCAGGTTCTTGTTTTCTTGAGGATCGCCATAATGGTCGTACAGTTCAACACCAAACACTTGGGTCCAGTCCGGCTTGTACACTGGTTGTGGGTTGAATTTGACCCATTCCGTGTATCTGTAATGATCGGTGGTCATGCTGTAGCCCATCTGATCACCGTTGTATTCATTTCTCGGGTACTGGGAGAATACAGCCTTCTTCCAGTTGGGACTTGCTGGGTTTGTTATCAGAGGTATCAAACTAGTGCCTTCAGTGCAGACTAGAACGTTGGTGGAGTTTTCTGGACACAGATTTATAGCAGGTAGACCTGCAGCTTCTACCAGAGTAGGAAACAGATCTACAAACTCGGTGAGTTCTTCAGTCACGATGCCCTTGTCAGTGAGACCCGGCACATGTACCATCATAGGGGCATGGGTGGCGAGCTCAAAGTCCGTGTGCTTGCACCACTCACCGTGTTCCCCCAGTTGCCAACCGTGATCTCCCCAGAAGGAGATGATTGTGTTGTTCGCCAGGCCTTGATTCTCCAGCTCCTGGATAAGTCGTCCCAGTTCGTAGTCAGTGTAGCTGAGGGCGCTGTAGTAGGCTCTCCTCAAGCCGAGGATGACATCGTTTGGGAGTGTGGTGTTGATGTCTCCCGAAATATGTAATTTCTCAATGTCAACGAATTGCCTAAGCTCTGAATAATTAGACCATGCAATTACCGGCATCTTATCAGGAGCGTATGGATTGGGTGGGAGATTGATTGAAGACTCGGGGTACAAGTCAAAGAACATCTGTGGTGCCAAAAAGGGAAGATGAGGTTTGTGGAATCCTTGAGCGATGAAAAATGGACGTTCTCCAGATATAGCCTGGGGGGCTGCTTGTCTGATCATGTTAATGGCATAATCTGCATTCTGGGTGTCTTGAAGGGAGTTGTTCTTTAGAAGATCTATCGACACATTCAACCAGGAAACATGCTCCTTGATTGCAAACTTGTTTGCTGTACCTCCTACTTCAAAATATGGGTCAGTCCAGGAAATCGGGTCGTAATAATTAGAAGCATGTCCTGGATGGAAAACCTTTCCAGATCCTATCGTTCTGTAGCCGTGTTCCTTGAAATACTGAGGGATGGTGGTGAAGTTACCTCCCACATCTCTCCAGTAAGCTTGTAGATCATACACATGGGTAGTGTCCGGTCTTCGTCCTGTGAGGAGAGATGATCTGCTCGGGGAACACACAGCCTGCTGAACATGGGCTCTCTTTAACAGAAGACTCTTCCGAGCGAGGGCGTCAATGTTGGGTGAATGTATCGGAGGATGAACAGGACTGGGGAAGTCTTTTCCTTCAAAAATGGTGAGTTCCGGTCTCATGTCATCTGCCACCAAAAACAACACATTCATACGAGCCCGGGCGGCAGTCACCGCCAGCAGCAGAAGAGTCACCCTCAACATTATGGCGTCTTAATTACACTGTCTTCCAATTGACGAGAATGGATTTATCTATTTTCTAGCCTGTGAAGATAGCAGACGACCCTTATCATTTGGAATGTTTGCTATGTTCATATGGCCCTGCACAAGGACTGGCATTAGCGCAAGGACGTCCAGGTCCGGTGATTCCATAGGAGGTGTCAGACATGGAGCAGGGTGTCAGACATGGAGGTCAACTGAAGATTACTTGAAAGTATTTATATTTTGATAAGCGACATTTTTCAAATTTTTGGGAACATGCACCTGTGTCTTTATCGTTACCTCATGGCATGGCATAAGAACCTTTTGTATCAGACAACAGGCCAGACTGTGTGGTTCATGGTCATGACATGTGTATTCTGCCTGTTTTGATTGTCTATGAAACGTATCTACGGTTTTCAAGAAATGCAAAATGTGAACCCGAAGGTATGACCAGTCTTGATTATCCAATGGAAGAGATTCTATTGAAAGTAAAAGCCAAACAGCAGCTGCAGTGGAAAACAACGATGACATCGCAAAAAGGATTAGCATGTCCAGCATTAAGAAGAAATGCGACTCTTCAGCCAAAAATGAATTTGGGTTTTTTTAATGTGCGTACTTGGTTTGGACATACTGGTTGACATCTATGAACTGTTATGGTCATGGTTGTTTTGATATGTACAATGTGTTTAGGCTCTTGTGGCCCACCCACCCTGATATTGCTGCGTCATTGATACACGCCGAGATATACTCAATCACTATAACAGAGTAACCTCGTTCACTCGAACTCCATAACGTGCAGAATCGATTACAGTAGTATACTTTCTCAAAACTATCGGGCACTACTGTTGTATTCCATACATCTGAACTGGGATACAGGAACCTAGTAGCCATATTCGCACACAACCCTTTGCGTCAAGATTGGAATGTTAAAATGTTAAATGTGTGGTATTTTCAAACTATTATTATTTTCTGGTACAGACATGAAGCTGAACAGCCTCTCGCCCTTGCTCAAACACTCATTTTCTTGCTCACTCACTCACTCTGTCCCTTTCTGAGGCACACTCTCTCCTGCTCATCCATTAGCTTCTTCTCCTCTTTGTTAATCCACTCACTTACCTGCCCTTACTCAATCTTTCTCAACCTCTTGCTCATTCGCCCTCTAGCTACCTCCCTTGAACACTCACTCACTCTTGACCACCCACGCCCCTGTTCTCTCCCGTTCTTAAAGTGACGCTCGTCTCAACTCACTCTTATAGTCATTGTGAAATACCGGAAAAAAGCATGAGTATCCAAATGCCAGCGGTAACTGCGATCACGGCAGAAAGGTGGTTTCTGACAATGCTATAACGTCATGAACTTGATGACGTCACAATGTTATGACATCACTAAAATGCAAGTCTATTGGTAGTACAGTGTTCAGAGATGTACATATTTCATTGAAAACTAATGTGAACTAAAAGTAAAAATATCTTCCGTAAGCCTCGGATATTTGTAACTTTATCAAGAAGTGTTGATATAATTGATATTAGTAGACACTTGGGTGAGGTTCTCTATATGCTAACATTGAAGAGTTTAGCTTGGAGATGAATTAAACTTTGGGCACTTTACAGTTGTCGTGTCTCGTGTATGTCAGGTTAAATAGGGGAGGTATAGACAAAAAGGGATGATGGCCTCAGTCGTTTCAACTATGGTGAAACCAACGAGCAAATGCATGGTGCTTATGCATCAAGACTCCTAATCAGGTAATCTAAGTACTGGAAAAAAACAGCAATATGTGACTCTTCATTTTGATGTGGCTCAATAGTCCAAACAAAGTAATTATGACGTATGAAAGGTGTACGTGAGAGAATAACCAGTCCAGTTTATCAGATAAATCAGATCCATATGCTAAAAGCAAATTTATGAAGATTATTGGAACGGATCACTTACATTTAGTGATGACACTAAATGTAATCATGCCCTACATGTAGCTCCCATGCTATTTGCATTACAACTATATGCATGTAAAAATATACCAACACCTATATTGTCTAGAGAGCTTTAATATATCACACAGATCACCAGGTGCTGATTGGAGCATCCCCAATATATTCCTCCTATTTGGGTAAAGCTGCCCTCCAGCCAGCATGTAGTTGTTTGCTGAATTGAACCACTAGGGCTCTGTAGGAGGAATCATAAGCCAGATTCTTGTTTTCTTGAGGATCGCCAAAATGGTCGTACAGTTCAACACCAAACACTTGGGTCCAGTCCGGCTTGTACACAGGTTGTATGTTGAATGTGACCCACTCTGTGTATCTGTAATGATCGGTGGTCATGCTGTAGCCCATTTGATCTCCGTTGTATTCATTCCTCGGGTACTGGGAGAATACAGCCTTCTTCCAGTTGGGACTTGCTGGGTTTGTTATCAGAGGTATCAAACTAGTGCCTTCAGTGCAGACTAGAACGTTGGTGGAGTTTTCTGGACACAGATTAATAGGAGGTAGACCTGCAGCTTCTACCAGAGTAGGAAACAAATCCACAAACTCAGTGAGTTCTTCAGTCACGATGCCCTTGTCAGTGAGACCCGGCACATGTATCATCATAGGGGCGTGGGTTGCGAGCTCAAAGTCCGTGTGTTTGCACCACTCACCGTGTTCCCCTAGTTGCCAACCGTGATCTCCCCAGAAAGAGATGATTGTGTTGTTCGCCAGGCCTTGATTCTCCAGCTCCTGGACTATTCTTCCGAGTTCGTAGTCAGTGTAGCTGAGGGCGCTGTAGTAGGCTCTCCTCAAATTGATGATGACGTCGTTTGGGAGTGTGGTGTTGATGTCTCCCGTAACATGTAATTTCTCAATGTCAACGTATTCTCTGAGTTCTGAATAATTAGACCATGCAATTACCGGCATCTTCTCAGGAGCGTAGAGGTTGGGTGGGAGATTGATGGAGGACTCGGGGTACAAGTCAAAGAACTTCTGTGGTGCCACAAAAGGAAGGTGAGGTTTGTGGAAACCTTGGGCGATGAAGAAAGGACGTTCTCCAGATCTGGCTTGAGGGGCTGCTTCTCTGATCATTTGAATCGCATGGTCATTATTCTGTGTGTCTTGAAGGGAGTTGTTATTAAGAACATCCATTGGCACATTCAACCAGGTAACGAACTCCTTGTATACAAAATAATTGGCTCGACCTCCTACTTCAAAATATGGGTCTGTCCAGGAGATCGGGTCGTTGTCGTTAGAAGCATTTCCTGGATGGAAAATCTTACCCGATCCTATCGTTCTGTAGCCATGTTCCTTAAAATACTGAGGGAGGGTGGTGAAGTTACCTCCCACAACTCTCCAGTAAGCTTGTAGATCATACACATGGGTTGTGTCTGGTCTTCGTCCTGTGAGGAGAGATGATCTGCTCGGGGAACACACAGCCTGCTGAACATGGGCTCTCTTTAACAGAAGACTCTTCCGAGCGAGGGCGTCAAGGTTGGGTGAATGTATCGGAGGATGTACAGGGGTGGGGAAGTCTTTTCCTTCAAAAATGGTGAGTTCCGGTCTCATGTCATCTGCCACCAAAAACAACACATTCATACGAGCCCGGGCGGCAGTCACCGCCAGCAGCAGAAGAGTCACCCTCAACATTATACGTCTAAATCACACTGTCTTCCAACTGATGAGTACGGATTTATATATTTTCTGGCCTGTGAAGATAGCAGACGATTCTTATCAGTTGGAAGGTTTGTGAAGTTTGAAAAATAGACCATCCAGCCCTCAACAATAGCAATCAACAGAAGTCCCCTCCAGGAACTGAGACGTTTGTGTTGGTTGAATCTTGACATCCAAAGCAACGCACATCCCATAGTTTGAATGACAGTCAATGCGAGAAGCAGTGGCATCATCCTTTGTTAGACATGGAGGTCTACTTGAGAGAATTCAAAGTCTGATAAGGAGAAAGTGTAAAAATGTTTTGAAACACGCACCTGTCGCCATACATGTGATAACAGCACAGGCGAGCAGTGCATGGTCGGAACCTCACAGTTACTTATCCATGCTGGAGTGTACGAAATGAATGACACTGTAGGAGAGACATACCAGTCTCGGTGTTCCGATACAATAGGTACCACTTGAAAATATCGTGAAAATGAAATGGAAGGATCACTGATGTCCATCCTTAGATGGAATGTAGCAGGTCCTTCCTTACAAAAGAATATTTTGCTAAAAAAGATAAGTTCGGAACTTGTTACAATTTGCTTGTTGTTCAAGTACAAATGTCTGTTATATGCCTTTGGAGGAAGAACATGCTACCTGTTGGTCCCAGCCTGGCGCTCGGCATTCATGGGTACAACAAGGACTGGTCGGCTCGGAGTCAGTATAATGTGTCTGAGTGGGGTATTCATGCTTCACTGCGGCATGGTATTTCAGTGGGCTAGCGCTATAGAACCAGCTTCAGTCTGAGCTAGTGCAAGCAGCCGCACATACACATACACACGCATGCGCGTCGTCATATTAGCGAAATATTCTCAAGCACGACGTTAAACCTAATTTCACCTCACCTCACCTATTACTTTCCCAGAAAATCCTGTCAGTGAGCTGCTGCACTGAAGCTACCATCCAAACAGTAACCTCAGTAAAATATGCCTGCTGTTGCCTCGACGGGACGGTCTTCTCGGAGCATATATTCTTCAAAGTGAGTGAGTTTAGTTTCATGCCGCTTTTTGCAATATTCCAGCAATAACACGGCGGGGGACGCCAGAAATTGGCTTCACACATTGTGCCCATGTGGGGAATCGAACCCGGGTCTTCAGCGTGAGGAGCGAACGCTTTAACCACTAGGCTACACCACCGCCCCTGTTCTTCAAAGAAATACGTGCAGTGAAATTACACGCTTCTATAAGAACAACCCTATATGTCAATGTTTTGAAGAACTTTTAAACGAATATACATAACGGCATTTGAAATTGGTCTAATGTAACGAATGTTATAATTTGGATGACACTTCCTCAGTAAAGTACAGATTCTTGTACTACTTTGGGATAGGAAATCCGAGATTCGAACCCACATTCTCAAAGGCACTCAATCACCACCGCACAAAGCAATCTAACCCTCTCAACCCCAGCGACATCCACAAAAATGGAAGTAGCACAACTGGTTGTCTAATTAACTGGAAATACATCCTATACTATTAAAGAAATGTAGAGAATATTTAATTTTGGTGTAATATTATTTGGGAACCACGTTATATGATTGTACATGAACTGAAAATGAGTATTCCATTCACAATGTGTAATGGTATTAGTGTAGACACGCCGATCTCATGCAAGCGTTTTTCAGGATGTGCACGTGGACATGGTCGGGGAAAATTCGATATTGACAGTGAAACGTGTCAGTGTGTTGCTGTACATTTCAGTGATAAAAACCAAATTGACAGTTGTTCAGTTATCATTTAAAATCAGTCACACGTTTTTGAGTTGCTGAGTCTGATAGCCTTCGAGAACTAGCTCTTTCATAGCAAGTACTTAGATCAAGGGCTAAAACTGAGGCTCAAACCCGCCTTTGTTAAGAAACCGCGGTTAATGTGCCTCTCAAAGTGTGGATGAGTTTGACAGGTGTCAGTTGACACATTTAATCAGAGGGCGTTCTTCCTCCAGTATACCCGTGAAGGTTCGGGTAAGAATATTGATCTTCAGTAACCCATGCTTGTCGTAAGAGGCGACTAACGGGATCGGGTGATCAGGCTCGCTGACTTAGTTGAAACATGTCATCGGTTCCCAATTGCGTAAATCGATGCTCATGCTGTTGATCACTGGTTTGTCTGGTCCATACTCGATTATTTACAGACCACTGCCATATAGCTGGAATATTGCTGAGTGCGGCATAAAACTAAACTCACTCCCTCACACCCTTCTTCCAGTTCTCGTAAAAGGGAATCATACGCATCAACGGTAGGTCTGCACAGTCCACTGCCTAACCCAAACGGATTTGGGCTTTCGTTTTAATATATATATTTTCAAAATGTACGGCAATTAACGTCAGCGTCTCCTCGTCGCTTAATGATGCCATTTTTCTTGACAAAGACGAGATTTTCGCGAGATTCCAAGTCGTATCAACTCATTTATATACTATTTCTAAATCTACATGTAGATATTACAGTTTCTTCAAGTCGCACCGTGAGAACGCACCTTTATCAGAACTCACCCTTCCCTTTCGACACTTAAACATATTTCGAATGTTATAAGAAAACATTATCAGAAATTGATTTATTGTATTTTGAAAACACATATATTCGTCCTTTACCACTTTACTTGCAGTTTGAAGTATACAAAGAAACACGTGCTAGCTGCATTATATACTCATGGCAACGATTAAGGGAACACATGAAAGTACAAGTGTTCCTGTATATATTTCCAGAATTTCACCCATAGCGCAATACATGCCTTGCGAAGAAACCTGGAAAAGAATAAAGGAACACTTGTACTTTCATGTGTTCCCCTTATTCGTTTCCATGAGTATATAACCATGATTTATAACAACTATACCTAATCCAGTTATCTTTTAGATAATGGTTCCATGCTGCTAGAAATCTGACTGACATAGTTCCACAGTACAGCTGTAGATCTTATCACCTTCTCAAACTGCAAGAGTGAGATAATGAAAAACACTTACAAAGAAATACTGTAATGTTCTGGCACCGTTTGACCGTCGCGTTGATTCTAGTTGTTGTGCACGTCCATTGCAAACGGAAAAATGTATTATTTCTTGTGGCAGATGACATGAGACCAGATCTGGACGTGTTCAAAGGAAGAGACTCGCCGTCCCCCGTGAGAGAAAAGGTCCACGCCCCCAATTTGATCTCTTTGACAGGGAGGAGCCTTCTCCTACGTCGTGCCTATGTACAGCAGGCACTGTGTAGCCCGAGCCGCACCTCCCTCCTGACTGGGCGCCGTCCTGACACCACCCACGTGTACGACCTTGACACTTACTGGAGAAAGGTCGCTGGCAACTTTACAACATTACCCCAGTACTTTAAAAACCACGGCTACAATACCCTTGGCTTTGGGAAGATCTTCCATCACGGAGACGCATCAGGAAACAATGATCCGTTATCATGGTCAGAGCCATACTATGAGACCAAACCAGAGGTGAATGGTTTTGCTACTGATGGGAATTCATGGCGAGCGGTACCTACGAATCTTTTAAAGAGCAATTCCCTTCAAGACACCATCACTACAAACGTGGCTATTCAGAAGTTGAAGTCCATTGCACCCAAAGCCCGATCTGGACAGGAACCCTTCTTTTTAGCACTTGGTTATCACAAGCCACATCTTCCATTTGTCTTTCCGGAGAAGTTTCTGAGCTACTACCCAGATGATTCCATTCACCTACCTCCTAATCAGTATCCACCTCTGGACATGCCGTCTATTGCTTGGACAAGATACCCCGAGCTGAGGTCATACAAAGACATTGCTCATCTGAATGCATCTGGAGAGCCCAATACAACCCTACCAGCTAATGTGGTAAAGGCCCTGAGACGGGCCTACTACAGTTGCATCTCATACATCGACGAGGAACTGGGAAGAGTCTTAACGGAACTGGAACAGCAAGGGTTGGCAGATGACACAATTATATCCTTCTTTGGGGACCATGGATGGCAGTTAGGTGAACATGGGTTGTGGAGCAAACACACCAACTTCGATGTAGCTACCCATGCCCCTATGATGCTGCACATACCCGGACTCACCGACCAAGGAATAGTGACAGAAGAGCTTGTGGAATTTGTAGACCTGTTCCCTACACTGGTTGATGCTGCTGGGCTTCCCACTCTTCAAGTCTGCCCTGAAGATTCCTCAAAGATGGATGTGTGCACAGAAGGACAGAGTTTCCTCCCTTTGATCAAGCAGCCCAAAACTGATAACTGGAAGAATGCTGCATTTTCTCAGTTTCCTAGACACCAGAATCTTCGTCATCAGATAATGGGGTACTCGATGACGACCGGTCGTTATCGATACACTGAGTGGGTCGGATTTGACGGTACTCATTACAAACCCCACTGGTCAGCATTGTATGGTGCAGAGCTGTATGACCATTATCAGGATCCACAGGAGAACGTCAACCTGGTTCATGAGCCTGCCCACAAGGGCCTGGTGGCCAGGCTCAGTAATCGTCTTCACGCAGGGTGGAGACATGAAGTAACCACTCACCAGGGGCCTTCTATTATTGGGTAAGGTTCCAGTAATAAAAAACTGAAACGTGTTCGAAGTAATTGTATATAATTAGTAGTTAAAAGATGTGAGTGGGTAGGAGAGGTTGGTTTTATGCCGTTTGAACAGTGTTTCATTATCCGCTGTGTCTACATGATTTTTGAGTGAGTGAGTGAGTGAGTTTAATGCAGCAGTTTTAGCAACATTTCAGCCATATCACGGCGGGGGATACCAGATATGGGTTTCTCACGTTGTACCCATGTGAGTAATCGAACCCGGGTCTTTATCGTGATGAGCGAACGCTTAACCCACAAGACGCGCATGATTTTGGAGGAACGACCTAGGTAATGTAGGTGCGAGCGTGAGTGAAATTCACGAGCAGTTGGATGGTGCAGACAGTAAGTGAGTGAGTGAGAGAATGAGTTTGGTTTTAAGCCGCTTATAGCAATATTCCAGCAATATTACGAAGAGGGACACCAGAAATGGGCTTCACACATTGTACCCATGTGAGGAATCGAATCCGAGTCTTCAGCGTGACGAGCGGACGCTTTAACCACTAGGCTACCCCACCGCCCCTAGTAAGACATGAGGTGAGGTGGGGTTTAACATTGTGATCGTTAGTACTGCACTTAGACAGTGACGTGCATGCACGTATGTGTGGCTGCTCCGGTGGGGAATAACATCAGTTATACATCACTAAGCCACTGAAATATCATGGATAATCAGTTCATACAAATTACCTCCATTACCTTTATGCTCATCGCCAGGCATGGCAGCATCAAGTACCATTTAACCTTTTTGTATATAATGCGATCAGGGATGTAACAAATGGATACATTGGGGTGGTATTTATTGAGTCATATGTCTAACTGTAAAACGATCCTGCTGAGGGAATATTTTTATACTGAACAGTACCATTCTCAGTTGTTTAAATTCCAAACATGATGAAATAATAACGCTAAAACGATAAGTGATTTCCTAAATGAGCACATTTAATGAAGTACTGTACCCTTCAACCGATGATGACACCGCCATTACTTCCCGCCATCTGGGCTCTCCACCCAGCACGGAGCTGTTTCCTCAACTGGCCGCGAAGTCCTTGCTGGGAAGCATGTCTCGCGATGTTGTGATTCTCCTGAGGATCGTTCAGATGGTCGTACAGCTCCACTCCATGAAGCTGGTCCCACTGAGGCCTGTAATCCGGCTTACTGAGGAAAGTAACCCATTCAGTGTAGCGATACCTGTCCGTGGTGATTGTGTAGCCCATGACTGGCTTGTGACTATACCTTCTCGGGTACTGAGAGAAGGCTGCGTTCTTCCATGTGGTCAGACTTGGCTGCTTCAACAGAGGAACTAGACTGGTTCCTTCTGTGCAGAGGTGACTTGAGGACGAGTCCAGTTGACATGTTGATAGTTTGGGAAGACCTGCTGCTTCTACAAGAGTCGGGAACAGGTCCACAAACTCTGTCAGTTTTGTTGTACTCATTCCTTTGTCAGTCATCCCTGGGACGTGGATCATTAGAGGTGAGTGGGTAGCGATGTCAAAATTGGTGTGTTTACACCATTCTCCGTGTTCCCCTAACTGCCAGCCATGATCGCCGAAAAAGACACAATAGTGTTGTTGGCAAGGCCTTGCTTCTCAAGCGCATCAAGAACCTTCCCGAGTTCAAAGTCCATGTAGCTGACAGCGCTGTAGTAGGCTCTGCGGAGTTGCTTAACCACCTGGTCAGGCAAAGTCGTGTTCGGGTAGCCCGATGCATTTAGTGGAGCTATGTCAGTGTAGTGCCTCAGTTCGCCATAAGTTGCCCAGGCAATATGAGGCATGCCGTCAGGAGCTCGTGGGTTGGGAGGAAGATGAATTGAGTCTTCTGGGTAATAATCCAGGAAGCGAGCTGGAAACTCGAACGGCAGATGGGGCTTGTGGAACCCAACAGCCAGGAAGAAATTCTCGCCATTCTTTGTTTTTTGAGTGATGTCGTTTATTACCTGTACGGCGTGATCGGCTATTAAGGTGTCTTGTAGAACATGCTGGCTGTCGAGTAGATTATCTGGTACAGCTTTCCAGCTTGATCCATCTTCGAGGTAATGGTTTGCTTCATGGGCATCGAAATATTTCTCAGACCACGAGACGGGATCATTTCCTCCTGAAGCTTTACCCGGGTGGAATATCTTGCCAACTCCAATACTGTGGTAGCCGTGGTTCTTGAAGAACTGAGGAATGGTGGTGAAGTTGCCGCCAACGTGCCTAAAGTAATTGTCAAGGTCGTACACGTGGGTTGTGTCAGGACGGCGCCCAGTCAGGAGAGAGGTGCGGCTCGGGGAGCATAGAGCCTGTTGAGCATAGGCTCTCTTGAAGACCATACTCTTACTGGCGAGACCTGCTAGATTGGGAGCGTGGATTGGTGGATGAACCGGAGATGGAAAGTATGGGCCATCGTACATGGGCAGCTCAGGACGCAGGTCATCAGCGCAGAGGAACAGGACGTTCATTCGGGCACTGACGCACGATATCAAGCAGAAGACGTATATTACAAACTCCATGTTTGCCTCCTTTTCTGCGGTTCCGAGATTTTTTGTGGGACAGTTAAGATTATGTCCCGTGTAACAGTGAAACTACTGAGTCTTAAAGTCCGTGTCCAGACCTGGGATAGGTTAATGGTGTACACAAGCAGGACATGTGTCTACATACCCATGAAATGATAAGGCCGACACAGTTACTGTCAAATAAGTCAGTTGAAAGGTTAGGAGATTATTCACAGAATAGGTTCAATATCTGATGTGTGTATGTGTGTGTGTGTGAGAGAGATAGAGAGAGAGAGAGAGAGAGAGAGAGAGAGAGAGAGAGAGAGAGAGAAAGAGAGAGAGCACAGAGAGACATACAGAATGATTGAGACCGATAGAATGGCAGACAGATGACAGAGACACATGAGAGAGACACGCGGAGGGAGAGAGTGACAGAGACAAGGAGAGCGACAGAATGGCAGACAGATGACAGAGAGACACATGAGAGAGACACGTGGAGGGAGAGAGTGACAGAGAAAAGGAGAGCGACAGAATGGCAGACAGATAGTGACAGAGCGACACATGAGAGAGAGACAGACGAAATATAAAGGAGAGAGTGATAGAGAGAAACAAACTTTGACACAGAGAGAGACGACAGAGACATAGAGACTGACAGAATGACAGGCAGATAATGACAGCGAGACACACGAGAGAGAGAGGGGGGGAGAGGTCAGATAAAAGGGAGAGAGTGATAGAGAGAATCAAACAGTGACACAGACTGAGACCGAATGGCAGACAGATCATGACAGAGAGAGAGACACAGAGGATAGATAAAGGTAGAGAGTGATAGAGACAAAGACAGAGTGAGGTAATTGCAGGACAGAGTGAGCGAGTGGGTTTTTGCGTCACTTAGGCACTTATGTATCAGAACATTATGGGTAGAAGGTTTCAATTACTGGAGCTTGGAGTCGGGTCAGGTTCGGGTACAGTGAACACAAAACAAGGCGCTACTAGAACAAGAATCGTGATGGATCCAAACCTACAATCCTGACCGAAAGACCACTGAGCCACCCATGGCCACCAGAACAGACGTGTATTCATGTGAATGAGTCAGGAATGAAGCGTCACGTATGGCATACCATATGACAACCTGTGTTCCCAAAAATGGGGGAAAGAAAGAACGAAAGAGGGAGGCTTCATCATTTTAACGAATACACATAGTTGACAGCAGTTATTATAAAAAGCACGTTTCTCATATTCAAACAAGACGTTCAAAAGAACAAAACAAATATTTGACATGCGTAATATGAGTCACGGGCCACCTGTCTGGGGGTGGAGAGGGTAGCAACGTCGCACTTGATGGATTGGACTAGCAGGGGTGCGCGGGGTAACCCTTTGGTAGATTAAACATCCACAAACTATACAGCGCATTCTATTCACAATATCACATAAAATGTTATATATATTTCGTCTTTTTGAATAACCCACAAAGGCGTTCATATACAACAATACAACACACTACACCGGCCTTTTCAACTCCACCAAACAATCAGGACTGCAGGTGGCATATCCCCGTTGCAGAAGCAGAGACATCTTCTCGACTGGTTCTCGGCACGGCTGACGAAGCGCCAGTCACGTGGAACGCGCGGGAGGCGCGAAATAAGGGGATTGGTCACATATTTGTCGCGCAGTGGGATAGGATTGTATTTTGAACGAGGAAGGAGATACCTGTTTGAAAATCCTGTGGGTCATTTTCTTCTGGACGTACCAGCTGTTGAAACAGTCTGGTTGCAAAGATTCCTGTTCATTGACAAGGTAGGACCGTCTTCTATCTTCTGTGACATAAAGTTTAAATATTGTTAATATGTTAACACCGAAATGATATAGATGTAATGTTTGAAACTCTTACCCTTCACCGTAAGTTGGAGGGTTCCCACAATAGAAAGACAAACAGGTTGTTGATGCTAAATAGGTTTAATTAAGATCAAGAGTGAATACTAGGTTCAACTGTACGACACCTCACATAGATCAATAGCAAATCGCTTCAGTTGCACAAACACTCCGAAAAGATAATCATGTTCAATATTATTTAACCTTTTAATTGTATATTGACTCACATGGGTCTGGAGTAAATAGGATTCACTCTGTACAGATCATCAGGTTCACTCTGTACAGAGCATCAGGTTCACTCTGTACAGAGCATCAGGTTGACACTGTACAGAGCATCAAGTTCACTCTGTACAGATTATCAGGTTCACTCTGTACAGATCATCACGTTCACTCTGTACAGAGCATCAGGTTGACACTGTACATATCATCAGGTTGACACTGTACAGAGCATCAGGTTGACACTGTACAGAGCATCAGGTTCACTCGGTACAGAGCATCAGGTTGACACTGTACAGATCATCAGGTTCACTCTGTACAGATCATCAGGTTCACTCTGAACAGATCATCAGGTTCAATTCTATATTAACATAAGTGTGACATAGGTCGCCTCACATAGATCAACAGTTAAAAGGTTCAGTTGTACAACACACCATACAGATAGGGTGTAAATAGGTTTAATTTTGTTTGAACACTCAGTTGTATTTCGACCTATATACGTTAATAATAAAAAGGTCATAAAATTCCATAATACCCAATATTAATCCAATGATACAGATTGTTGTATAATACTCCACATATATTATAGAAAATAGGTTCAATAGTACAACATTCAATACTGATCACAGGCGGTGGGGTAGCCTAGTGGTTAAAGCGTTCGCTCGTCGCGCTGAAGTCCCGGGTTCGATTCCCCAGATGGGTGCAATGTGTGAGGCCCATTTCTGGTGTCCCCCCGCCGTGATATTGCTGTAACATTGCTAAAAGTGGCATAAAACTAACTCATTCATTCACTCACTCCTTCACTCACTCACTCACTCAATACTGATCAATACCGTTAGTAATAATTATATCTGAACATCCAACATACTTGAGGGTGGATGGAGGGTGCGGTGAATGGGGAGGTTGTGCGTGGCAGCTTCGAGTAAACATCTTTCTTTATGAATATGATAACTTGATAAATAAGTCTTCTTATTGCGATTTTTGTGAATACGTTTTGGGGTGGACATTTTCACTCGGTCCAGAACACGACCAGCTGTCTAGCTTTGGGGAAATCCCATATTCCATTTCAAGTCTCTTAGAGACAAGAATGAACTGGTTATGGGTTCGAATCTTAGATTCAAAACGATTACTATCCTTAAGGCATAAAACCCATGCTTTATTGAAAATGGCTCCCTCAGTTTGATCGATCGGTCTTTCCTTTTACATGATCATCTATAATTGAAATATGGCGGCGTTGAAGCCAGTTCTGTGATATACTACTCATGATGCTCTATACAGAATGTATGCATTTGATTCATGGGATATATTGGGTGAAAGAAAGACTTCCAATTTCAGGAGTTTACACACGCTGTAAAACAAATGTATCGGCCAAATTGCTTTCAAATAAAAGAAATACGGCGCCAAGAAGAAACATCCCTTTGACAGAAAACAATAAATATATAGCCTAAATATATGAAAAATTCACAACGCACAACATATACATATATTTTTATCGTTTCCATTCAGAACCCAAGATTTGGATACGCGATAGACAGAAACCAATACAGTTGAGAGTATTTTTACAAGGTTTAGGGAGGAAGTATCTACTTGGTGTAAACCTAATTCGACAGATGGAATTCTGATTATACTGAAGCCACATTATTGAAATAAACTGAACACGTCAATTCCTGAAGGAGCTTAACGGAGCTGTGCCTCCCCGTGCACTGCGCTCTAACACAGCCTTTTCATCATCGCTGTACACCCACTTCCAACAATCACATTCCGCGGAGGAAAGTAGTTCGCTGTTTGCTCTGAGTAATCAAATCTCTTTCGGGGGGGCACGTAAAAAGATGAGGGCCACTTTTTGAAAGAAACACGCATGTTAAGATAGGGAGGAATTCTAGAAGGAAGCTTTTATGAGTGATAATTTGATCATGAAAGTGTACAAAATACCACCCTGAGCTCAAGGTGCTTCGACAATCAGCATTACACTATTAATGAAGTAGGAACAAAATGCTTTCATCTGTAATAAAATAGCTATGGTATTGTCGTCTTGTTAGTATTGATATGACTGTGGTGCTACTTGGTTAAATGATTTAATGTACTGAGAATTGCGCTTTATGTGATCACTCAGTGGCCTCCTGGGTAGAGCGTCTGTCCGGGGAGCGGAAGGTCGATAGTTCGATCACTTTACGCATCACACCAAAAGATGTTAAAATATCGCCATGGATAGCATTATTCGGTGATACCAGCAAGGACAGTTTGGACCTGAGTCAGTTCACTGAATCGACCTTAAAATTGGGCATATTACAAATAGTTATTTTTCACCAGCTTTAGTCTGGACACCACAATACGCGCACGCACACACGTACACACACATGCTCCCGTAGTGTTTGCGCAAAGCACAAAGTCCGTATTCATATACAGTATATGTTGACAACCAAATAGATATTGTTTGCTTGGTGAATATTAGTTAACGCCACAGCAAGCAATAACTAACGGGATCGGGTGGTCAGGCTCGCTGACTTGGTTGACACATGTCATCGGTTCCCAATTGCGTAAATCGATGCTCATGCTGTTGATCACTGGATTGTCTGGTCCAGACTCGATTATTTACAGATCGCCGCCATATAGCTGGAATATAGCTATGTGTGGCGTAAAACTAAACTCACTCACCCACTCACAGCCAGCAATAACATCTTCAGACTATTAAAATGCTGTCTGTGAATAATCCCGGACCAGACAATCCATTGATTGGCGTCATGCGCCTCTTTTTGTTTTGTTTGATTGTTGTTCAACACCACACTCAGCAATACTCAAACTTTATGGCGCTGTGTAAATAATCCTGCCTGGACCTGACAAGCCAATGATCAACAGCATGAGCATCGATCTACGCAAAAGGCGCAAGCGTCGGCCTGACCACCCGATCCCGTTAGTCGCCTCTTACGACAAGCATGGGTTACTGAAGATCAATTCTAACCCGGATCTTCACGGGTAGCCTCTATATAACGCGTGCCAGCCGCATCATCGCCAGATCCCGTCAGTAGACTCTTATGTCAAACATCAGTTGCTTAAGACCGACCGTTCAAGTATAAAGCATTGCATATATTGCATTACATTACTTGCCAAAAATGGCTTTATATCTGCTACTGTAGGAAGTTTGACTTTGTCTTCTAGAAGCTACTGTACATTGTCAAACATGTATATGTGACAATGTGCCGTCTCTTTCCTGTAAAATCATTCCATGTAGCCGATTCTGCTTATGCAAAATAGTTAATATTTGTCCAGCTTCAAAGAAAGCAGAAGCTGTCACGCCATAACATTGACGTTCAATTGTACAAAGACTGAATTCGGCAGTTGTGGATCTTAGAAAATGAGGACTATGTTTTAGCTCTTTGATAACATGATTCTGTTTGGACTGTAAACGTCATCAAATAAAGAAACTACATAGATGTAGTAACTGGGGAATCTGTGACAAAACGTGATGAAATGGTAAAGGCAGGTTCATCAACAACTCTTGCTTGTCGCTCTCAGAACAGGGAGCTCTTATCACCAAGGGTGCAGAAATCCTTTCAGATGAGAACTTGTATTTGAGTGGAACATTCGCGATTACAAACCCTCTTGTCCTGTGCAATTAATACCGCCCTGAAGGTATTTACAAAAGCCAGGCTTGTGTTAAAGAATTTTGTTTGCATATTTCATTTAATTTCAGTCACTCTAAAATCAAATGTTTACTCATTATATTACATATTGTTTTAGGGAAGCAGTATTTACACTTGGCGGCGTGAATGTTGATTTTCAATACAATGATTTGGCGAGAGGAAACTATTTCACTGGAAGAGTCGTAATGGAGGACTACTTTATGGAGCTGGTGCATACTACAATGGTGTTATCAATACCTAAATACTGGATTCTACCTAAATACTGGATTCTAACTTTATTCTATCTAATACTGGATTCTACCTAAATACTAGATTCTATCTAATACTGGATTCTACCTAAATACTGGATTCTACCTAAATACTGGATTCCATCTAATACTGGATTCTACCTAAATACTGGATTCTACCTAAATACTGGATTCTACCTAAATACTAGATTCTGCCTAAATACTGGATTCTACCTAAATACTAGATTCTATCTAATACTGGATTCTACCTAAATACTGGATTCTACCTAAATACTAGATTCTACCTAATACTGGATTCTACCTAAATACTAGATTCTACCTAAATACTGGATTCTACCTAAATACTAGATTCTATCTAATACTGGATTCTACCTAAAGACTTGATTCTACCTAAATACTGGATTCTACCTAAATACCTGATTCTACCTAAATACTGGATTCTACCTAATACTGGATTCTACCTAAATACTGGATTCTACCTAAATACTAGATTCTACCTAAATACTGGATTCTACCTAAATACTAGATTCTATCTAATACTGGATTCTACCTAAAGACTGGATTCTACCTAAATACTGGATTCTAACTTTCTTCTATCTAATACTGGATTCTACCTAAATACTAGATTCTATCTAATACTGGATTCTACCTAAATACTGGATTCTACCTAAATACTAGATTCTAATCGCCCCTAAATACTAGATTCTAACTAATACTGGATTCTACCTAAATACTGGATTCTACCTAAATACTGGATTCTACCTAATACTGGATTCTACCTAAATACTGGATTCTACCTAAATACTGGATTCTACCTAAATACCTGATTCTACCTAATACTGGATTCTACCTAAATACTGGATTCTACCTCAATACTAGATTCTACCTAAATACTGGATTCTACCTAAAGACTGGATTCTACCTAAATACTAGATTCTACCTAAATACCTGATTCTACCTAATACTGGATTCTACCTAAATACTGGATTCTACCTAAATACTGCTCCAATGAAGTTTAGGAAAACCGGTTCTTTCGTATTATTATAGGTAATTCTAGACTCACTCAGTCACTCACTCGCCCAACCACCCGCCACATCACACCGCACACTCACTTACCCACCACCCATCCGTCCACTCACTCATCCACCCACTCACTCACCCAACCAGTCACTCAATCATCCACCCACCTATCCACTCATTCATCCATTCACCCCCCAATCAACCCATCCTTTCATCCACCCAGTCACTCACATGCCACTCAGACACCCACTCACTCACTAACCCACCCACTCACTCACTCACTAACCCACACACCCATCCACCCTGGCTCAATGTGTCACAGTCCACGTCTAATCTTGTACCTTGAATCCATACAGGTGTGCAAAACAACTAAAACGAAAAAAAAATTAAAAAATTACTGTTGGACTTTTTTAGGAGATATATTCGACGGAAACTACACATCCGATCCGCCGATTTGTTCGTAAGTCGTAAGTCTATGTTAAAGTATGGGAGTTACGATCATCTTAGCGCTTCGACAGTTTCGTGGAACGGTGAGGTGAAATTGGGTTTTACGTCGTGCTTGAGAATATTTCGCTCATATGACGACGTGCATGCGTGTGTAAACTGTATGTGCGGCTGCTTGTACTAGCCCAGACTGAAGCTGGTTTTATAGTGCTAGCCCACTGAGATACCATGCCGCAGTGAAGCATGAATACCCCACTCAGACACATTATACTGACTCCGAGCCGACCAGTCCTTGTTGGACCCATTAATGCCCAGCGCCAGGCAGGGACCAACAAGTACCATATTTTAACGTCTTTTGATGTAACACGGCCGGGGATCGAACCCGCGACCTTCCGCTCTCCTGGCGGACGCTCTAACCACTACACCACGGAGGCGGTCTTCGTGGACTCCTTTCACGAAGCAACCTTTACTAAGGTTAACCTTAACTCCCATTCTTTATCATTGCACTATGGTTACCTTAGTCACTTACGATCACCTTAGTGCAGTGTATGAAATAAGGCCCATCTGACAGCCCAAGACGGGCTAGATTTCTACCGGATGGTCTACTTTTACAGCTAGCCAACCAGATGGACGGGTGAAAAAAATATTCAAATAACGTGTCCACTGGCACTGTCTATATAGTATTTAATATCTGGTTAAATCTCTTCTGGGTTCGTAAGTTTTTGAAGTTATACACTGCTTAGTGCTTTGTGAAAGGAGGCCCAGGTCTAATCTTGTACCTTGAATTCCCACAGGCGTGAAAAACATACTGAAAACAAAAACGAAATAAAATCCCATTTCACAGTTGGACTTTTTTTATGAACTCCAAGAAATATTCAACGACAGAAACTACATGTCCGCATCCGTCGATTTGTTTCAACAAGTTCTGATACGAAACGCGAACTGCCATTTCTTTCACCAACACATTGTAAACCTTGTTTCGCTTGTGTGCCACCGGAGCCATCTGTAAATCGCCCACTAAAAGTTTAAACATAGGATCTCTCTGGAGATGTGTGCGAGTGAAGTGAAAGTCGTTTGTTTTAGATTTAGGAACTTATTTTGCAGTGGGCGTTTAAGAAATATACGCACTCATGCTTTGAACCACTGACAAAAAAACTATTCCTTTATGGCTTTTTCGGGAGGAAACCAGCTCCGGTATAAGGTTTTCACATTAGCAATTAACGTGCTTGGCAGACGCGGTACGTGAAATTGGGACAAGTTGTGTCCCCGAAGAACGATGGAAAACATTGCTGACGGACTTCGGTATATATCTGATTAAACTTGGGACTATCCAAAGAACATGTCATCCATAGTGTTTGTGATTATCTAGTTGCCAGTACAAAGTGTCATATAAGTCATATAAGTCATATAAGTCTTTTGTTCTGTTCACTGCTGATGGAGGGAACTGATAAGATCTATATAATTATGATGTTTCGTTTCTCACGCGAGGGGCCCTAGAGAGGAAGTGTCGTCATCACTTCCGGTGCACAGTACGACCTTCACCTTCATGCGACTAGGAGGACATGGGAAGATCCCTGTGTGAGAAAGTTCTTCGTTGACTTGTACGTTTTAACTACAGAGAGAATCTCCGTTTACTAAAATAACAAAAAGTTCACAGAAGTTCTGAGTCACTGAAAATACGGTCATACAAATGTCAACGTGCCCTTGAAGCGTGTCCGGTTGTATGCCTCTTATATTTGTCCAATGTTGTTTTAGATAATTTACACGCTTTATCGACGGAAACCTATACGCTCACTTTGACAAGCAAAAACTTATCGGTGATGTTGCAATTCCAGTGACAATTAGGCCAACCTTGTAAGTTAAGTTCAAACCCGAAAAGAAACGCTTTAATTGAAAAAAGGTGTCGGTGTATCGTGACACTTTTTATGCTGGAACTAATGCCCACAGCCTGATACAGATCACGAGATGTGTAGGACCACACTAGAAGACACGCTGTTGTTCAGAGATTAACATAAAAAAACACTTGATGGGGGTCCTTTATAACCGTATCCATAACTGATTGGTGTCCTATCTAACTATGCCCATACTAGTGAGGTGTCCTGTCTAACTATGCTCATACTAGCGAGGCGTCCTATCTAACTATGCTCATACTAGCGAGGCGTCCTGTCTGTGCCCATACTAGCGAGGCGTCCTATCTAACTATGCCCATACTATCGAGGCATCTTATCTAACTATGCCCATACTAGCGAGGCGTCCTATCTAACTATGCCCATAGTAGTGAGGTATCCTGTCTGTGCTCATACTAGCGAGGCGTCCTATCTAACTATGCCCACACTAGCGGATAGTCCTGTCTAACCATGCCCATACTAACGAGGCGTCCTATCTAACTATGCCCATACTAGCGAGGCGTCCTATCTAACTATGCCCATACTAGCGAGGCGTCCCATCTAACTATGCCCACACTAGCGGAGTGTCCTGTCTAACTATGCCCATACTAGCGGAGCGTCTGTCTAACCATGCCCATACTAGCGAGGCGTCCTATCTAACTATGCCCATACTAGCGAGGCGTCCTATCTAACTACGCCCATACTAGCGGAGCGTCTGTCTAACTATGCCCATACTAGCGGAGTGTCTGTCTAACTATGCCCATACTAGCGGAGTGTCTGTCTAACTATGCCCATACTAGCGGAGTGTCTGTCTAACTATGCCCATACTAGCGGAGTGTCTGTCTAACTATGCCCATACTAGCGGAGCGTCTGTCTAACTATGCCCATACTAGCGGAGTGTCTGTCTAACTATGCCCATACTAGCGGAGTGTCTGTCTAACTATGCCCATACTAGCGGAGTGTCTGTCTAACTATGCCCATACTAGCTAAGTGTCTGTCTAACTATGCCCATACTCGCGGAGCGTCTGTCTAACTATGGCAATACTAGCGGAGAGTCTGTCTAACTATGGCAATACTAGCAGAGCGTCTGTCTAACTATGCCCATACTAGCGGAGTGTCTGTCTAACTATGCCCATACTAGCGGAGTGTCTGTCTAACTATGCCCATACTAGCGGAGCGTCTGTCTAACTATGCCCAGACTAGCGGAGAGTCTGTCTAACTATGCCCATACTAGCGGAGTGTCTGTCTAACTATGCCCATACTAGCGGAGTGTCTGTCTAACTAATGTCTAACTATACTAGCGGAGTGTCTGTCTAACTATGTGTCTGTCTAACTATGCCCATACTAGCGGTGTGTCTGTCTAACTATGGCAATACTAGCGGAGCGTCTGTCTAACTAGGGCAATACTAGCGGAGAGTCTGTCTAACTATGGCAATACTAGCGGAGAGTCTGTCTAACTATGGCAATACTAGCGGAGAGTCTGTCTAACTATGGCAATACTAGCGGAGAGTCTGTCTAACTATGGCAATACTAGCGGTGTGTCTGTCTAACTATGGTAATACTAGCGGAGTGTCTGTCTAACTAGGGCAATACTAGCGGAGAGTCTGTCTTACTATGGCAATACTAGCGGAGAGTCTGTCTAACTAGGGCAATACTAGCGGAAAGTCTGTCTAACTATGGCAATACTAGCGGAGGGTCTGTCTTACTATGGCAATACTAGCGGAGAGTCTGTCTAACTAGGGCAATACTAGCGGAGAGTCTGTCTAACTATGGCAATACTAGCGGAGTGTCTGTGTCCCTATGCCCATACTAGCGGAGGGTCTGTCTAACTATGCCCATACTAGCGGAGCGTCTGTCTAACTATGCCAATACTAGCGGTGTGTCTGTCTAACTATGCCCATACTAGCGGAGTGTCTGTCTAACTATGCCCATACTAGCGCATACTAGCGGAGAGTCTGTCTAACTATGCCCATACTAGCGGAGTGTCTGCCTAACTATGCCCATACTAGGAGTGTCTGTCTAACTATGCCCATACTAGCGGAGGGTCTGTCTAACTATTTTCCCGGGGATGGTATTTGCGGAGTCCACTAACAGAATAGATATCAATATTATCCTGGGGGTGGTATCTCAGCGGGTCATCAAACAGAATCGATATCAATATTATCCCGTTGGATGGTATCTCAGCGGGTCATCAAACAGAATAGATATCAATATTATCGTGGGGGGTGGTATTTCAGCGGGTCATCTAACAGAATCGTTATCAATATTATCCTGGGGGATGGTATCTCAGCGGGTCATCTAACAGAATCGTTATCAATATTATCTTGGGGGGTGGTATCTCAGCGGGTTATCGCACGCACGCACTCACACACACACAAACACACGTCTCTTGCAATGAGCACTGAACTCAAAGTGCAGGGGAGCATGTCGACTGCCGTGACCGTTTGTCATGACCCGTTTAAATGAACTCATTACGTGTGAAATGAGATATTTAATAAACATATAATTGCTTTTAAATTATTTTCCAGTTTCCTGCCAAAATGAGTTCGGCAGATCTGGTTCCGGGAAGGGGGCATTTTACTTATTTTTATTGACTTGAGAATTAAACCACAGTCTTTTCTCAGCGACATTCATCACAACCATATCCCATTCACGACCCACTCAATTCGATCATCGCATCGTGAACAGAGAAATAAGTGTCAGTTTTATTTGTGTGTGACACGACATGGCGGTTGAACTAAGTGCAGATTTATAGTAACGGCCGAAATAATAGTCGAGCAATTAGGACTGTTCTTTGTCAGAGGTGACTGAAAGACATCACAAGTACGAAGCGTGTTTCGTATCAAAACGACCCTATTACTGCTTCCTGTAGAAACTTTCTTCAACGAACACCAGCACCCATCCAGTCATGATATCCAACGAAATCCATTTTAGTTCCATTATGACCGTGATGTTCCGTTATGTATTTATGCACCATCACATATCTGCATTCTTTAAATCAATAAGTTCATGATTGATCATATTTCGAGTTATGACCCCCCAATCTGCCTTCACCGTATGTGTTCATGCGTCAGCATTAGGCAGAGACGTATTACTACTGTAGGCCTTATGGTTCATTGGTAGTGATGAACGCTAATTCTGGATTGCCGGCAGAGTGAGTGAGTGAGTGAGTTTAGTTTTACGCCGCACGCAGCAATATTTCAGCTATATGGCGGCGGTCTGTAAATAATCGAGTCTGGACCAGACAATCCAGTGATCAACAGCATGAGCATCGATCTGCGCAATTGGGAACCGATGACATGTGTCAACCAAGTCAGCGAAACTGACCACCCGATCCCGTTAGTCGCCTCTTACGACAAGATAGTCGCCTTTTTATGGCAAGCACATGGGTTGCTGAAGACCTATTCTGCCCCGGATCTTCACGGGTCGAGTGAGTGAGTGAGTTGGGTTTAATATCGCTCTACATCGACAGAAATGGCATCCAAAGTCTGTACCAATGCACGAATTTGATTCCGGATTTTCAGGAAAAGGAACTACCACTTTAACCATAACCATTATGCTTCCCCATTGCCCCGGTTGTTTAAGGAATGGTTGACTGTACCAATTAAAAAATATATGTCTCATACAACGAAACCATTTTTTTATCCGGAACCGGAATATACTGTTTATAGTGATACTGTGAAATAACAAGCACAACATGTTGACATATGTCCGTTGGGATCAGAGAAGTTTGGTTTGGTTATCTGAGCGATGGTGCACACCTGGTTGTTTAGGTGCTTTTTTGTTTTTTTGCTTTTATTCATAACCATAGTTACATAGATACAAATATATTATTGTAACAGAAGTGAGTGAGTGAGTGAGTATGGTTTAACGCCGCTTTTAGGAACACTCCAGTAATATCATGGAGGGGGACAAAGAAAAAGGTCCCACACACCGTACCCATGTGGGGAATAGAACCCGGGTCTCCGGCGTCACGAGCCAAAGCCTCATCCACTAGGCTACTCTGCCGCCTCAGTAACAAAAGCAATATACAAGTAAAATAAATTGACACATACCAGCTTCTATAGGGTGGTTGAACATAGTCAGTGATTGAGATATGGAATGAAAGGAAACCACTTTATTTCAAAATTTTCTGCGTCACTGTTTCTTTTAGATATACCGTTACTGTCTCAGTGGACTGTGGTTTATACTGTTGGCGCATAACATGCACGTGCGATTCAACAAAATCATGATTTTTAGGACATTCCAATGAAAGCACTGTAAAGGATACATGTGGTGTTTTTGAACATGTACACGAAGTCACAACCAAAACCCCTTTCAAAATATTTACTACGTATTTTGAAAAATATTCTCCAAACTTTATGTGTACTTTCTTTTCTTCGTCAGTATATATGAATACTGGTTGGCATTGGAAATCGAAGGATCGTTATCGGTAAAAATCGAAAATCCGATCACTGAATCCTGGCAGCTAAGGGGACATAACTGCACAGTGAATGACCACATGGCCATCAGTGGATCACACTGGTCGCCGCACGTAATTACGGTTGTATCACTTATGTATACGTCAATGGATGGCAGTGAGTGAGTGAGTTTAGTTTTACGCCGCACCCGGAAATAAATTACAGCTATATGGCGGCGGTGTGTAAATAATCGATTCTGGTCCAGACAATCCAGTGATCAACATCATGAACATCAATCTACGCACTTGGGATACGATGACATGTGTCAACCAAGTCTGCAAGCCTGACCACCCGGAATGGCAGTGCATCCTGATCCTCATTAAGTGTAATTTATCAGGCTGACCTGTTGTATAACATGCAACATGTACAGAGGATACTTCCTCTTCCAGGCACTGGCCTTCAGTGTAACCGTAAATATAAGGAGTGTCGTGCCAGCATGTGTTTCATGCTGATTTTACAAAACGGGTGTCAGAACCTGTAGTTCCCTAGCGCAAGCAAACTACTCTATGAATTCTATGAATTCATCAGTATGACTCATCATGCCAGTGGAATATGTGTCTTTTACTTGTTATTTATTACACCTTTTCAGCTCCCCATTAGGAAAATGCACTAGTCACTACCACAGTCTTAAACCACAATTGTCGAATGATATCTATAATCTTCAGCTGTGACAGAATCTCATGTGTAACGTCATTACGACTATACGTCATAAGAATTCGATGACGTCAACAGTTACGGCCGGCTGACGTAATATACAGTGGTTCGCGTGTATTGATATTTCTGCCAGTGCACATAGGTACTGGGTTATTTCCAGACTGGGTGATAATAATACATTACTGCAGTTGTGTACGAGAGGATGTTAACGCTCCATTTTCAAAATATAAATACCTTTAGGAAATTACTTTTTTCACAGCGTGGGTGTCTTGTGGTGCACAATACCCATAGCGCCATTCCTGGTTTCATTGTCAGGCTGGAAACTCCGCACCTGTTTGGCAAAGTGAGCGTGTGTCTTCCCATCAGTTAACACAGAGATATAGAGACCGCTTGAAACTATAGTCAGCGAGGTAACACTTACATCACCACTATGTGAATGTGTGTGTGTGAAACTGGCAAAGGGTACCAAAGGGGAACCATAATGGCATATAACTCCTTCACCACACACCCCGCGTTCTGAATGTCAGCACCAGGGTCATATGTTGCCGCCCCCCTGTGTGTTTGTGCAGTCATAGGCGTCCCATTTGTTGTCAGCCGAAAAGCCGCTCGTGGAATAATTGTCGTGAAATAGTAATTTGTGTTAAAGTGTTTATGCCACGCGAATAAATGATTTGGCTGGCTTCGTAACTCAATGGAACTTGTGTTGCTGTTATTGCTGTCCATGGTTTCAATAGGTGAGTGAGTGAGTTGGGTTATGGCATTGTGAAGATTATTTCTGTCAGATCAGGCGAATCTCCCGTGAAATTCTCTCGTTTTCGCAATCTCATCATTCGGGAACAATGTAAATATTTCGAAAGTGCTGGAACACGAGAACATAAGATCATGTTGTCGCGATTTGGCCTTCTCGCGTGTTTGGTTCATGGTTCTTTGTAACACAAGTTGTGAAACGCGCGAATACGACATTTAAACAAGTTTCATTATCTCGCAATCTCAGTTTGCAACTCAGGTCACGTGGGATCGCGCGAATGTCCCTTCCGTGTGGTTTCACGAGGTGACCCAACCCTTTATTTCTCTGTGTTCGGGATATCCCACATATCAGTGACGCGGACTGGGTAATAACGAGGTTTCACTGTATACAAGAGACACGCGTGGCCTTAGCTGGGCCCCGTCTCGCATATCGCAATATACGCGCAAAGAGAGCCGGGAACCAGCTTACGCGTGGCCTAGTTGCTGCAACTGTGTAGAGTTACGTCCCTTTGGGGCGCCAGAAACCTATGATCGAGTGTTCGAATTCCGTTTCGCCCTGATAATGATCGAAATTTGTCAGCATCATATCCGACCTCGTGGGTTTCACCAAAGTGAACGACGTCCAAGATCTCCATCATTTCAGTTGTCCTACCACACTGAACTGCCATGACTTCCTATAACGGAAATACTGACATGTTTAAAGCAACTAGGGACGGTGGGATAGCATTGTGGTTAAAACGTTCGCTCATCTCACCGAGGACCCGGGTTCGATTCCCCACATGGGTACAATGTGTGAAGCTCAATTCTGGTGTCCCCCCACTGTGAGTGAGTGAGTTAAGTTTTACGCCGGACCCAGCAATATTCCAACTAAATAATCCAGTCTGGACCAGACAACCCAGTGATCAACAGCATGAGCATCGATCTGCGCAATTGGGAACCGATGACATGTGTCAACCGAGTCAGCGAGCTTAGTCGCCTCTTATGAAAAGCATGGGATACTGAAGGCCAATATTCTAACCCGGACCTTCACGACAACGACGACTCCCCCCCGTGATATTGCTGGAATATTGTTAAAAGCGGTGAATGACTAAACTCACACACTCAGTCACTCATAGCGGCTATAAACCAAACGTACTCACGGCAAAAATATCCATGGATTTTTTAATAGTCAAAATTATAAATTCCACTGGCCACAATCACGCTAATAATGTAGATACCGACCAGCCCTTAAATCTGATGTCACATTTAGCTGAAACATGCCACCACTCACAGCGGGCGACATGGAATTTGCCCACTGCTCGAACTGACCTTTCCTGCTTTTGTAAATCTTTCAATTAACTCAATTTATTATTCACCTCATTACAATACTAATTTTTAAAATAAGACTACGTCATGCAGGGAAAGGTCGGTCTTTGCCGGTCGAGTCGCGTTGGTGCTTCTCCGGAGCTATAACTCGCTTTGTGAAGTGCAGTTTCACATGACCCACGGTGTACTTTATATACGTGAGACCAGGCTCTGTAGCTTGGACCTGCAGATGTGGGGTGCAGATGAAACGGTAGTTCGTAACACTGATTGTTAATTATAGTCCTAACTGGTAGATATTACGCGTATCACACAGTCGTTATATTAAAGCGTATTCTCGGTGCAGCTGCATCTATGGATTTCAGTTGTAGGAAAATAGTATTGCTCATGTGCACATGATTAAGAGTTTACTTTATGGAAACTTGATAACTGTATCACTATGGTTTTACTTTATACGTGAAAGCGTTAGGTATATGGATATATGTATATTGTTATGTTAAGCGAGCGAGTGAGTGAGTGAGTAAGGTTTTATAGCAATATTCCAGCAATATCAAAGCGGTGGACCCCTGAAATGAACTTCACACATTGTATCCATGTGATGTGTCGAACCCGGGTCTTCGGCGTAACGAGCGAACACTTTAATCACTAGGCTACCCCACCTTCCCAGTGACGTCACCAAATGGGTTGCAGTAAGATGCACTCAACTTCAGACCACTCTATACAGTTAATTGCCTGTCACCATCTTGGGTGGCTGAAGACCAATTATTACAGTCCTTATTACAATCTCGTTATTATGGATAGGATTCGTACCTCGATTCGACAGGGTGTGCCCAGCCAAAGGAATACGAGTCGGCGTCGAACCCAAACGAGACCTGAGAGGACGAACACCCCTCCAACTACCCCACCCAAAGTACCGTTCTCCTGAAGAAGACCTTTCATGGCTTCGTGGGGAGGTGGGGTAGCCTAGTGGTTAAAGCGTTGGCTTGTCACGCCGAAGACCCGGGTTTGAATCCCCACATGGGTACAATGTGTGAAGCCCATTTCTGGTGTCCCCCGCCGTGATGTTGCTGGAATATTGCTAAAAGCGGCGTAAAACCAAACTCAGTCAGTCAGTCAGTCATGGCTTCGTCCTTGAGCGGTTGTTGGTTTTATGTTTGACATTTGTTGTCTATATTCTTGAAGCATGTCAAACTTGAAATATGTGAACTTGTTCCACTTAAACTGAGGTTACAGCGTTCATTACACTTAAGACCAGTTTTCGATTCCCCAATTGTGTAAAATACGGCCATTTCTGGTGTCGCACATATATTACTGGAATATTGCAAATAACGGCGTCAAACCATACTCCCTCACTAACAACTGATTAAATCAAGTGTAGTCTGGAGGCTTGCAGCACAGATCAGACTCCACTCACCTGTTCCCAGACACCTGTGAGATCAACGATCACTTCACAGACGCTGAACATCAGTTTGTGTTGCCAAAACCTGGACACTTCTCGTTACCTACTTACATCCAACTACCCCCTGTCAGAAATTCGACTAATTAGTTCATCCTTTCGCCACCGAACCAAAACATTACAAAGTTCAGCCATGGAATCGTCTCAGACCTCCCCTCTATAACCCGAACATGGGAACATTGCCTCATTATATCAGCAGCCCCAGGAACCATGCACAGATTGGATGGCTCTGTTTCAGCGAACGCTGGCTTGAGTTAGCAGCGAGTTTAAGACAAGCCGGGCGAGAGGATTGCTACATTACTGTCAAATAGCCCGTACTGCCTGATTGATTTCAGAGTTGTCTGTTTCACCGAATTCCCACCTTATTGTTTAGGATTTAAAGTTTTGTTCATTGCCAGAGCCGTGGATAGGATTTAACACACACTAAGGTGAGTACTGTCTCGATTACGATGATTGTTACTTAAGCGATGTACTTGTTGTACTCTGTTTTTTAGAATTTAAGCGATTATGTGCTGGTGGTTATTGACCATATTCCGTTTTGCGCCTTTCTGGTTGATATAACTCTGATTCCAATTTCAACGTTTAAAACATTAAAGTAAGAGTAATATCAACGCCTTTGAACAGAATGTTAAATATTCACACCGGGTTTAAATTATAATCCGAAATTTGCATAAACACATTTTTATCGCAAGTGTTCAGGTAATATTAATGATTTTGAACTTAAGAGTTAAATAGTTAAAATTATTTACACTCGCGATCGGGTTAAATTGTAATTTTAACTTGACATAAGGTCAGAAAGATAGAATTGTCTACCACCAGTCTACAACAACACCCTGCACTATGGCAGCCGTGTACTATAGCACCCGTGTACAATAGCACCCTTGTAGAATAGCACCCGTGTACAATAGCACCCTTGTAGAATAGCACCCGTGTACAATAGCACCCTTGTAGAATAACACCCGTGTACAATAGCACCCTTGTAGAATAGCACCTTTGTTAAATAGCACCCGTGTACAATAGCACCCGTGTACAATAGCACCTTGTAGAATAGCACCCGTGTACAATAGCACCTTGTAGAATAGCACCCATGTACAATAGCACCCTTGTAGAATAGCACCTGTGTACAATAGCACCTTGTAGAATAGCACCCGTGTACAATAGCACCTTGTAGAATAGCACCCGTGTACAATAGCACCCTTGTTAAATAGCACCCGTGTACAATAGCACCTTGTAGAATAGCACCCGTGTACAATAGCACCTTGTAGAATAGCACCCGTGTACAATAAGCACCCTTGTAAAATAGCACCTTGTAGAATAGCACCCGTGTACAATAGCACCCTTGTAGAATAGCACCCGTGTACAATAGCACCTTGTAGAATAGCACCCGTGTACAATAACACCTTGTAGAATAGCACCCGTGTACAATAGCTCCCGTGTACAATAACGTCTTGTAGAATAGCACCCGTGTACAATAGCACCCTTGTAGAATAGCACCCGTGTACAATAACGTCTTGTAGAATAGCACCCGTGTACAATAACATCCGTGTACAATGGCACCCCTGTACGACAGCCTTCGTTGACAATCAGGTTTATTCGAGATATGAATGAATCAGAAACTGTACTCTGACAGATGTAAGTGATATATATAGTGAAAGTACACATAATTAGAACTAATTATTATACAGTCACACCGAGAACCATTGGTTTCGCTGCCACGCCATGAACTGGTGGAATCGTACCGTGAACCTTTGAAACCAGCATAGTATTATCCATAAGAATGTCATCAACGGCTAGGTGGTATCAGGGTTGAACCTGATCGATGGTTCCATGCCGGGATCAAAGTCGCTGTTCGGTTTGTTAGTCTTCAGGGGAGCTGTCTGCAAAAACAGATTTGTCTGCGATGTGATGTAGATGTTTTATCTCTCCGAAATACAAGTAATCAATGGATCCGACGTTACATTACTTGTTTGAAAGAAGCTGTGTAATGCCACAGTCTAAATCGAAAATCACCGTTAGCTTTATTAGAGGAGAGCTCGAAGCTTAACAGTAGCTTGTAGTGGACAGCTATTGACTCATTTTTATACTTTTTTTGTATATAAATGCCTGAAAGTAACGCGTTATAATATAAACGATATATATCGCGAGGTAACGGTAAAAGGGAACCAATGATTTATGTATTTTAAAATTTAGCGTCAGGTGTTGAATTTAGAAAATCCAAATCTTATAATTATTAACACAATATAATTACACAGTTCATTAAGGTACAAAGGGTAGAAGTGGTTAAAGTGTTCACTCGTCACGCCGAAGACCCGGGTTCGATTGTCCACATGGGTACAATGGGTAAAGCCCATTGCTGGTGTCCCCCGCTGGGATATTGCTGCGATAATGGCAAAAGCGGCGTAAAACTCACTCACTCACTCATTAAGGTACAAGGCAAAATTGCCTGACACAAACATGACCATTTACACCAGACCCATTAACACATATATCTTAAACTGGGCTTGAAATGACCTTCCCGGTTTACTGAACAAATGATTCTAACAGTAATGGTTATGTTTGAAAGGATAATGATTATGGGCAATAATAATACAATTACAATCAAAGCCTTAGTAAAGCTTTCAACAAGTTTTATGGAAGCCACGCAGAGGACGTTACTATATTTGACGCTTCAGTGAACAGTTGATGTCTGATGCAATTATGTTTTTAACTTGTGCCATGTCTTCCCGTGTTTGGGGCGGCGGGGTAGCCTAGTGGTTAAAGCGTTCTCTCGTCACGCCGAAGACCCGGGTTCGATTCTCCAAATGGGTAAAATGTGTGAAGCCCATTGCTGGAATATTGCGAAAAGCAGCGTAAAACTAAACCCACTTCCTGTGTTTTCAGGTGATCATTGACTTGCCTTTGCGTGGGTTTGTGATGACTACCACCGGGTGTTTATCTTCTCGAGAATATGCCTGCAATGATTCTCATTCAGTGATTATGATATAGTCGGAACTGTACAATGAAATTTGCTTTTAATAGATATATCTGTATGATTATGGAAACAGGTTTGTCGATATTTTAAATTATCAATTTCTGTCCTAGATCTAGAGGTATGTTATATTGCTGTGTGCGGAATGTATTTTGCCATCACTAACCTATCATGTTGGAAACATGCACTTCTGGTGGCGTGTCTAACAACGTAAATACGTGCGAGTCTCTAATTCACTCCTCACTGGAAGTAAATATTAAAATGTGTTAAATGCTCCAAAAAATCAAAACGAAACATATGAAACAGAAGGAATCAAATAATAAAAGTGACAAGTTGGAACGCAAAAATATAAATTGAATTCCTTTTCACGTTTGAGTAAAAATATGAAATAGATGTCTATACTTTTCGAGAACACCCGGTGTCGTGACTGACAGCGGCCCAGTATTACCAATGTTATCACTTGCATTCTGCGCTTTATGAAACATGTAGCGTCTGGTAGTCGAGAGCGGATATACTCTGGCGCTGGCGTTTTATGTTTAATCCCATCCCTGTCTCATGCGACAAAGTAAAGAAGTTAAATCCTACATTTACGCTGACCGATATCTAGTGCATACGCTGCATTGGAATATGAGAATCTCCCATGGCAAGGTGCTAATGGTTATGATTATCGTCCTCCATTCGCCACCATCCTGCGTCCTTCTGGTGTACAGAACCTGGTCCTTAATATTTCAAAGATAAGCGCTGTCCGTTTTACTACAGAATAGTGAAACATTGCTTTGACACATGTTACAATAATAGTCGTTATCCCCGGTCGTGTCATACCAAAAGACGTTAGAATATGGTACTTGTTGCTCCCTGCCTGGCGCTCGGCATTAATGGGTATAACAAGGAGTGGTTGGCTCGGAGTCAGTATAATGTGTCTGAGTGGGGTATTCATGCTTAACTGCGGCATGGTATCACATTGAGCTAGCACTATAAAACCAGCCTAAGTCTGGCCTAGTACAAGCAGCAACACATACACATACATGTACCTCGTCATATGAGCGAAATATTCTTAAGTACGACGTTAAACCCCATCCCCCGGAAGGTGGGGTAGCCTAGTGGTTATAGCGTTCGCTCGTCACGCCGAAGACCCGGGTTCGATTCCCCACATGGGCACAATGTGTGAAGCCCATTTTCTGGTGCCCCCTGCCGTGATATTGCTGAAATATTGCTAAAAGAGGCGTAAAACCATACTCACTCACTCCATCATTTGCCACCACCAAGCGTACTTCTTGTGTACACAACCTTGTTAATGAGCTCCAAAATATGTCAAAGATAAGCGCTATATCGCTTTATTTGAGACTAGTGACACATTGGTTTGGACACAAGTTAAAGTAATAGTGGTTATGATATTATCTCTGTAGGATCACCTCCTAGTGGATCTACGTAACGCCAAGCCAGGCATGGCAGTTAGTATTACCGTCTATCACCAACTTCCCCACAGAACAGACGCTGAGTGGACTGGTGGTACCGTTATTTGGCAGGACTTTAAGGCATCGGGGGCGCGTACCTTTACCTTAACTCGCACATCCACACATAACACAACCAGACACATTTCCCATCTCCGAGTAGAATTAGTTCACTTGCACTGTAGTTACGATAACGAGGAATCAATGGTTTGATAATTTACCTCACACGTGTGCAAGCGTTTTGGTCTTGGGAGCATCTCTATGTGTATGTTACGACAGCGCTCCGCCCAAGCAAACATTGCAGCTTTCAAACAGCAAATTTGATCCCGATGAAAGTTTTGTTTCCCCATTCTGGATGAAGCAACACATTCATTGTTTGTTTTGGGGACACAGAATATGACTTTAAAAGACTGAACAAACTATCTTCTCTTGGCACACGTGTCATAGCATGCATGGTGATGGTGTTTGAAAGAAATGTTTTTGGGATCATCAGTTTCCTCTGACTTCATCATTGACGGATACTTCAATACTTAACTTCATCACTTCATTACCAGAACATATATATGTTAACATGTACGAGTATATTAAACAATTCGCCAGAAGATTCACGGTAGCGACATTCACTCCAGCTGTCCCCATTCTCTAACAGGTGTCGGGTGGTGGGGTAGCCTAGTGGTTAAAGCTTTCGATCGTCACGCCAAAGACCCAATTCTGAAGCCAATTTCTGATGTCCGCCGCCGTGATATTGCTGGAATATTGCTAAAGCGGCGTAAAAATAAATTCACTAACGCTAACATCTGCCTTTACACAATCACCGCCTTTTTCACCGCTGTCTATACAACCACGGCATTCTACCTGTCCCCACCATTTAACAGGTGTCTATACAACCACGGCATTCTACCTGTCCCCACCATTTAACAGGTGTCTATACAACCACCGCCTTCTACCTGTCCCCACCCTCTAACAGGTGTCTATACAACCGCCGCTTTCTACCAGTCCCCACCATTTAACAGGTGTCTATACAACCACCGCCTTCTACCTGTCCCCACCTTCTGACAGGTGTCTATACAACCACCGCCTTCTACCTGTCCCCACCATTTAACAGGTGTCTATACAACCACCGCCTTCTACCTGTCCCCACCTTCTGACAGGTGTCTATACAACCACCGCCTTCTACCTGTCCCCACCCTCTAACAGGTGTCTATACAACCGCCGCTTTCTACCAGTCCCCACCTTCTGACAGGTGTCTATACAATCACCACCTTCTACCTGTCCCCACCCTCTAACAGGTGTCTATACAACCGCCACCTTCTACTTGTCCCCACCCTCTAACATGTGTCTATACAACCACCACCTTCTACCTGTCCCCACCCTCTAACAGGTGTCTATACAACCACCGCCTTCTACTTGTCCCCATCCTCTAACAGGTGTCTATACAACCACTGCCTTCTACCTGTCCCCACCCTCTAACAGGTGTCTATACAACCACCACCTTCTACCTGTCCCCACCCTCTAACAGGTGTCTATTCAACCGCCGCCTTCTACCCGTCCCCACCCTCTAACAGGTGTCTATACAACCACCGCCTTCTACCTGTCCCCACCCTCTAACAGGTGTCTATACAACCACCGCCTTCTACCTGTCCCCTCCCTCTAACGGGTGTCTATACAACCGCCGCCTTCTACCTGTCCCCACCTTCTGACAGGTGTCTATACAATCACCGCCTTCTACCTGTCCCCTCCCCTCTAACAGGTGTTTGTACAACCGCCACCTTACCAGTCCGACCACCTTCTGACAGGTGTCTATGCAATCACCACCTTCACCTGTCCCCACCCTCTAACAGGTGTCTATACAACCGCCACCTTCTACACCACCCTCTAACAGGTGTCTATACAACCACCGCCTTCTACCTGTCCCCACCCTCTAACAGGTGTCTATACAACCACCGCCTTCTACTTGTCCCCATCCCTCTAACAGGTGTCTATACAACCACTGCCTTCTACCTGTCCCCACCCTCTAACAGGTGTCTATACAACCACCACCTTCTACCTGTCCCCACCCTCTAACAGGTGTCTATACAACCACCGCCTTCTACTTGTCCCCATCCTCTAACAGGTGTCTATACAACCACTGCCTTCTACCTGTCCCCACCCTCTAACAGGTGTCTATACAACCACCACCTTCTACCCGTCCCCACCCTCTAACAGGTGTCTATACAACCGCCGCCTTCTACCTGTCCCCATCCTCTAACAGGTGTCTATACAACCGCCGCCTTCTACCCGTCCCCACCCTCTAACAGGTGTCTATACAACCACCGCCTTCTACCTGTCCCCACCCTCTAACAGGTGTCTATACAACCACCGCCTTCTACCCGTCCCCACCCTCTAACAGGTGTCTATTCAACCGCCGCCTTCTACCTGTCCCCATCCCTCTAACAGGTGTCTATACAACCACCGCCTTCTACCTGTCCCCACCCTCTAACAGGTGTCTATACAACCACCACCTTCTACCCGTCCCCACCCTCTAACAGGTGTCTATTCAACCGCCGCCTTCTACCTGTCCCCATCCTCTAACAGGTGTCTATACAACCGCCGCCTTCTACCTGTCCCCACCCTCTAACAGGTGTCTATACAACCACCGCCTTCTACCCGTCCCCATCCTCTAACAGGTGTCTATACTGCTTGCCACCGACCTCAACATGTTCTATCTGCCCCAGCCCTCTCTTAGGTGTCTACATAACAACCACTCTCTGCCTGTCACACATCCTAAGACGTGTCTATTCAACCACCATTATCTACCTGTCCCACCATAACAGGTGTCTATACAATCACGATCTTCTCTCTACCCCACCATCTAACAGATTTTCTACAAAACAACCACTTTTACCTGCACCACGTTCTAACAGGCTACTGTACCAACACCACCGTCTATCTGTCTACCTGCTTCCACCCTCAATCGGTGTCTGTCTGTACACTCGTCATATTCTACCTGTCCCAAGCCTCTATTAGGTGTCTACATAACAACCACTCTCTACCTGTCCCAGTATCAACAGGTGTCTTTTTAATCACCATATTCCATCTGTGCCCACGCTCTTAAAGGTGTCTATAAACCGCCATCTTCTACCTGCCACCCACCTCAACAGGTGTCTGCACCACCCCCATAATTACCTGTCCCAACCTTCAACCTGCCCCCACATTCACAAGATCTTCTGTATCTGGAAGTTTTACCAACCTGCCTGCATCCACTGGCTGACCCTTAATGAGATACGCTTACAATAGATAAGCCATACCCTTTGTCCTTCCACTGATGTCGTTATCTCAGAACACGTGAACACGGTTCCTCTCTCGATGTGCCAAAACGGCATCAGATGCACTGGTGTCGGCTGAGGGTAGATAGAGACGAACTTCCTCAGATTGAAGGGTTGACGCTACTCATCCTTCTGTCTGACAAATACTATGCATAGTGCAAGCGGTAGCGTTACCGGTCTAAGTCTTACGTCAACCATACAGGTACGGGTGTTAAAAGTTATCATGATAATTGTACGTCTTACGTGAACCGTAGAGGTACGGGTGTTAAAAGGCATTATGATAATTGTACGTCTTACGTGAACCGTACAGTACGGGTGTTAAAAGTCATAATAATTGTACGTCTTACGTCAATCGTAGAGGTACGGGTGTTTCAAGTCATCATGGCAATTGTACGTCTTCGTCAACCGTAGAGGCACGGGTGTTAAAAGGCATTATGATAATTGTACGTCTTACGTGAACCGTAGAGGTACAGGTGTTAAAAGGCATTATGATAATTGTACGTCTTACGTGAACCGTAGAGGTACGGGTGTTAAAAGTCATTATGATAACTGTACGTCTTACGTCAACCGTACAGTACTGGTGTTAAAAGTCATTATAACAATTGTACGTCTTACGTCAATCGTAGAGGTACGGGTGTTTCAAGTCTTTGTGATAATTGCCCGTCTTACGTTAACGAGTGCTGCGGGTCTCTATAATAAGTGTACGCTTTGTGATATCCCCAGAAGTACGATCGCTTTAAGGAGCCGGACTTAGAAACTTAGACATGGCTCGTCAATTATGCTTCGTGGATGGTTGTCACACATAATCTTAGAAGGGGTTCTTCGTGCATTGATATCAGCAAAATGCAGTCACACATTGCCATCAGCAAGGTGCTAGTCGGACATTGATATCAGCAAGGTGCTTGTCAGCACTGATATCAGCAACAGACAAGTGTCTAGAGGTAATACTATCCATTCATAGGTACATTCTATTAATGCAATACAGATACAGGTAAACCCCCGCCTACCTGAATCAAGGTTCCCATCCTCAGACCTCTACAGTATCTGGCCACTGACTAATCACGCCTCAGCTAACACAGTCGAGATCCCTTACACTGCACAAATCTAGATGCCTAAACTAATTCAATTGTTTCTACTACCTGCACAAGCTGATTAAAAGGTAATTCAACAGGTAATAATAATGAGTGGTTTGTTTACTGCACCAAGTGCACCGCGTAATTGCACCAAACGCACTAACGCCTCAATAACCCGTGTTTACAATGAAAACTAGAGCCTCCACCAAGGTGGACTCACGAATTAGTCCACTAACCGAAGAGGACTTCAAAAGCTTTTCATATTAAATCACTATTATCAAAGCTGCCAAGACAAATACACTGCAGAACGAGGAAAACGGAACATTAGTTTGTGTCCAAAGCTGGTATTTCAATTTACAGGATGTAAATAACTAAAAAACCTGCCACGGCAGTGTAATCCCAACGCTCAGTGGAATGGCATACACTGTAAAAGATCTGCTATAACGTTTGTGTCATGCAAGAAGATATGGGGCTTTACTGAAGAAATGGATGTTTTTATTAGCATCGCTCGTAATAGAAATTGGTATCTTTTCTTGAAGAGATTGTGCTGAGATTTGCTTCTTTGGTGCCTGCTATGTCGAAAAGTGGACACGTTAAGTGGAAATTGTTGTAGTAGGACTTGTGAGGTAAGGTGCAGTAGGGTATGTGCGTGTCGGAGGGCGCGTGTAGGTGCGTGAGCGTGTATGTGTGCATGCAGTACCTGCGGTACCATACCGTAGTTCAATGTGAGAGGGCGTTGGGGTAGCCTAGTGGTTAAAGCGTTCGCTCGTCACGCCGAAGACCTTGGTTCTATTCTCATGTGAAGCCCATTTCTGGTGTCCCCTGCTGTGATATTGCTGGAATATTGTTAAAAGCGGCGTAAAACTAAACTCACTCATTCAATTAATACCCGAATCAGGACTGATATTGACAAGCGGACGCTATATGTACCGTACAAGCCACTCGCTCATCACTGATTAGCTAAAGTGAAAACTGAATAATCTGGACATTTCATCAAACAATGCATAATTTTACAGCTCGTCCGTCGATTCTGTATTAAGATAGTTTATCGGTGTAAATCACTATTTCGGATATTTTATTTAATGTAACGGCAAGAAGTTAAGTCATATACATAAATATACATTGGGTTTTCTTCACCCCCATCTCCATTCTATTTGAGTACCTACCCGGAACTACTTGTGAAGATCTGGGTTACAACCCATGCTTGTCGGAAATGGTGACTAACGATATCGAGTGGTCAGGCTCGCTGACTTGGTTGATGGAAGTCATCGTATTCCAACTGCTTAGATCAATCACTGGATTGTCTAGTCAAACCTCCTGAACCCATGACCGCACAGATTCAGGGTATGTGTCATTATAAATGGAATATGATCAACTAAATAGTCGGGCGTGCTTTAAGATTTTAACAACCGTTTTTATACTTCACGTAATGCAGTGAAGTGAGTGTTTTCAGAGCATAATCAAAACCTTGCAGAGCACAAAAGAGAATTTGCTGACACGGCAGATTACAGTTTCCTTTTATTCCAAGCATAGATCACAGCAAGATACAAATTAAAAACATACAGCTGTCGTGTGTATTACGTGTATTCAAGTTTCACTCCGTAAATACTTCTTCTGACAACAGCTCGTTGTGTATTTTAACATAAACCATACTTTAGCACTAAATATTATATTTTGCGCTGTTCGTTTCAATTTATCATTCGCCGGTACCACGCACTCTTCTTGTTATCAGGGGCGGCGGGGTAGCCTAGTGGTTAAAGCATTCACGCGGAAGCCCGAAGACTCGGGCTCGATTCCGCATATGGGTACAATGTGTGAAGGCCATTTCTGGTGTCCCCCGCCGTGATATTGTTGTAATATTGCTAAAAGTGGCGTAAAACTACACTCACTCACTCTTCTTGTTATCATCGTTTCGTAGGAATTCACATTCAGAACTGAAAAAAGTTTTGAAAGCTGAAACCTTCTATAATTTTACCAGACGTCTGAGATTAAGTCTGCGTGGCTTGTTGGGGTAACAACGTGGCTTGTTGGGGTAACAACGTGGCTTGCTGGTTTGTTGATGTGGAGGATGAGGGTGAGATGCTGTGTCATTGTGGTTCCAGCGAACGTTGTATTTATTAGGCTGACCACAACTTCCTAAAATATGTGGTTACACGAAATTAAGCTTGTTGGTTATTAAAATAGTGAACTATCTGCACTGAATTAAGTTTGTTAATTATTAAAATAGTGAACTATCTATCTTGTCTTAATTGCCAGAACGGCACACTCTATGTAAGGTTCGTTAAACGTCGCTATTTCTCTTTGAGGATTGGTTTCCAGCCCAACGGTTCACGGCTAGAGGTGATATCCATGAGTAGGGGGTGCGTTTATGGGGAATTTATGCCTCCTGTTTGTGATCTAAAGGTTTTAGAGGTTATATTATCTGGGATTAAAGTCTGTGAAACATGCAAATTATAGACTGCGCGTCCACGCAGTGTGTGAAGGAAGTGAGTACGGTTTTACACCGCTTTTGGAAATATTCCAGCAATATCACAGCGGTGAGCACCAGAATGGGCTTCGCGCATTGTACCCATGTGGGGAATCGAACCCCGGTCTTCGGCGTGACGAGCGAACGCTTTACCCACTAGGCTACCCCACTGCCCCGCCCTGTGAAGGTGCTAGTTACAATTGGTCTTGCTTGAGGTGTGGGGTGACTAACAGGATCGTGTGACTTAGTAGATGCATATCGCGATATCCCAATTGCGTATATCGATGCGCATGATGTCAATCACTGGATTCTCCGGTCCAGATTCGTTAATTTTTCTACCGCCATCATATAACAGAAATATTGTTGCGGCGTTAAATATCAAGCAAAAACAACCGACGCCGCTGTTGCACAACGACCCTACGAGTGAGTGAGTATGGTTTTACGCCGCATTTTAGCAATATTCAAGCAACATCACGACGGGGGACACCAGAAATGGGCTTCACACATTGTACCCATGTGGGGAATCGAACCCGTGTCTTCAGCGTGACGAGCGAAAGCTTTAACCACTAGGCTACCCCACCGCCCCACCGCCCCAACGAACACAGGTATGGAGTTGAAAAAAACCCACGGATTATAATCGGATCAGGTCTGAGAAGCGAACCCATGAACAGCGGAGCCTGGTATAGATCAGGACTCAAAGTTAACCTTTTATAGTACATTATGTCTTTCATTCGTTTGTCAGCATCCAAAGTGTTAAACGTCTTAGAAGTGAATCACTTCCGTCTTTCCTCCCAGTCTCCCACACTAAAATACCGTTACAGCAACTCACTCATTCACTACTACGTTAGAAAGTATACTATGAATTCAATGTAAATGTAACAAGAAGACAAGGTCATCAATATCCCCCGCAGTGGTAAAATGTACGGTTTGACGTTCCTCAGTAATGTTGATATAGAGTGGTACTGTCGATTTCTGTCATTAGGTTCTTGGATACCCACAAAGTGGAAAGAGATCATTGAAAGGTTTTTTATTTCTATTCCGGAAAAGAGCACGACCACCAATTTCAGTCGAAGTCAAAGTTGTTGCCATGGAAAGACAAAAAGATATTTTATTCAGAAATCCAAAACTACCAAAAGACACCAGTTCACCACCAGACCTATCTATGTGCAAAGGTTGGTGAAGAAATATTGAACGGTTTTTATGTTCTGCTCCGGAAAAGAGGAATTTGTACGGACAGACGGTCGGAGTCCAAAATAATAACCTCCGCAAAATGCGTTGCGGGGCATAATAATGTATGCTAGATTTTTATGTGATAAAAACACATCCATGTGCAAAATTCCTCATAACTCACGGATCAAACATTAAAAGCCTAAAAAAATAAGCAATTATTCTTAATTTCATAATTAACCAACACAACTTTAAATCTATTTATAACATCATACAATTACCATTGCTGTTTACGCTAATTTTATAACTTTCGGATTTTATCAATCATATCATCCTTCATTGAGGCAGGAATTTTTCCGGTGGAGTGTTGAGTGACGTGTGTTTTTAAGGTACGCGTATTTAATTTCAATGACGCACATTGGGGCAATGAAGTGAGACAATCCTCACTTACAAAGGTTACGCACTGTTTGGAGCTCCTGCACTTGGAATCACTGGCTTCTAATTGGTTCATTGGTTGTACAATACTACAAAGTGGCCATGGGATTACTGCTATCATATGTTGAAAGAAACCGTATGCACCGCATCACTTTAACACTCAGATCGTCGACTCAAGCCCGCGTAATGAACTGTGAAATGCCAGAATGAATTAGCCAAATGAGATCCGAAACATCTTCACCGAGTCAGTGGATACAGAAATTTGCTGCGTATTTCTAGACTGACATCTTGTCTCTGAAATGAACAGATTTTACAGAAAAAACCCTTCTGAATTATGTTGATGAAATATGTGAAAAAGGAACCCAGAGATTTTCTTCTTTTTTCAAACTGTGGTATTCTAGGCTTGCCACATATTCAGGACTTGCATGGGCTGCGTTGGGTATATTTGTTTCAGGGTCTGTGTGACAGACTGGCGTATTGCATACACTGGGGTTTACGGTGGATGGGTTAAGTTAATAACTAAGCTCCTTTGGGGCAAGATTTTGTTGTTTATCAGCTAGGACTTTTTAACCATTCTGGATTGATGAATTGACCTTTTCTTCAGATACTATTCAATCTTATTTTCTTGAAAATTAGACACTGCGGACACTGTTTGGACAAATATCCGAAGGACTAGGTAGAGTGAGTGAGTGAGTTGGGTTTAACACCGCTGCGAACAGCATTCCAGTTATAGGACAACGTGTCAGTTTCATTGGGAGGAAAGTGATGCGTGATTCAGACGTTTATCGATTTGCAGAAACTTGTGGCTATGGTGCTGACAAACGTAGATACATCATCGCAAAAAACCGGATTCGAACCCACAATCATGGGTTTCTGGCGAGCTTCAGACACAACGTTGTACAACGCAAACGGAAACATAGTCTCATTAACCTATTCAGACAATGACCTACTTTTCAGCCGATCCGAATTTCTCGTGTGAAAGTGAAAATAGACATCACAAACAACTATGGTTACACTGAATTCCAATTCCTTGTTTTATAAAAATGGTACTTTAAAATGAATTTTAATTTTAAACTTTACTAACATCGTATTTCTATATTTTATGGCGAGGAGTAGGCAGCATGACCTTAACTAAGACGTCACAGACTGCCCCAGTTTGATGAGGTCGTAAAATGATTCACAATGCATCTGGCTCACTGGTTACCCCTGTTATGTGTTTTTGCGCTTATTCACTGTAGTTCTGTAACGCACAATGTTATTGATATAATATCAAGTCCGTACCAGACCGCCAAACATTTCTAGCGGCAGAGCCTCGTTTTGAGATTTCCACGATTTCCAGGTTTCTGTTTGTCAGTGCTCGCTGTACGACAGAGCATTCTGCACGACATGTTTGCAAGGATAATAAGGAGCGTAGTGTTTCAATATACAAGTGCTTAGATGTATCAAATAATACTGATTAATATTTATGTATCCAGTTAAATGAATTGGTCTCAAAATTCTGAACTGGTTATTGTATTAAGTTAAGCAGTAGGATGGAACCCACTCAACGACACTGTTGTATAATCAATGTTTTGACGTGTTAAGACGCCTTAGTTGATTGGGCAACCCATGAATCGGCTGTCGCGACAACGTCATCGTCTCGACAGAAGCCTTTTGTCACTATGCGCTCAAATCGATACTTTTTGTCTCGAAGTACTGATATCTCGACATGGATATGGGTACTGCAAAACTGAGTGGGCGTACCGTAAATTACATCGTCCCATGCTTTTACGGAAGTACATTATTGCGTACAATATGCATCATGAATGGAAACATTGTGAGGACAAATTGGGGTAACAGGTATGTCTGAGTGTACAAATCATTACATTCTTGATTGATTTCTTCATGTCATTGTCATTTCTACTCCAAACAATATACATGTAACTTTCTTCACGCAACTGCTTATTTCCTGTAATATTAAACTAACAATGAAATCCCAATTACATAAATCATAAACATTTCAGAAGTAAACGTATATTTGCCGAGCGGTTAACCATCCAACTACTCGCTTTTATCACTAGGCTATTACAGACTAATTCAATATAACCGTACCAGTCACAACCTACTAATAATAACCAGGCAACTGTAACAATCAACTGTTATACATTTTCCGAGTGAACATCGTGTTTAAATAATACTTTAAGAAAATAAATATCATGAAGAAGTTCAAATACATTTGCATACAATATGCAAGCAGTTATATATTAATTTTACATACGTAAAACAGGTTATCAACCTGTTATCAGATTTCCGGTGGCATCATAAAACTGGTGTTAAACACAAACAGTCGCCGAAAATATATACAATTCCTTATCTACATTCCAACAGGATTTGTTTTGTGGGTGATCTATCGCCAAACTGCACTCAAGCGATAATTAACACTTCGGGGGCGTCAGTCGGGCTCAGTTGGTTCACCTATATCAGCAGTATAGATGGATCTTTATAGGACAGTTATACAACATGATCTTAAATAATTCCACACTCTCACTCGGGGGCTTGCATGTATGTGTGTAAACCCATATTAATGTGTTGATTCTGTAAAGATACATACTTTGATGTGTAATGGGATTTGAAGGTTAATGCCAACATTCTATTAAACTTCGCTGATAAATGTTATTGGTTTCCGGGCGACCGTCCAGTCATTGAACTCGTGAAACATGTTTAAAGTTGGAGATTTAGATAACGTGGGCTCTGTTCACGAAACAAGAAGATCACGTGAAGATCGGTTCATGTTATGGAGTCACTCTAGTCAGTGTTCATGTTACGGGAGTCACTCTTATTATAATAGTGTTCATGTTACGGGAGTCAATCTAGTCATAGTGTTCATGTTACGGGAGTCACTCTAGTCATAGTGTTCATGTTACGGGAGTCACTCTAGTTATCATAGTGTTCATGTTACGGGAGTCACTCTAGTCATAGTGTTCATGTTACGGGAGTCACTCTAGTCACAGTGTTCATGTTACGGGAGTCACTCTTATTAGTCATAGTGTTCATGTTACGGGAGTCACTCTAGTCACAGTGTTCATGTTACGGGAGTCACTCTAGTCACAGTGTTCATGTTACGGGAGTCACTCTAGTCACACTCTAGTCATAGTGTCACGGGAGTGTTCACGGGAGTTACGGGAGTCACTCTAGTCACAGTGTTCATGTTACGGAGTCACTTGTCTAGTCACAGTGTTCGTCAGTTACATGGGAGTCACTCTAGTCATAGTGTTCATGTTACGGGAGTCACTCTTTGTCATAGTGTTCATGTTACGGAGTCACTCTAGTCACAGTGTTCATGTTACGGGAGTCACTCTAGTCACAGTGTTCATGTTACGGGAGTCACTCTAGTCACAGTGTTCATGTTACCGGAGTCACTCTAGTCATAGTGTTCATGTTACGAGAGTCACCCTAGTCATAGTGTTCATGTTACAGGAGTCACTCTAGTCATAGTGTTCATGTTACGGGAGTCACTCTAGTCACAGTGTTCATGTTACGGGAGTCACTCTAGTCACAGTGTTCATGTTACGGGAGTCACTCTAGTCACAGTGTTCATGTTACGGGAGTCACTCTTGTCATAGTGTTAATATCTCTTGATGGGGTTTGGGGTTTGTTTATGTGTGTGTTGGTTTACTAGAAGCTGGACAGGATACTACATAGAGGTTACCATATGACAGGATGGTAACATAGAAACGCTCAGGGGTTAAGATGCCGAACGTTGTCACCATCGAATACTCTCCGTTGCCAACGTTGCTGAATTGAACCTGATTTATGACCTGTGTGCATACAAAGACTTACCATCATCGCCTCTGCTTACAAGTTTATGAGGAAGGGAACACAAGTTTAGAGGGACCATCGCTGAACAAAGGTTATTTTAAGGCAAGCATCCCCTTGACTAAAAACGTAAATCCTATAAATACTTTTTTATTCAATTAATTTAACAATATGACCTGTGTGCATACAAAGACTTACCATCATCGCCTTTTTCTGCTTACAAGTTTATGAGAAGGGAACACAAGTTTAGAGGGACCATCGCTGAACAAAGGTTATTTTAAGGCAAGCATCCCCTTGACTAAAAACGTAAATCCTATAAATACTTTTTTATTCAATTAATTTAACAATCTGTGAAATGCATTTTCAAAGTTGCATAAGCAATATATTATTATACTAAATTAACGTTATTTCCTTGGTATACACACATGGTTCAAGTTATTTGAAAACAGTACTTATCAATGATAGAAGGGGTTGCCAGATAGATAGGGGTTGGGCATAAAGAAAGACAAACCAAAAACACGTGTTTCTGACAGGTTTATTCTCCATGGAACAATTAAGGCATTCGGCAATAATACAGCAATGTATTGGGGCTGGACAAGAAACAAGTCCTAAATAAATGTTATGAGGCATCATTTCCGTGGACCGCTGACAACTTCACGATGACGTTATTGATGGAGCCTTTGTCTGTCGCTCTGGGTCTGGATTCCTTAACCAGCTGCATGTAGAAAGGAAAGGGTACTTTAAGTACTTTTGATTTCCTCGATAATACTTGCAGCCATTTGACTGTTTCCTCCTGTTTTTCTTACCTCTAAATTACATAAACCTGAGTACTTATAGGTAATGGAAAAAATAATATGAAAAAAACATCACTGCATTTCATTTGGGGACATTTAAACCTGAGTACTTATAGGTAATGGAAAAAATAATATGAAAAAAACATCACTGCATTTCATTTGGGGACATTTATTTAATTACAACAGGTAAATATTGTCAGTCGCTCTTCTTTCGATCAGTTAGGTCCTAATATTATGGAATAATGTAAGCATACACCAACACAATATGCCATTTTCTTCAAAAGGTATAACGAAGTTAAGACGTTTTGTGAGATCGAACGTGTGTACGAAAGTTTGAAAATATTTTTGTCACCTATTGTTAATTCAGTTATTATTCTTTTCCCTTTAATAATTCCATTCAAATGTATAAAAAGATAAATATACTGAAAATTCATTGCTAGTTTCTTTTGTCACAGTAATAATAGACCCCTACTGACATAACCGTATACAACTATACTCCACAGTAATCCACCCAAGACCCTGTCTTATACAAGCTGTGTACCAAAGCACAACTCGAAGGGAAGTAACTCGTTTACTGCCGTCTTGAGCACAGGCCCCCATTGCGGGTCAGACCCAAACATAGGAAAGTTAAGACAAACGTCTGATCAAAGAATATAGTCATTATGTTGTTTATTATAACTGTGTAATGAAATGCCCACACACTATAACTTACCTTCCTCAACATGCCTCAAAGGCAGAAATTGTCTCGGTTCCCGGTACTGTAAAAATGGCGGTCATGATGAGGTAGAGTTCGTGTTGACCGCCGTTTCGAATGTTGAATTGTTATCTGTTTCTAGTTACAGAAGAGCTCTAAGTTAGAAAAGTATAATTTCACGTCGCGACTGTAATTCGGGTGTAAATACTGACTTACAGCAGTTTCTTGTGTACGAAAATAAACAGCACCATATATGAAACTTGTTGTGACACGATCCCGTGTGCACGTGCTTGCTGGGTACTGACAGACAAACATATCCGTAACATTCTGTGCAGTAGTGTTGGGAATTGATGTAAATCTCATAATTGATGATTGGTTCATTACAACCGATCCATCATCGAAAATAATTGGTTAGCGTCATTTATCAAGTTTTCCTGGTTATGTTTGTTAATGCACCAAAAATAAAGAAAAAACATGTAGTTCTCTGGTTTTTCCGCAAATTGCACAAAATGCATTTGAAAATTTCACATCTTTAAAAGATATCTAGTGTGTTAAGAACATACATTTCCTGGTGTTGTTAAGATAAACTTAATCATGACTTGGAACGAGCTTGTAGTGCTTATGCAATGCCCAGACAAAATCAACCTTTGAAAAAAATATTGTTATTGCAAACAAGTGTTCCAAAATTGTTTGTGTTCGATTATGAGAAAGCATGATCGATTGCTTGGTCGTTTTGTCATTGCGACCAATCTTCGATTATTTCAATTAATCGGACCACCACTACTGTGCAGTCCTTAGGAGGTAAACCTACTGTGTTTTGAAATTAGAGGTAGTATAACGGAATTATGATATTATAAATTAATTTAAAACTGAATATACTTCTGAATGACTTTAATTACCCAAGCACAATCCAGTATTTACTGAAGTAATGGTAGAATAAATTATATCCCATCTCTGTTAAACTATAGCCTCAAGCGAAAGTGGGGACTTTAGATGTTGGTGAACTGCAGAGTTACGGCCCTTAGACGTGCCAGTATCCATACCACTGCTGTGGGTGATTTTTTTAATCCCTGGATTATTATTCCTGAATTGTCAGATTTATTACAGAGCTCGCGTGTTTCTGCCAACGTGGTGAACCTCTAAGAACAAGCCAACACGTGGTGCTATCAATGGCATAACTGTTAATAGCGGCGAAGACCTGCTTTCCTAACCCCTAATGCAGAAGGGGTCATGGCCGGCACGGGTACTACAGATGTGTACCCCAGGTTCGTTTCTGTATACAGAAAAGTACCCTAGCCAAAATCGGAATACAGAAACGTACCCTTGGACGATTCCATTCCGCAGTGTATTGTTTTCTTGATTGGAACTGTCATACAGTTGAATTAGATGAAGAAACGACCATACACGGTAACGAATATTTCGCGGAGCACAATACCATTTGCAATCAGTTGAACGGGAACAACTACATACAGTTTCGGTTTTTGGTTGCGAAATATGGACTCGTCGTCCGTGCAAGGTGCCGGGTACGTTTCTGTATTTTGACATTGTTGAGGGTACATATCTGTATACAGAAACGTACCTGGGGTACATATCTGTAGTACCTGTGCCGACAACGACCCCTTCAGCCTCATTAGGGTAACGTGGGAAGCCTGTTTCCAGTGCCCTTGCCCTTGAATATTGCTGACATCAGCATAAAACCAAGCTCCAAACTTAGATGTTAAATAACAAACAAACAGGTTGAGGCTGATGTTTGCTGTATCCCTATCTTTGGCTTGAATGATTGTGATCGTATGGAAGCAATTCAGTCAGCATGTGTGGCGGATGACGGACAAACACAATCTAAGAAATATGTGAACTGTATGTCACAAATGATAGGACATTTGGTCAACACAAACAGACAACGTTTGTTCGACTGCGGGTGTTTTTAAAGGCGCTATTGATACATCCAGAGCGAGGTGTTTATCTGCACAAACACTTCAGCATGACTACAGATGCATGTTTGTTTTCACCGGATGACGAATGTTTACAATGTAAGCCCGGCGATATACATCGACTGCAGCTGACAAAGCGATGCTAGGTCCTGCCACTCGTCTACGGCAGCAAGACTCGATGTAACAGCTTAATGGCGAAGACTGGTATTTCTGTCTGGTAGATGAGCAATATAATTGTCTGGAATTAGGACTGTTTTATGTATGCATGGAGGACGGTGCTTTTAAAAAGGGGAACCTTGGTCGATAAGGCTTATTTCTACTACCGAGTTAAGAAGCATAATTTAGGTCAAGGATGTTCTTATTCGAATAGTTACACGGTTATTCACTTCGAAATTATAACATGCGATGTAGGGTCAACTGATTTTTGCATAACAAAACGTTATGTTTGATTTATTATTTGCCGATTACTTACTGGAGGACGACACTCTGTTGTTTAATTAATAATTTCAAAGTTAGTATGTATGGTTTTAGCAATATTCCAGCAATACCACGGAGAGGGACATCAGAAATGGGCTTCACACAATGTACCCATGTTGGGAATCCAACCCGGTTTTTCGGGGTGGTGAGCCAACGCTTTTAACCATAAGGCCAAAGAGAAATATATGTCCGTTTCAGGTTACCCGACCGACCCTATCCTTACCCCCCTCCCCTAGCCCCTAGACTATCGCTATCGCAATAGTATGTTGCAATAGACTATCGCTATCGCATGAGTTGTTTCCCCCTCAATAGTCACCCCTAGAAATTGTTTCCTCAGGGCAATTTCATCTTCGCATGCGGTCTTGCAACCAACTTCTCTCCGACGCCAGCGATCCATTTACAACCGTTGCATGGGTCCCAAGCCACCATCTTGCTCATCTATACACAAATTTACACATGATGTGAATCGTGGAACGAGTGCCATCCCAACCGGAACTTCCGGTCTACGCACATCCGGGACATTGACATATGCCAGGTGGCATTATGAACTGAGCTCTGTCTATTCAAATCATATAACAATATGAGGCGGAAGAGTGTCAGGACCAGTCTGACGTTATATCAACAACAAAGTCAGGAGAAGGGGTAGAGGAGTGTATCCAGAGTGTGTCTTTATTTCCGAGAGTCAGATGATTGCGAATGTGTACCACGTACGAACCCTATCTGTATGTAATAGTGATTGAGTTTTAGTTTTACTTATTATACTTATTGCTATTAGCAATATTCCAACAATATCACGGCGGGGACACAAGAAATGGGCTTCACACATTTTACCCATGTGGGGTCTCGAACACGGGTCCTCGGCGTGACGAATGAACGCTTTAACCACTAGGCTACCCCCACCGCCCCTCTGCATGTGTGTAGTAGGGTGATGGGGGAGCCTAATGGTTAAAGAGATCGATCGTTTCACTGAAGACCCTAGTTCGATTCTCCACATGGGTACAATGTATGAAGCCCATTTCTGGTGTCCCCCGACATGATATTTCTGGATTATCGCTGAAAGCGGCGTAAAACCATACTCACTCAGCCAATTTCTGTATGTAAAGAGGTTTGGGTGTGTGGTATGGATTAGGTGGGGAATGTAGCTGATAAGATAAAAGACATGCCGTTTCAATATTTGAATTGGAACTGGGTGGGTCGAACAGTGACTGACAACGCTAATTAAACTCATTTGCTAACCTCCCACGAATTTAGTTCGTACCTGTTGCTACGATAAACTTTGTGAGGGCTTTGCCGAAGACAGCGGGATAAGCTTATCTGATCGGAATGTGTCGAAATGACGTCATTTCCGGCGTTGGTGTTTTCGCGGCATGCTCACACCGTTACGTCAAACAGAAAAAAATGTCTGAATCATTCCGAGTAACTCGTGTCATTCCGGAAAAAAACTATTTTTTGAAAGTTTGAAAGTAGTACATCATGATGGGTGGCATATTGAAGGTGTGATGCCAATTCCTGGGGAACGTGTGTGCGTGATTGTGCGAGCTTCTGTTTTCCTAACCTTAAAACAATCAAACTAGAAAAACAGTTGATTAGCAAGTCAACCAGCGAGACTGTCAACCAATCCACAAAGCTGGACAGACAGTCAATTCGTTATTCTGTCAAGCAATTAAACTGAAACAATAAAATACACACCCAACTAGGCGTTCAACAAACTGGACAATCAAGAAATTCGACATCCAACTAACTGGTCACTTCATAAACTAGACGTTCCACAAACTAGACAAACCAAAAATTCCACACCCAACTGAATAGATACTCAACCAACTAGACGTTCAACAAATTGGACAATCAAGAAATTCGACACCCAGCTAACTAGACTCTCGACCAATTAGAAGTTCAACAAATTGGACAATCAAGAAATTCGACACCCAGATAACTAGAAACTTCACCAATTAGACGTTTAACAAACTAGACACTCAAGAAATTCGACACCCAGCTAACTAGACTCTCGACCAATTAGACGTTCAACAAATTGGACAATCAAGAAATTCGACACCCAGATAACTAGAAACTTCACCAACTAGACGTTCAACAAACTAGACACTCAAGAAATTCGACACCCAGCTAACTAGACTCTCGACCAATTAGACGTTCAACAAATTGGACAATCAAGAAATTCGACACCCAGATAACTAGAAACTTCACCAACTAGACGTTCAACAAACTAAACACTCAAGAAATTCGACACCCAGCTAACTAGACTCTCGACCAATTAGACGTTCAACAAATTGGACAATCAAGAAATTCGACACCCAGATAACTAGAAACTTCACCAACTAGACGTTCAACAAACTAGATACTCAAGAAATTCGACACCCAGCTAACTAGACTCTCGACCAATTAGACGTTCAACAAATTGGACAATCAAGAAATTCGACACCCAGATAACTAGAAACTTCACCAACTAGACGTTCAACGAACTAGAAACTCAAGAAATTCGACACCCAGCTAACTAGACTCTCGACCATAGACGTTCAACAAATTGGACAATCAAGAAATTCGACACCCAGATAACTAGAAACTTCACCAACCAGACGTTCAACAAACTAGACACTCAAGAAATTCGACACCCAGATAACTAGAAACTTCACCGACTAGACGTTCAACAAACTAGACACTCAACTAACTAGACACTCAATCTAGGAGAAAATCAACCAGCAACCAACTGGACCAGTCCTATTTAGACGCCCATAAACATTCATCAACTAGTCAACTTGAGACAGCAGTGAAAAAGGCAATCAATTAACCTACAACGAAAGCGTTATCTCGCTGGTTTGCTCTGTAATGTACATAGTTTTCTCTTGGGTTTGGGGCTTAATATCCACGCTTACCCGGTATTTGCTAATGCGAATAACATTGCGTCAAGTGTGCATGCATTGATCGTGACATGTTCGGCCATGATCGAAGCCATGTCAGGCTGCTTATGACGATCAGCGGTAACAATGTCTGCCGCTGTTCGTCAATCAACATTCAGACTGCAATCGATGCTAGGAGAAGGGAGCTAATGTGATCTGGAGCCAGGTCTCTGGGGAAATATATTAAATACCATATGGTAGACTGATATTTCATGTTGTTACAACGGTCTGCTTATTTCGGGAGCAACAGCTGAAGTCTATGCTTGAAGCTAGCTGACATGTTCAAGAACATCTTTGTTCATATGTTTCGAACTAACACGTTTTCGATCAGGCGAAGGGGAGGTAATTTCACAATTAAAGTGAAATGGTTACCATTATAGCCTATGTATGTACTTTAAAATAATTTTTAAAATTATTATATTAAATTTAATTTGTTAATTAAAAACAAATACAATAAAGGTGATGAATTTATTAACACCGGCGATGATCATTCTGATGATAGCGACGATATGACGATGTTCTTACAACAGCGGAGATGATTTTGTGACTGAACAATGACGACATAGACCACGATGATCCCATGATGATGAATATGATGACGGTAATGATATTGGTAAGAGCGACAAGAATGCCGATTAAGTTGTCGAAAGATATTTTCCTGCTTTAACTACAGTCATGTTGACAGATTTCCGAATTAAAGAAACACCGTAAAGTCATTAAGACCCCTCAAAGAAAAAACAGAAACAATAACCGTTACGAATAACAAGGTCCGGATTGATGAAGGCGTTCTGACCGTCATCACGATCGATACAATACACAGTACATCATCGATAAAAGCAGTGGCGATGAAAGTCATTGATGGCGTCTTTCATCCACAATACATCTAGGTTAAATAATTTCTGAAACAATGAAGCTCTCATCCTGTCCACATGACTCGACTTCGCCAGCAGGATAACTAACTAAGGACCGACTAATCTGGTTTGCTGCTTGCCAGGCGCATCATCCGAGATAGGATCCCAACCGTCGGTGTGATCTGATTGATATGAAGCTATCAATCAGAACCGACATGCTTCAACCGGTGCTTGAGAATATGTTATTAATAGACTATTGTCTTCGATCATCAGAAGGTACAACACGTTCTGTTTCTGATAGACGTGTGATTACTTACACTGGCTGCGGAGGGGATGGTCATGTACGCAGAAATTTGGAAGATTCTGATTCCTTTATTTTGTCAATTTTTCATGTATTTGTGTTCTGTTAGAATTTTATGTTCTTTTACTGTCATTTGAAGTTTTAAAGTATATGTTCATGTGTTCATTTAAGGATCCGGCATTTTGCAGTACAATCTACAAAATATGATATTTGTTTGATTAAAACTTTGAGCATGAATGTGCAAAAATTAAGATTGAAGCAGCTCGCATTTATGTACTTTTTATGGCTAACAATTTCTATCGATTTGTTTACAAGTGATGATGGTGATGATACGATCCTACACCCGTCTTAGACATGCAAACGCTAGTTCATCTTCGAAAAATGATGAACGTATGGTCCAAGTCACAGAATAGAATCTCACATCATTTCGTCACTGATGCGTGAAATGCACACATCTCATGTCCACCTCAAAACAGTTTAAAACGTTGCTGAGGCCATGCATTATGTCACAGTAGTGAGTGAGTTAAGTTTTACGCCGCTTTTAGCAATATTCCGGCAATATCAAGGCGGGGGACACCAGAAATGGGCTTCACACATTGTACCCATATGAGGAATCGAACCCGGGTCTTCGGCGTGACGAGCGAACGCTTTAACCACTTGGCTACCCATCCGCCCATGTCACAGTAACCTATCAGGTGATGTGTGGAGTCAGACAACAAACACTGGCAGTTTTGTTCAAATTGTCTGAGGGGCATGTTCATCCTTTTTGTCATAACTGCTTTTCAGTGATCCCTTCTTATAATGTTTACCGTTATGTTGTCCTTTACGCCCAGTGGAATCCATGGCAGGTAATCGAGACTGGTTATTCTATGGCGCTGCCGTTATATGGTCATTTGAATGATAATGGGACTATTTATTCCATTCATTGCATGCATTAGGCTATAACAACGCAAAGCGCTAAGTGAGTGAGTGAGTGAGTTTACTTTTACGCCGCTTTTAGCAATATTCCAGCAATATCACGGCGGGGGACACCAGAAATGGGCTTCACCCATGTGGGGAATCGAACCCGGGTTTTCAGCGTGACGAGCGAACGATTTCACCACTAGGCTACCCCACCGCCCCCGCAAAGCGCTAAGGCAAGACTAATATGTGTTAAAAAGACCGAAGTAAGAATTTGTTTTCAAATATTTAAAACTGAGCTAATATTTGACCGTAATTGACCTTCTCCGAACAGTTACATCATTGTTCAATTAAACAAATATATATAGACTATGTTTTGTCCAGCGTGATGCAACCTTACACAGAACTTTCGAGTTCCAAATTGTAGCATGATTCTAGCACTAAAGATCGTTACTTTTTCAACTGGGATATTGGCTATGCCTGCATTGACTAAGCATATTTCACAGACCCAAAATACCAATGTATTACAAAGGTTGCAGCTGGAATAAACAAGAAATATTCAAATAATCGAATCTAGTTAAATAAACATTGATAGTGGATAAGAGAATAAGTAATTTAATGAGCCAGTCTATATTAATGCGATGTACCTAAAATCTGAGTTAAAATATGAATATCCATGGTGAACTGTGACATTGTATCTCTGTGGGCTAGAGGTATTAAACTAGCATCAGTCTGGAGATACCCAGTCTCAAAGGCACACGGTATGTCGTGGTATTTCTAGCACCATACCAAATGATATGGCGCCATACGGGTCTCTCTTGAGGGACCCGTGAAGATCCGGGTTACAGTTGGTCTTCAGCAACGCATGCTTGTAATAAAAGGCCACTAACGGGATCGGGTGGTCAGTCACGCTGACTTGGTTGACACATGTCATCGTATCCCAACTGGGTAGATTAATGATCATGCTGTTGATCACTTGATTATCTGGTGCACACTCGATTACTTAGAGACTGCCGCCATATAACTGGAATATTGTTGAGTGCGGCGTTAAACAACAAACAAAGCAAACTCTCACGTTAAGTATCCACCATTTAGACGGCAAGCTTATACTGTTTGACGTAGCACTAAACCCAACTCCGTCACTCAACATTAGTGCACATCTGTGTATCATCTGAATTAGGCCATGCAAGACGGGTCTGTGTTGTGGATAGACTATCGACCACAACGGCACGGAGATAAAGTACAATAGTGTATTCATATCGATTTCAAATTACCTCAAACAGAAAGGGGAAAACAAAACGACAAATGTCGATTTATTATACAAAATGTTTCCCAACAGCTACTTTAAAGCGCGTTGGTGAACATTGCTGCATTGCTTATTACGTGTGTTTCATTATTTTCATAAATGACTTCGTTTTGGTTGTTCCTTGTCTAACTCAGCTACTTTTCGCTTCAATATGTTCAGGAAATGGTTGGCCTTCATCTGGACGCTAGACGCGAGTCTCTGATGGAAGAACGGGTCTCTTTGTGACGTGACGGTGGCGACACGTGCAATGAACATCGACAGCATGGCTCTGTACAATGTGATGATGTCGTGAGAAGCATTATGTCTTAGATAATACCTACACGAAAGGAAACAAACTGTTATTGAATGATCTGTTAATCTACGAGGCATCGTTGATTGTTTGTGGCGCTCGTCCTTTTAAGACGTTTCAACTCATTTTGAAAGCCAAGATTGGAATAATAGATTAACCGTCATATCACTGTACACGTCACATCACGACTGCAAGAAGGTTGGTCCTTATTAGACAGTCGTTGTTCGTTGTGGTGCAAATGTTCCAAAGCCAAATATAGAATAGAGAACGAACGAGAACAACGCTTCTAAGGCGACGTGGTCTTCGGATGACACCAGCTGACATCATTCACGTGACACTTGTGTATTTGCAACAACGTGATTAACGACCATTGCGGCCGTAGGGTGTACCTGTGTAGAAAAAAAGCGTTTCGTTGTTCATCGAGCCCCGCTACTTTAAAGGACTTTGGTTGTACGGATTGTTGCTGTGAAGCGGTGAACGTCATTTCACGTAATCTTCATCGATAACAAGGATATAGCAGTGAGGATCCAGGCTTTATGCAGTGTTGTGAACTTTTAGTGTTGAACACAACTACGGGAACTGTACGGTTTGTACACAAATACCGATCTGTTCAACTCCAGTATCTACAGACAACATCGCACTATAAAGACAAGCAGTATTCATGCAAACGTTGGATAGCGGAGCTCAGGTGATACTGCTGAACAAAGGGTCATCGTTGTCCAAAATTGACCAAAAGTGAACGTAGAGACCTCTATTGTGTCCAATGTCCAAGGACTAATTTGGATCATAGTGTCAAACTCCTTGAAACAAACCACCTTGTTCAAACATTTAAAAAACTGGACCAGGAGTTCAACGATTGGTTGAAGAAGGGTAACAGTGAAAGGAAGGTAACAGTTATCAGGAATAGTCAGAAAAGGAAATAAGTGTTGATTCCAGTTGAAATTATTTTGAATAACGTGACGCCATCAAAACTGAAGAGGATTAACAAGCGAAATTTGTGACCGGAAGTGTGAAAGAGACGGGAGTTCAGTCAGTTTACTGCAAGGATACCACCATCTGACCAGCGATGCGACTCTTGACCATTGTCCGCGCCCTGCTGGTGAGGCTGTTGTTCGCCACCCATGGCTTCATCGCCATCTGGAGACTGTACATGGTAAAGGGGAAGATATGGTGCTGGTACCTGTCTGCGGCTCTGGCTGGTCTGTTGATTGAGACCATTGTTACCCTATGCAAGAAGAAGGGCAAGGAATGGAAATGGTAAGTAGTAACACTGTATAATTGTAGCATTTCTTTAATTCTTCAAGGATTTATAACCATTGGCCCGTCTGGGTCATAATGACATTTTGTTTTGTTTTCTAGAAAAGTGGTCATAATGTATATCTTCACCTGCTTTTAGTTGTCACACCATTTAATTGGACGCACTGATCATAGCGATTATCTCCCAATGAGGTGAAAACATGGAGCGTTATTGGCAGGTGCTATATAAGGGACCGGTCATTTCATATTCAAAATAGGGCTGGGATCTGTGTTAGAAACAGATTGTATTCAGTGCTTCGCGATTTACAGTTTGTTTCCAGTGATAGAAGGCTAAAAATTGTTTCAGGAAACCCACACATTGTGTGGAAAACCTCAATTATTTTTTACCTGTTTCTTTCTGGAAGTTTTATTCAATGTTTATTAAAAAGCAGAATATGTTTTTCACATTTCATGTGTATAACTAAGAAACACAACATTTTTTAAATAACAAATCTTCATTTCTTTGAAAAAATTTTTCAGAAGAAAACCCCCAGACCCCACCCTTTATAGTAAATGGTTTGACCTTAATCCCCTTTTCCGGGACATCTACTTCATCACATGAGACAAGGTGCCCGTTTACTCGGAGACTGTGTCACTCGTATTAGCGACCATGTAATGCATTATCGACCGGTCGATATCTAACTGTTTCTGATCTGCTTTGACAATGCTGTATTCCGCTCCATGATGCCAGCGCACTGGGTGATAATGTCGCCCCTAGTGTAATGATCCGTATCTTCTTGTGCTGCACTGACTATATGAGACTTGGATATATAGTGATGTAAGAATGTGTTTAGTCCTATGGCTGACTTCGGCGCTGGTAGGGTTGGAGGTGTTAATCTGATGTCAGATTGGTTTCCAAGCATGAATGTCTCTTGGCAAAATCTACGCCCTATAAATGGACATGTGTTATATTTCTGACAATAACGCCTTTAGTTATTATCGTTACATTTCTGCTTAAGTTGAATAGGATTTCTGAGAGTTATCTTAATACCTCCCTTACGAGGGTTTGTTTTGATATGCGTATTTTATTCATTCTAAGTGATTAAATATGTGTAGTGTACATTTTATCATCCAAAACTGTGTTATCGCTTGTGTGAGATCAAACGACATCTCCTAAGAGATATCGTTTTGACAGTAGATTTTGTGCAATACGCTGACAATGCTATGACGTCATGAGCTTGATGACGTCACAGTGCTATGATATCGCTGCACTGCAAGTCTAATGGGAGAACTGTGTTTAGAGATTTTTCATTTTTCATTGAAAACTAATGAAGACTGATTTGTGATGATAAATAGAATCTCACCCTCGTGTCTACTGATATCAAATATATCAACACTCGTTGATAAAAGTAAAAGTATCCTCGGCAAGCCTCGGATATTTGTAACTTTATCAACTCGTTGTGATATATTTGATATCAAAAGACACTCGGGTGGTATTCTCTATGTCTGTGTACTGATGACTAGCAGGGATTAGTACACGTGCACACAACACTGTTCTCCGGCCATCTGCTGTGTATATTGTTCCCTGTCAGATGAAACAACATTTAAACATGTCATATACAATGTGTGTGACATATTGTATCAGGTTTGGTTGTCGACATGATTGATGATTAAATGGTTATCGCAGCATTTTATCATGCATTATTGGCATTGAAATTGAAAGGAAATATGTGATGTATTACGTTCGCCGATAACATGATTGGCTTTTAATCCCTGTGCTGATTATGTTCTTGACACATCGCACGTGTGACAAATCCATTGGACATCGTTCACGGTTAACTTTCAGTTTCAACAGATAAATTCGTTAAGAAGGTCTATGCAACACAACCACAACAAAAGTAACACGAAACGTGCGTTACATTTTACAGTACATAATTAATTCGTATTTCTAAGTGTTTGTTACAACAAGGGTCCACACTGACGAGTATAAACATTTTGGTGGGTACAAGTGGATGAAATAACGAACACCCTAACCACAAGTGTTCTGATAAACGAGAGTCCGTAATGACGAGAATATGAAGAAATGAGTGTCGGAGGAACGAAAGCACAGTAATAACGTTGTTGTACCGTTATGATAGTCTGGTTTTCTGAGTAGGCTGCGTTGCGCTGCAATTTTTGCGCAGCGCAATCTACCTAGGGATCCATACTGATGTCATGTAACTGTAAACCATCGAGTATACAGTAAAGTACATTGCGATACTGAGTTGGAGATCTCGAGGGAGCATCGCTGGCGGATTCCTACCACAATATGTAGCTGTGTTTTTTGGAAGTAAGCCATGCGTGCTAACGATTCCCGTGCCACCTAACCATCTATAATTGTTACGATTTCGTTGGGAATGAGGCGGTAATGAGTTAGCGTGTTGGTTCTTCTGTCATCACCTCCAACTATCTAGCAAACAATGCACTGAGTGAGTGGAGGAGGAAGTAAACAGACGAGGTGAAGGAAACGAATCGGATGATAGTTACAGTGATGAGAAAGAGGATTACAACGACGATGCCGTTAGTTATGGTACTAAGTTTGTGATAACAATGGTGATGATGGTGGCGATGATAGTACTAATGCCGGCGATGGTAGCGACATTGTTTGTAATGATGATGATTGATGATGACGATGTTGATGATGATGGTGGTGATGATGATGATGATGATGATTTGATGATGATTGATGACGATGACGACACTTGTGATCATGATGGCGATGATTTTGATAATGAAGACGATGGTAGCGCTGTCGATGAAAATAACAATTATCAGGATAACGATGATGACGACGATATAACGATTACGATTGTGGTGATGATGACAGTGATGATACCGAAGAGGAACGCGAAGTTGTCGATCAAGTATCCACAATGACATTATCCCATCATAAGCGATACTCCACTGTTTCGTTACTTTTTTCTCATAAATATCCCCAAACCAGCAGCCCTCCCAGCACAGAACCGTAACACCATAGCAAATTACCCGTATAAATACACCCTGTAGAAAACCAAGTTCTGCTAGTAATAACACGCCTTGCTTCTATACGAAGACGCTCACAACTGTGGGATAATCAGACAACTATGTCTAACACACATTCATCGTGCAAAGTAATTTTCTTTACTTTATAAGTATCACGAAGGCATGAATGTGCCAGTGAATATTCTGTTGTCTGTAATAGCAAATAAAACAACATTTTCCTGATGAAACCTGAGTGAGTGAGTGAGTGAGTGAGTGAGATTAGTTTTACGCCGCTTTAGGCAATATTCCAGCAATATCACAGCGGGGGACACCAGAATGGGCTTCTAGGCTACCCACCGCCCCGATGAAACCAGAGTCGTTACACGTTTTTCAATGCACACGGTTGTATAACATTAAAGGTTACTTACTCGGCTCACTTCAGTTGTAATTATAGAAAATGGGGTAATATGTTTACGGCTTATTTTGTCATAAATTACATGCGATCAGTTAACACGTTGTTCACAGATGATAAAGCCATCACAGTGTGTGACCTTCATCAACGATTCCGATTTAAGAAATATCTCGAATACTTCTTGGGCTAAGAGAAAACGCATTGGCCATGTTAGATATATTTATTTCAGTTTACAAGCATTTACTGGTATGACCTTCCATTTTCAGAAA